>NC_072481.1:92839632-93142662 GCF_027574615.1 Eptesicus fuscus
TTGGCCCTGAGCCATGTGGCTGCCATATTTTACACAAGATCATGTGGCGGGAGCCCTGTACCATCATCCTGCCCTCTCCACCCTGACCTGGACTTCACAGCCAACCAACAAGTGTCCAGGCCTGACAGCAGCGGGCCCTGCGAGCAACTGGCAGGGAGCAGCTGTGGCCCGCCTGCCCTCTGCCTGTCTCCAGTGGGAAGCAGTTCTGGCCAGACTGCGCCTCCCCTTCAGCTACCAGGCCTTGGTCACAATGAGCGTGGCATGCTACCTTTTCTAATTGTATTTTAAAATCTATTTTTATTGATTTCAGCAAGGAAGGGAGAGGGAGAGAGAGATAGAAACATGTGCCCTGATGGAGAATCAAACCATGACTTCCTAGTTCATAGGTCGACGCTCAACCACGGAGCCACCAGCCAGGCTCTGCTTGTATTTTTTAATGAAAAGAACCAGTGTCATTCCACAGACCCTCTGAGAAACCAGGCTGTCCGGGCTGAGCCAGGAGCCCTGTTCCCAGCTCAGAGGCTCAGTGGTGAGCGGTGGCCCTGCCAGGTCTTCAGGACAAGGTGGGGCCAGGCTTCTGCAGCCCCACAGCCCCCTCCACAAATGTACAACCCACCCCAGCGGTCGGGAAGGCCCTCCTCTCAGGCCCCTGCCTCTTGCTGCTGTCCTGTCCCTGAGCCCTTCAGAGTCCCTCTCCCCCACTCCTGCAAAGAGGTAGAACAAGAGGCCCTGGGCCTGGAGGGGAGGGCAGTCATTGAAAGAAACCCTCAAGGATTCTTTCCCCTGTAGCTAACATAGGCCTGTGTATTTCCCTCAAGATCTGTAGATGCTCCAGTCCCTACTATGATTACAGGGCATTTTGCAGGGATCTTTCCCTTCAATCAATCAATCAATAAATAAATAAATAAAAAATAAATAAAATAAACAAGGGAATGTGTTTCAGCACAGGCAATATTCTTCTACTTCTTCTCCCCCCATTTCTAACACCCCCAAACTTGGATGAGGTGGAGCTGAGGCTAGGCCTAAGGCCCTGCTAACTGGGTGCTCCGGGAAGGGCAGGCACAGCTGAGGCTGGAGTGACCCCCTTCCCTTTCCTGCCAGTCCCTTGGGGAAAGCAGAAGGCCCAGCAGGTGGCCCCTGGGGCAACAGCTGAGCTAGAAGCCCCTTGGCCAGCCACCCTCTCCTGCCTTAATATAAATTCTCGGAATCATTTTTGCATAGAAAATAAAAGTGTTTGCTTTGTAAAAGAAAAACAAAACAACAAAAACAATTTGTGTCTTCTTTGTCAATCTTTCTGGAGGTTTATCAATTTCACTGATATTTTCAAAGAACCAATTTTGAGTTATTTTCTTTATTGCTTTCTGTTTTCAAATTCATTGATTTCTATTCCTATCTTTATTATTTCCTTCTTTCTGCTTCTATTGGGTATATTTTGCTCTTCTTTTTCTTATTTCTTAAGATGGATGCTTAAGTTATTGATTCAAGACCTATTCTTTTTTTTTCTTCTTTTCTATTATTAAGCATTAAATGCTATAAATTTCCCTCTAAGCACCTCTTCAGATGCATCTCAAAAATGCTCATATGTTGGATTTTCATTCAGTTCAAAATAGTTTCTAATTTTTCTCAAGATTTCCTCTTTTATCCATGGATCATTTATGTGTTTTGTTTAATTTCCAAGTGTGTAGTGATTTTTCTTTTATTGATTACTAGTTTAATTCCATTATGGTCAGAGAACACATTTCAATTATTTTAAATTTGTCAGGACACAGGATATAGTCTATTTCAGTGAATGTTTTATGTATAATCTTACCTTATAATAGACAAATATGCAAATCCAAGCCACGCCCACCAACCAAGCCACGCCCATCAACCACGCCCACCAGGAAACCGATGCAGGGACGCTGGGGTGTGGCGCCAGCTGGGTGCCTGCGCCGATCAAAGGAGCGAGCCGACCTGAAGGTCGGCTCGCTCCTGTGATCGCGTCGCAGGGATACTGGGGTTGTGGCGGAGCCCAAGGCTGGGAAAGCCGCCCGAGGCTTTCCCCGCCAGCGGGGTGCCTGCGCCGATCGCAGGAGACCACTGGGGGTTGGCTCCTGCAATCGGGTAGCAGGGACGCTGGGTGCAGCCGAGCCCAAGGCCACCACCCAGGGCCAAGCCCGGACCCTGAAAAAAGGCAGAAGGCAGTGGCCACAGCCAAGGCCTGGGTCCCCGGTGCCGGCAGAAAACTGGTGCAGGCAGCCAGGTGAATGAAGGTCTATTGCACGAATCTTCGTGCAAACGGGCTACTAGTTGAAAATAATGAGCTGTTGTTGGATGGAGTGTTACATAGGTGTCAATTAAGTGCAGTTGGTTGATGATATTTTTGGTTATTTCATCTCTGTGCTGATGTTTTATCTTTAGTTTTATTTCTGAGATAAATGGTTTCCAGTGGGAAATCTGTAGTCATTTGAAATGTTTTTCCCCTATGGGCAATACATTATTTTTCCTTTGGCTACTTTCAAATTTTTGTCTTTAGTTTTCAATAGTTTCATTAAGAGAGATTCATTGTGATATACCTAGGTGTGAATTTCAGTTTATGTTGTTTGGTGTTGAATTTGTAGGTTTATCTCTTTCACCAAATTTGGAAAGTTTTTAGCCATTATTTCTCCAAATACTTTTTAAGAGTGCACTCATTCTCCTCTCCTTCTCATATTCCAATAACACCAATCTTAGTCCTTCTGTTGTTGTGCCTAAGGTCCTTGAGGCTATGTGCATTTTTCAAAATCTTTCTCTTTTATTCAGATTCAATAATATCTATTGATCTAGCATCAAATCTACTGATTCTTTTCCCTGTGTTCTTCATTCTGTTACTGAGATCATATTTTGGTTATTGTATTTTGCAGTCCTAAATTTTTCATTTGTTTCTTTTTAATATTTTCCATTTATTTACTGAGATTTTATTTTTACTTTTCCATTGGTTTCTAGAGTATTTGTGATTGGTCATTACAGAATTTTTATAATAGGTACTAGAGTCCCGGTGCACGAAATTCGTGCATGGGGGAGGGGTTCCCTCAGCCTGGCCTGCAATGATGCCAGCGTCCCTCGCCCCAGCCTCTGGCCAGAGGCCCCTCTCCTCCCTCCGCGCAGCCGAGGAGCGGACGCTGGGCTCGTGTTGCGTTCATCTTTGTCACGGAGTGCCAGTTAATTTGCATATTATTCTTTTATTAGATAGGATTATAAAGTCCTTGTCAGTTCATTCCAACATCTGTGTCTCTTGGTGTTAGCAACCTCTTTTTTTCCCCCATGCAAGTTGAGATTTGGTTCTTGAATACCAAGTAATTTTGGATTGTTTTCTGGCTAGTTTGAATATTATGTTATGAAACTCTGGGTCTTATTTAAATTCCATGGAGAATGTTATTATTTCTGTTTTATGAAGTAATCACCTTGTTAAGTAAGGTCAGGTCACAAATTCTAACGCACTTTCAGTGAGCTGTGGTTCCCATGCCAGTTTAGTTCTCAAAGACTTTGCAGCGTTGTTTGGACCTGTCCTCTGGGTATGACACCCAGGGCCCGTCTGTGACCTGAGCAAAAGTTCATCTTTTAGCTCAGTTCTCAGAGTGTTTGGTAGGCTGACTGGGACCAGATCTACATGTCTGTGGTCCAGGAGTCACACCTAACTTTATAATGCAGGTTTCCTGCACTTTTCTTTCTCCCTTTGTATAATCTCCCCAGCACTTCCTACTTCGATGTGACTTCTATTTCCAGTCTGCAGACAGAAAGCTGGGCTTTAACTGCCCCACTCTGCCACATGCTTTTACAAGTGCACTCACATCTGGACCCAAGAGAAGGGAGGACAGAAAGCAGCAGGGTTTTGTCCCAACCTCTTAGGACCACAGTGTTATCGATTGGAGAAGAAGGTTTTATTTCTCCTGCACGCCCCCTACTGGGGATCGAGCCTGCAATCCTGGCGCGTGCCCTTGAACAGAATCGAACCTGGGACCCTTTAGTCTGCAGGCTGACAAATATATTAAAGGTGGCATTCAGGGCTGAGAGGCAATAAATTGATAACTCACACATTAAGTATATTCAACCGACTTTTTGGAGATTTTATTTCATGATAGTTCCACCTGACTGCTCTTTGGTGGGCTGTGTTAAATGTCATTGCCCAAGTACTGAGGGGGCGTGCAGTGGGTGGGCTCTGCCTCTGGGCCCACAGTACCACCATGGCGTTCCTGTCTTTTTCTGATGCATCCTCAGGAGCAAAGCCCATCTGAGGGGCAAGGAAAGGACTTTAGCTCCACAGAAGCTAAAGTGCTCAAGTCACAAAGTCAGGGGGAAAAATGGATTGGAAACCACCCCTCACAGGTCCACTCAGAGATACAAATTCTGCAAAGCCCTTTCAAGAAGGATTAAATGCCAGTTACCTAAAAACAGCCCCAGCCCATGTCAGGTCAAAACGCACAGGACATGCAAGGTTTCCTATGATTAAGATCCCTCCAACTTTTCTAATTTCTGACTATGGCAGGGACAAATTACGGCGTCAGTATTAGTAAAGTGATCATCGAGAGCCCCTCACTTCTGCAGAATTTTAGTTCTTAGAACCACTAACCAATCTTCTAAGTAAAAACATTCTCCCCTTAGAAAGAGCACCTCCCTCCCACCTTGTCTTCCTTTAAGCTCAATCTCATGAAGGAATTCTAGCATAGCTGCACTTTGTTCCAGATATGCCGACACTGGACTCTCCTTGGCATTTGTCACCTTGTTGTAGCCTCAGCATAGATATGCACAGTTCGCCACACAGCAGGGAACACAGTGCAAAAGTTTAGTCTTCGATTCCATCCAGAAGGGTTCAGTCAGTCAGCTCTCAGAAGGCCTCATTAGAAGGCACTGCCAGCTAGGCATCCAGCTTTTCCAGACAGTGCTAGACTGACAATGATTAGGCCAGAATAGGTTAGCATCTACAAATCCTAGTTTTGTTTCTATATTCAGAATCAACTCAATAACTAACAATTGATCATCAAGGACTCAGCGGCTGCTGCTTTGCAGGGAGGTGAGGCAGGAGGTGGAGAAGGTTGGCACAGCTGTGAGAGCAGGCTCCCATTCTTCATCTACCTGCAGGAATACCACTCAGGACACCTACTTCATAGCCTTCTTGTTATAATAATGTCAGGGTCATAAGGAAACCCCTCTAGTGCATGAAATAAGTATTGTGTGAAATGTTTGCTGTGTGAAGACCCCAATACTCTGTAACTTCCAAATTGGTGAACACCCCACTATCTTGATGTAAATGCCCTGCTCCTAGCATAAGGCACACCGTCTGGCCCACACTGATAAGGACACAAGTTGTTTACTACGGGCTATATAAGGCCGGGACCTTCTTCGGTCGACGTCTCCTGCCTGATAAGAGAACTCCATGTCGCTCGGTGAGAGGAGCCCCTGACTGACTGCTCTGCTGTGCGAGCCTGAACCATGGCGGCCGCCTGTCTGTCTCCGTCTTCGTCGTCCGTCTTTCGGTGTGCATCGCCGGGTGGCCTTTGCTGG
Source organism: Eptesicus fuscus (assembly GCF_027574615.1). Taxonomy (NCBI): domain Eukaryota; kingdom Metazoa; phylum Chordata; class Mammalia; order Chiroptera; family Vespertilionidae; genus Eptesicus; species Eptesicus fuscus. The sequence goes on from NC_072481.1 coordinate 92,845,153, forward strand.
AGCCTAGGACCCACTAGGAATCCTATCTAATAATAGACAAATATGCAAATTGACCATACCTCCGACACACCCACAAGCCACGCCCACCATCCAATCAGAGCGAGTATGCAAATTAACCCAAACCAAGATGGCTACAGCCACAGAGAGCAAGGTTTCCCAGGTAACAGAGGAAGCCAAGCTTTCCGCCTGCCATTGCCAGGCCTAAGCCTCCACTCAAGCTACAAAGTTTCAATTATAGAAGGTAAACAAATTCAAACAAATGGCGGCAGAATGGAGCTTGAGAGAGCAGGCCAGGGTTGCCACCGGCAACAGGAGAAGCAAAGCTTTCCGCACACCCTGGCTGGGCCCACCCGCTTAAGGCTACAAAGTTTCAATTATAACCCCAACACAAATGGCTGCCGGCCTTGGAGGGAGCCCCAGGCTTGGCTCTGCTCCAGGCTACAAAGTTTCAATTGTAGAAGGAAAATAAATTCCAGATACCAGGGCCTCTGTTTGTGTTGCCAGGGGGCGTGGCCCACCTGCAAACCACCACAGGCCACTCGCTCAGGCTGCCCCACACCCCAAGGGAACCCCACCCTGATAAGGGACACCCTTCAGGGCAAACCAGCTGGCCCCCACCCCTATACCAGACCTCTATCCTATCTAATAAAAGAGTACTATGCAGATTGATCATCACTGCAACACACAATATAGCTGCCCCCATGTGGTCAAAGATCCTGCCCCCATGTGGACACAAGATGGCCACTACAAGATGGCCAGCAGGAGAGGGTGGTTGGGAGGCACCCGGCCTGCAAGGGAGGGCAGTTGAGAAGGACCAGACCTGCAAGGGAGGGCAGTTGGAGGTGATCAACCCTGCAGGAGAGGGCAGTTAGGGGTAACCAGGCTGGCAGAGGAGGGAAGTTGGGGGCAAACAGGCTGGCAGCAGAGTGGTTAGGGGGTGATCAGGCTGGCAGGCAGAAGCAGTTAGGGGCAATCAGGAAGGCAGGCAGGCAAGCAGTTGGGAGCCAGCAGTCCTGGATTGTAAGAGGGATTTCCGACTGCCCGTTTAGGCCCGATCCCTGGGATCGGGCCTAAACGGGCAGTTGGACATCCCTTGAGGGGTCCCAGATTGGAGAGGGCACAGGCTGGGCTGAGGGACAACTCTTCTCTGTGCACGAATTTCGTGCACTGGGCCTCTAGTAGGTAAATAAACCTTGTGTAATTGCATACTAGTTCTGTCTTGTGTGTTCATGTGTTCCGGTTCGGCTCAGCTGACTAGACATTAAAGTACTGGGGGATAGGCCATTATTGCTGACTCCTGGTCACCTGTGTTTGTCCCACTAAGTCTAGACAGATAATAAATTAATTGGGGCATAATTGGGACACTTCTTGTGAAGATTAACGACACACTTCAGGTAAATTATGTAGCACAGTGCATGGCACTGACTGAGCAGTCTATAAACTTTAGCCATTGTTCTGATTCGCATTTAATGAAAAAATGCACTTACCTTCTGGGCCAGGTGTCTAGAAATGGACTGGGAGTGCAGTTGGGAGGCACCCATGTGTGCAGAGGAGGACATGGGAGTCCCTTAAATGAACTGACCTGCGCACACCCTGAACCGAGGCTTACTACCAGGACCTGCCACCAGAGGGCAGCATACGCACAGCCTGGCTGTCCCGGCCCAGCTCCAGCCCTTGGGAGTGAGTCAAACTGTGGGCTCAGATCCAGAGGCCCTGGAGGCCCACCCACTTCCCCGCAGGCATGCGCACATAGTGCCCCAAGGGCTCTACGCCCAGAAAGCGGCTTCACTTCCAACGGGCCAAGCCAGGTGATTAGAATCAATATCTTGGGAAGGTGTTGACTCACGCAGGCCACTATCAGTTTGTGAAACATTTAAAACAAAACAAAACAAAAAACAAAAAACAATCACCAAGGTAAACAAAGACAAGGAGGATTTTTTTTTTAATTCTCTAGACTTGTCAGGTAGATGGCCTGTTGTAAGCCTAAATGACCTTGATAATCTCATTTTGGCAAAGCCAAGTGCAAGCTGGCCTGCGGCCATGGAAGGGGGCGGGGAGGGCGCTCTTGAGTCACCCAGAGGACAAAGGGCCCTCTAGCCACAGTTGGCCTGGAGACTTGGAATTTTATTTTATTTTTTTTTATTTTATAATATATTTTATTGATTTTTTACAGAGAGGAAGGGAGAGGGATAGAGTTAGAAACATGGATGAGAGAGAAACATCTATCAGCTGCCTCCTGCACGCCCCCTACTGGGGATGTGCCCGCAACCAAGGTACATGCCCTTGACTGGAATCGAACCCGGGACCCTTCAGTCCGCAGGCCGACGCTCTATCCACTGAGCCACACCGGCCAGGGCAGAGACTTGGAATTTTAAATTTGTGATTCTGGTGGTCTGACCAAGCAATCAGATTTGTGAATACTATTTCTTGATGCACTTTACCAAATATATGCGTGGTATGTATACCACACTGCAATCTGAAGATACCTGGCTTATCCCATATTAAGAAGTATTAAATATACTTAACAGGAGGAGAGAGAGAGAGAGAGAGAGAGAGAGAGAGAGAGAGAGAGAGAGAGAGAGAGAGTATGGTAGCAACCATACTTAGGTAAAAACTGCTGTTTGAATTTTAACCCTGCTATTCTGGCTTCTGCACGTACTTACTTGCTTAAACAATGGGGTAGTTACCTCAGCTTCCAGATTGAGACCTGGAAGCTCACATAAATTCCTCCCACATCACAAAGGTAATTTCCCTGTGCCTGTGGACCAGAACCACAGGAGATTGATTCCCATTGACTCAGTAGCTCCAGGAGTTGAAACTGTAAATAACCTTTAGAGATTATTAACTCTGCTTGATTCTGCCTCTGTAAAAACTGCTTTCGCAAGATAGGGCCACATTCCAATGTCCAGCAGGATGTGGCTGGGAACCCCCCTGTGGACTGTTCCCAGTATTTAGAATTTAGAATTTGGAACAAAGGAAAATTTTTGTGGTTTGGACCTTTAAAAAGACTGCCTACACCTGAAACGGCGCGGTCATGAGGGTGGACTCCACCTGCGTGTGGTGCTCTCGTGGCCGTCCTGGCCAGCTCAATAAATCCTTGCCTGCTTTTTTAATTAATTAGCAGCCTCTGGTGGTCTTATTTTTGACTCCAGGGTTCGACCCCACAAGAGAGAGAGAGAGAGAGAGAGAGAGAGAAGAGAGAGAGAGAGAGAGAATAGGAGGAAAAGCAATCCTGAAATATCACCAGATTAGCTTCCTGAATCTTTCCTTGTCCCTCAAGTATATCTCTGGTTGCAGACATTTTCTTACAGTCTCCATGACCTTCCAACTCACACCCAAAGAACCTTGGGTGGCAGAGGGTTCCTGGGTAGAGCTGTGGCACACCTAGCTATTCTTGCCCCAAGCTAGTAGGAGATCCTCCCCAGCAGACAGGGCCAGAGCAGTCCTCTGTCTTCCATTCCACGAGTGTTCATTGGTATTCTAGTATGTGCTGGGTGCCATGGGTTTCCAATCCTGCTATGCATTTTCATGACCTAAGGAATGGATAGCTAAATAGGAACCAAAATATGTGTAGCAATATGGGAAGGAACTCCTGCTTAGACAGCTATATCTGTCATATCAACTCTGGGAAACAGATTCCAGCCAGAATCAGTCAAAACCATCATCAAAATCTAAGGCACCAATGTGCATGGAGGAGGGTGGGGGATTAGCTCCACTGAGGTGAGCCAGGAAGACTCATCAGACAGGGCATTCTTGAATGGAATTTTGAGGGATGCCTTGAGTTTTCCAGAGATGAGTTTGAGATGTGGCAGGAACCGGGTCATTGAAGGCAAAGCACTTGACCGTATGAGAGTTCTCCCCGAAGCTCGAGGCCTGTGAGTGCCAGGGTGGACTGTGTCAGAGTTTGTGGCAGCCAAGGGAGGGGTAGGGAGTCTTTACAAGCATGCAGACTAGGGGTAGGTAGGCCCATATCATGGGAGGTCTTGGACTTCATCCGGAAGCAATGGACAACAACAGAAGGAGTTTGCGCTGGAAGGGACTTAGAGCATGCTCAGATTTGTGTTTTAGAGACATTCTTTGGGAGCAACGTAGAAAAGGACAAGGGTGGAGGTCGGGCAACCAATTAGGAGGTGATTATATATAACAAGAGGCTCAGTACATGGATTCGTGCACCGGTGGGGTCCCTCGGCCAGGCCTGCACCCTCTCACAATCTGGGACCTCTTGGGGAATGTCAGAGAGCCAATTTCAGCCTGATCCCCACAGGCCAGGCCGAGGGACCCCACCAGTGCACGAACCCATGCACGGGGCCTCTAGTATGCATAAAAGATCTTTGGTTAATCTCTTCCTGCCCTCCCCCCAGCAGCAACCTAACCCACAGCCGATTCCTTAAGGAATCGGGCTCCCTCCTCCCTCCTTTCTGGATCCGGGGTATGGGTGAAGCAGATTCGGGGCTGACAGTGCCCCAGCAGTAACCTAACCCACGGCCGATTCCGCAAGGAATTGGGCTCCCTCCTCTACTGGTCAGAGCGTCTGCCCCCTGGTGATCATTGCGTGTCATAGCTACTGAGCGAATGGTTGGAACAGTTGCTTAGACTTTTATATATATAGTTAAAAACTTCTAGGGCCCCATGTGGCCCAGTCTCACCAGGCTTTTATGCTAAGAAACAAAACACAACAGCTAAAAGTTATTTTTTTAAATAACGTTATTAAAAAACAATTCCAGTCTTTTCTTCTGCTTCTGTAAAATGCTAAAGGGAATGCAATTTAAAGCACATAGCAACACATTGTGGCCATTTTTCCTCTTCAGCAATCCACATGCCTTAAGTGTGAGTAATTGGAGAGTAGGAATTCTGTATCTTGTTTGTCCTTGAATTCACAGTTTTTGGAATAGCATTTGGAGCTTAACAAAGCCCTGTGTAGGTATTTTTTACTCCATGGTGCAGCCTCTCGCACAGCAAACCTAGTTCCTCCCACTCTTGGCCCACCTGGCCTACCTCCTTCTTTCCAGTTTCCATCTTTGCACCACAGGAATCTGGGAACTCGCCTGACAAGATCTGTGCTCTGCCTGGAGGCTGGTGGAAAGCTTTGAGGATAAAGGTGAAATCTTTCTGTGGCAGAGAGGTTGAGGACACTCAGGTACTAATGACTTCTACCTCCATCTCAATTGGTGTCTCCAGATGAGAGATGATAAGGACTAAACTCAGGCACTGGCAATGGGAGGGAGGAGCAGGAGGGGGTTGGGAAAGCAAGGATGTCTAGGACAGACATCACAAAAACCACCTGCAGGACTGCCTCCCTGAAGACTGGAAACCTGGAGCGTTGCCATGACTGAAAGAAAGACGATTTTGATGTATTCCCTGAACACCCATGTGGCCTTGAAAGTCAATGATAGATACTGCTTATTGAGCACATACTCCACGCCAGGCAATACAATACAATAGATGCCTTTGACACAGAGACATTTGTAAAGCCATATACATAACGCGCATGTGGTCATGGTCATTTCCGTCTTACAGAGATGGAAACCGAGGCACTGAGAAGACAGGTGGTTTGCCTAATGTCACAGAGTCAGTAATTAGCAGAATTTGGACTCAACCCCAAATCTGTACAGCGTCAGAGACCAAAATTGTTAAGCTAGGTGTATTTGCTCAGGTGTTTACAAATACTAGTTTGTCTTGGGGTGGGGATTAGACTCTGTCCTGGTGTCATCTTTATTTTTATAGTTTGTTGTGTTGTCTTTCTTCTTTTTAGTCTCCTATTGTTTTGGGTAGAAAAAAGAGACCAATGATATAAAAGACAGAGTATTTATGGAAAAAAATCTATCAGTGTTATTGATTTAGGTAGACATTTGTGACTTATTAGCTAATAATTTCAGATAATGCTATGTTGGTCAATCAACAAAACTATTAGCAAATATTTAAGTGCATCCCCACATTCAAAGCTGAAGAATAACTTTTTCATTTGACATAGTCCCACTTGTAGTGGTGGGACTCTGTTCAAGTTACTTCAACTCTGTAAGCCCCTGTTTACCCATCTGTAAAAATGGAGATAATAATAAAAACGGACACACTGCCAGCTCATCCTGGGAGAAGTCAGCACAAAATACAGGCCTTCCATCAGTGGTTCAGGAGTTCCAGTGACACAGGATCTGATTCCCGATAAACTCTGTGCTCAATGCTTTTTTTTTTTTTTTTACATTTTTTTTTATTGAGGTATTATATGTGTACATATCTTACCATTACCCTCCCCCACCCCACACCCATACATGCCCTCACCCCCCAGAGTTTTGTGTCCATTGTTTATGCTTATATGCATGCATACAAGTTATTCGTTTGATTTCATATCTCCCCCACCTCTCCCTAACTTTCCCCCTGTAATTTGAAAGTCTGTTTGATGCTTTACTGTCTCTGTATCTATCTTTTTGTTCATCACTTTATAATGTTCTTTACTATCCATAAATGAGTGAGATCATGTGGTATTTTTCTTTCATTGACTGGCTTATTTCACTTAGCATAATGTTCTCAAATTCCATCCTGGTTGCTGCAAATGATGAGAATTCCTTCTTTTTTATGGCAGCATAGTATTCCATTGGGTAGATGTACCACAGTTTTCTGATCCAGTCATCTGCTGACGGGCACCTAGGCTGTTTCCAAATCTTAGCTATTGTAAATTGTGCTGCTATGAACATAGTGGTGCATATATCCTTTCTGATTGGTGTTTCTAGTTTCTTCGGATATATTCCCAGGAGTGGGATTACTGGGTGTGCTCAATGCTTTTTAATGAAACAAATAACTATGAATTTACATTTCACTGCATCTTTCCACTTTACACAGAGAAAGAGCTAAAGTCAAAGAGAAATCAGACAAACTGTACTAGTCTACACATCAAAGTCATTAGCGGCCCTGGGACTGGACTATTGGGGACCCCAGAGAATATAAGACTGTTTCTGGGACCTCAGAGAAAAGATTCCAACATGACAGGACTGAAGGCCTCCTGGCCTCTTGCACATCACGTGGGGTAACTATGGAAGGCCAGACTCCCCTTATTTCATAGAAGGGAAACTGAGGCCCAGATAGGTTTATCAGATAGTTCAAGGCCTCTCCATCAGTTACTAGCAGAACTAGTATTGACCTTGGGACTCTGTACCGCCCTCTGCTGCCTCCCTCATTTCTCCACTATCGCCCACTCTTCAATTCATGTGCCTCTTCTGTGCACTAGACACTAAGTACTTAACTCATTTGGTGAGAAAAAAGAATAGGACAAATATTACTATAAATTTTGGTCTAATTTTATACACTTCTATGTGTGTTCTTTATTTTATTTTATTTTTTTAAATACATCTTTATTGTTCAGATTATTACAGTTGTTCCTCTTTTTTACCCCCATACTTCCCCTCCACCTGATTCCCCACCCCACCCATGCCCTCACCCCCCACCACTGTCTTTATCCATAGGTGTAAGACCTTTGTCCAATCTCTTCTCACCCCCTTCAGACCCCTTCCCCCTGAGAATTGTCAGTCCACTCCCTTTCTATGCCCCTGATTCTATTATATTCACCAGTCCATTCTGTTCTTCAGACTTTTTATTCACTTGCTTTTTAGATTCACTCGTTGGTAGGTATGTATTTGATGTCTTTTTGTTGTTCATAATTTTTATCTTTACCTTTTTCTTCTTCTTCCTCTTCTTAAAGAATACCCTTCAGCATTTCATGTAATCCTGGTTTGGTGGTGATGAACTCCTTTAGATTTTTCTTGTCTGTGAAGCTCTTTGTCTGACCTTCAATTCTGAATGAAAGCTTTGCTGGATAGAGTAATCTTGGTTGTAGGTTCTTGCCATTCATCACTTTGAATATTTCTTGCCACTCCCGTCTGGCCTGCATAGTTTCTGTTGAGAAATCAGCTGACAGTCGTATGGGTACTCCCTTGTAGGTAACTAACTGTTTTTCTCTTGGTGCTTTCAAGATTCTCTCTTTGTCTTTTGCCCTTGGCATTTTGATTATGATGTGTCTTGGTGTGGTTCTCTTTGGATTCCTCTTGTTTGGGGTTCTGTGCGCTTCCTGAACCTGTAAGTCTATTTCTTTCACCAGGTGGGGAAAGTTTTCTGTCATTATTTCTTCTAATAGGTTTTCAATATTCTGCTCTCTCTCTTCTTCTGGCACCCCAAAAATTTGGATGTTGGTATGCTTAAAGTTGTCCCAGAGGCTCCTTACATTATCTTCATATTTTTGGATCTTTTTTACTTTTTGGTTGGGTGTTTTTTGTTTCCTCGTATTTTTTGTTTTCTCTGGTTGGGTGCTTTTTGTTTCCTCATATTTCAGGTCTTTGGTTTGATTCTTGGGGTACGTTGATCTACAGTTGAGTTTCTGTATATTCTTTATTTCAGACAGTGTATGCTTAATTTCTGACTGGTCCTTTTCCATTTTTTTTATGTTCTCATTGAGGTCCTTGAAGTCCTCATCAAGTTTCTCCACAGTTTTTAGAAGATTCTCGAGTAACCTTATAAATGTGGTTTTGAACTCTACATCGTCCCGTAGTTTACTTTCCTCCATTTCTTTCATTCGTGACATGTTTCTGTGCTTCCGCATTTTGGCTGCTTCCCTGTGTTGATGGAGCAGCTTTGTGTTGTAGGTGACCTATAGGGCCCAGTGGCTCAGCCTTCCCAATCACCTGAGGTCACGGTCTTGGTGCACCCCTTTATGAGCTGAGTACAAAGTCTTGGTGTAGTTAAGCCTTGATTGCTGTTGGTGTCACTGGGAGGAATTGTCCTCCAGGCCAATTGGCTGTGGGGGCCCGCTGTGTTTATAATGGAAGAACTGCTGCACTGGAGACACGCTTATGGTGCAGGACTTGTTTCAGTGGGGCTTTGGTGCTCTCTGAGTCCGTCTCCTGAATGTGTCACTTATGGATGTGAGGAGTTGACATCTGTGTCTCACACTGACTTCTAGGTTCACTGGCTTCTGGATCTCCAATGGGGTGCAGGTCAGCTACTGCCTGAGGCCACCCCGTAGGAACTACAGGAGAATTCCAGTCCTCTCCTCCCTGCTTGGGATTTGGAGATTTTGGAGCTGTCTGAACTGGTTGCTAGGGTAAGCAGCGATCCATTCATATGCAAAAGCCACTGCTTGGAGCTTGGGTGAGTTTGTAGGTTGTGCAGGGCGGGGTCTCAGGGTGTCACTAGGCTAAGGCGTGGCAAACAGCAATGGCTGGGAGCCAGACTTCCCGCGTCTCCAACCGCAACCCTGTGTCTCGCGCCCCAATGCAACTAGCAATTATTCCTCCGCGCAGCTCTGCAAGCAAGCCACCCTCACTTTCCAACCTGATGGCAAACAGTCCAGAGACAGAGAAGCATTGAGGATGCTTCTCCCGGTAGGAGTTTGGGTCCCACGCGTTTCCCCTTCAGTTTGAAGGTAGGAACGCCCGCTGCCAACTGGGATCTGCCACCAGCCCGTAACGCATGCGCCCCGGTACCTCAGCTTTTCAGCGTTTGTGTCCCAAATGCTCCTCTCTCTTTCCGGCTAGTTGTGGGGCTTCCAGCCAGCCCTCCCATGGCTCTGGGTGATAGAGATTCTGTCTTTTAGTTGTATTTTTGAAATTGTTGTGTACGGCCGCAGATTGGGTGTTTACCTACGCCGCCATCTTGGTTTCTCTCATCACAGTGGTCTTTATAAGAGGGAGGGAGCGGGGGCAGAGCTATGTGTGTTCTTTAAAAGAATATATATTTTTTATTGATTTCAGAGAGGACAGGAGAGGAAGAGAGAGAGAAAACATCAATGATGAGAGAGAATCATTCATTGACTGCCTCCTGCACACACCCTATTGAGGATTGAGCCTCAACCAGGCCTGTGCCCTAACAGGGATCGAACCATGACCACCTGGTTCATAGGTCAATGCTCAACCACTGAACCACACCAGTTGAGCTCTATGTGTTTTTTAATTTTAATATATTTTTATTGACTTCAAAGACGAAGAGAGAGGGAGAGAGATATATAAACATCAATGATGAAAGAGAATCATTGATTGGCAGCCTCCTGCACGCCCCCCACTGGGGATGGAGCATGTGCCCTGACTGGGAATTGATCTGTGACCTCCTGGTTCATAGGTCCCACACTCAACTGCTGAGCCAGGCCGGCTGGGCTCTATTTGTATTTTTATATCATTATACTCAGATTACAAAATTAATCTGTTTTGTTTTCACTGTAGTAGTTATTTCCATGTAGATACAAACTGTGCTGGTTGAATTATTTAGGATTGTTCAGTTACTATAAAACCATTTAAGCAAAAACAGCAACATATTGCCTTGCAGGACTAAAGAACTAAAGAAAAAACTCCAGCTTCAGCAAGGATGGGTCCAGGTGTTCAAAAATGTCATTGGGAAGTTGTTTCTTTATATAGTTTAGATGAGCTTTTCTCAGGGTTGGCTTCATTTTCGGGGCAGTGCTCACTATGTCATGGTCCATGAACAACTTAGTCACGGCTCTAAGTGCAGAAGCAAGAAGCCTCTTCTCCCAGGAGGCCAGTGAGTTCCTGAGTTTCATCTCATTGCTTGGTTTGGATTTTCTGGGGCCCGGGACACTGATTGGTCAAGTCTGTCAGGTGCCACTCCTTGGTACTGAGGAGGTGTGACCCTTATGAAAACCACACTTGACCAAAGGGCATGATTCCCAAAGGAAAATCAGGGTGTTGCCACTAGGAGAAACAGGAACTGATGTGGGACAGACATGGATGACCGCTGGTGACTCCTGCCATCAAAACCGCCTGGTGGATGGCCATGGCATTCTTTGTCATTTAGAATGAGGAGAATGTGAACTCTGATCACAGGCACTCAGGTTGCTTCCATCCATGCTGTCTCAAAGGGTAAGAGATCCTTCTTTTTCACAGCTCCATAGTGTTTCAGTATGTAAATTTACCACAGCTTTTTAACCACTCGTCTGCTGATGGGCTCTTGGGCCGTTTCCAGATCTTAGCTATTGTAACTAACACTGCTATGAACATAGGGGTGCATATATTCTTTTTGATTGGCATTTTGGGGGATATATATTCCCAGAAGTGGGATCACTGGGCCAAATAGTGGTTCCAATTTTACTTTTTTGAGGAAACTCCATACTGTTTTCCATAGTGGCTGCACCAGTCTGCATTCCCACCAGCAGTGTACAAGGGTTCCCTTTTCCCCACATCATCTCCAGCACTTGTTGATTTATTGATGGTAGCCATTCTGGCAGGTATAAGGTAACACCTCATTGTAGTTTTAGTTTGCATCTCTTTGGTGATTACTGACCTTGAGCATTTTTTCATGTCTCTTGGCCATCGGTATGTGTCTACTTTGGCAAAGTGTCTATTTAGGTCCTTTGCCCATAGATTAGATTCAAACCTTAAGCTTCCAAAGCAGTTTTATAAATAGAAATACTTAAATTATAAAATAGCTTGATGTAGCATTCTTTTTAAAATTAATGTATTTTTATTGATTTCAGAGAGGAAGGGAGAGGGAGAGATAGAAACATCGATGAGAGAGAATCATTGATTGGCTGCCTCCTGCACGCCCCTGAGCCACACTGGCCAGGCTAGCATCCTTTTTTAAAAATTCAAATTTTTTATTGATAATGAAAATTGATGTTTGAGTTTTAAACTTAATCTAGAACAGAGACATGTTAAAAGTAATGCTATGCTACATTATTTAAGATTACTGGCAAATTAATAGGTTGTTCTTATGACTTGCATTCTAATTATAGACAATTATCTGAGTATGGAATAAGTACTGGATTAAATCCCTTAAAAATACACTATATATGAAAAGATATTTGAAAAAAAAAAAAAGAAGATGGGGTGATTTTGAAGATGCTTCTGAAAATGAGAATGGGCTAGAGAGCATGGCCCCAAAGGAGAGTCTGAGGGAGGCAGTTCCTAAAGTCTGCAGAGAAGGATCAGGAAAGAGAACCTAAAAAGATGAACCTCAAAAAACGATGACGAGCCCTAGCTGGTTTGGCTCAGTGGACAGAGCATCAGCCTGCGGACTGAAGGGTCCCAGGTTCAATTCCGGTCAAGGGCACATGCCCGGGTTGCAGGCTCAATCTCCAGTAGGGGGCGTGCAGGAAGCAGCCGATCGATGATTCGCTCTCATCATTGATGTTTCTATCTCCCTCTCCCTCTCCTTTCCTCTCTGAAATAAATACAAATATATTTAAAAAGATAACGAGGAGCCTGGCTGGGCTCCTCAGTTGGTTGGAGCGTTATCCCATGCATCAAAAAGTTGTGGATTTGGTTCCTGCTCAGGGCACATACCTTGATTACAGGTTTGGTTCCTGGTCAGGGCACATATGGAAGGTAAACAATCGATGTTCTCTCTCACATTGATGTTTCTCTCTCTCTCTTTCTCTCTCTTAAAAAATCAATTTAAAAAGACATATCCTCAGGTGAGGATTAAAAAAAAAAAAAAAGGTGACAAGAAAGGCTTTGCAAAAGGTCTGAAGGAGACCCTGAAAAGGAAGTTGAACAGGAGGATGGCCCCAAAAAGGTCTGAGGAAGATGTCTTGGAAAGAGAATCTGAAGGCTGCTCTGGAAAAGATGGCTCCAAAAAATAATTAGAAGAAAATGGTGTTAAAAAGTTAGCAGAAATGACCCTGAAAATTTAGAGTCTAAGGATAATGGGTCTGAGAGAATGAGGAGAAAAGCACTGAGTGGAAGATCCAGATGCAAAGGAAGAAGATGAATATGAAAACATATTGGATGATGCATCAGATGGAGAAGAGGAGGAAGAAAATGCAGATAGAGGTCTGACAATGCTGAGGAAGAGGAGGAGGAGGATGCAGGTGAACAGTTGTTGGAAGATGAGGATGCCAACAAGGTGGTGTTTGATGAGGAGGATCCAGTGAGGAGTGCAGGCCGAGTCCCATGTGAGGGGCCTGCAGGGGTGTTGGCAACAAGGAAGGGCCCTGTCCACAAGCAGAGGCTTTGTCCTCAGAGGTGATGATGATGATGGTGATGAAGATCAGAAGCAGGAGGAGGAGGAGGAGATTGAATCTCTATAACTTGTTTTTGTGGAGACACCTCCATCTCCCCTGCCTACTCTGGGGGAGTGGGGGCGTGGGTAATTATTAGTGGTGTTACATGAACACATGCATCGTGATAGGAAGCCATCAAACTATTATTTGGAAATTTTCATTGTAATTAGCACTCAGTGATTTTAAATATAATTTAAATGGCTGTTCAATTAAAACTCATAGTCATAATACAAATTTGAAAAAAAAGAAGATGAAAGAAATAAGTCCAAACAGCACTAAAACACTAGCTATGGAAAGATTAAAGTTTCCTATGAGAAAAATAGAAACGCAAGTTATGAAATAAAACAAACACAGATTAACAAATGCAGCTTAATGTGAAGAGGAATATTTGAAAACATTACCCTTGAAGAATGAATATAGGGAGAGGGACAGATATCAGAAAGGAAAGCAAGCCTGGGTGAAAAATGGTATTAGAATAGAATTCAATAGGACCTGCTGATTAGAGAAATTCCAGACCTGGCTGTATAACCCCCTGAAGAAACTCATTCCCACACCTCAGTAAATAGATCCAGTGAACTTGTTGTAATTGAGTTTTATTACAGCAGCATCTTCTCTTCCCGTGCGCTTGCATCTCCTAGCGTGTTGCTCACGTGATGTTACTGCCCAAAGTACCAAGGGGGCATGCAGGGGATGGGCACTTCCCTCCAGATGGTCTCCAACCTCTGGGCCCAAGATGCCACCATCTGCTTTCTTTCCTCTTCTGATGCAGTCTCAGGAGCAAAACTGATCTGGGGGGCGAGCACTTTAAATCCACAGAAGTGCAAGGTGCCATGCTGCAGCCACAAAGAACGAAAAGGATTGGTCGGAAGCCACACCCTTACACAGCATTCAGGTGGATAATTAAAGGGGGAGATGGCATAAAATAAAACTTCAAAAACACAACTGAAAACCTTGAATGCTACTGGGAAACTGAAAACAACCAAGTGCCCTATAACCTTAGGATGCTGTTACCGGGGAGTTGTAGAATTCTGGGCAACAAGAAGTTCCAAATTCTATTCTGATCATTGATCTTTGCTACTGACTCAGACACTGAACTTTATGGTTTTGATGGACTAGGCAAATTAGTATCCATTTATATGATAGATTATTCTAGAATGAGATTATTCTTGCTATAATGTGCCAACCTGGAAGGTTTCTCAAGATATGTATTAAATAAAAACAATAAGAAGTTTGAAGCAACATTTATAGTATACCATTTATGTGAAAAAATAAATATAATAAACCTATTAATAATATAGATTATTAAAAACGATTAATTTTAAGGTGAAATTAAGAGTACTAACTTTGTATTTTTGTATTTTATAGTCTCACTTTTTTCTGTTATGCACTTTTACAAAGTGAAAAAAATATAAAGACTTTTTTTTAAAACAAGAAGAATTTAAGTGTGGACAATGGCACGTGAGAGACCAGTTGGCCTTGAAGAAAGACGTTAAGGCTTATAAATGATCATTTCCTTCTCAGAGCGTCACTAAGTGGGATCCCTGTGCCATCTCCTTTCAGAGAAGACCACTTTTTCTTTCCCAGAAACATCCCTCTCCTTCCGCTGCATTCCTTCCCTTAAAACCCACATCCTGTCCGGGCCTACCCTACCAGCACTGGTGGGAGGCAAGAGGCCCACACAGCACCATCCCATTTTAAAAGCGAGCTCACAAATTTTTAAATATGTGATCACCCCTCCCTGGACAACCATCCTTACAACAATGTGGAAGAACGTTCCCATCTCAGTTACGGAGTCTCTTGGCAGTTCTGTGCTCCTCCCCTCAACCTGCTTGAACCTGCCATGCCCACTGCTTTCCCCTTTGCAGACCACCATCCCCGGGGCCCCTGGGCCCAGTGGTGCGCACACAGTAGGGCCTGAATCCTGGGGACCTGTGTGAGGGGCTCTGAGGAGGAGGCACAGCCCGGGCTCCATGGACCTCCTCCGTGGGGGGGCGTGAGGCTGTCGGGAATGCCAGGCCCCGACACCTCTCGCCAGGGCTGGAGGGCGATGCTGCCTTCAAGCAAGCAGCCAGGCCTGTGGAGGACTCCATAGCTCTGTGGGCTCAGTACCTGCCCAGGTCCCTCCCACCCCCCGCCGGGGTGATCCTGTTATTTGCAGAGCAGACTCCAGCTAACCAGGCTTCTCCTAGCTTCCACCCAAACAACATTGCAGCCTGTCATTATAATTTGTGTTGGCCCTATTGGCCAACCTTTTCAGTGCTGCTAAGTCAAAAAATTAAAAAGGGTAAAATGTTATAATTTCCTGTATCCAGATGGAGTCAGAATGACCTGGGTTTCAGGCTTCAGTCCCATCTCATTTTGCTCCTGGGGAAGCTGTGGGGAGAGGGGGTGGGGTGGGGTGCAATGGCTACCTGGAGGGGCCACAAGAAGTATCTAAAATCTCCACTGACTCCGGTTTTTGTGTACATCTCGGCCGTGCCGCCCGTGGTTATGGAAAGGAGGGCCAGTTTACCCTGCGGAAGAGAAAGCACACGTGTCATGTGAACCTGAGAGGAGGAGACAAATAAATGTCACTGTGACTCCAGCACAGAGCTCTACAGTGACCAGGAGGGGCATCTGGGGAGGGACAAATATAACACTCCCACTTCCAGGAAGGCCAGCTTCAGGTGACAGCTGCCCCCAATAGGAGGCGGGGAGGGAGCAATCAGAGGGAACAGTCTGATCTCCCCACTTCTGGCAGAAGGTGGGTTCAGCGCTGCAGGTGAGAAGTGTGTAAGGCGGGCGCAGACCTGGGGAGCTGGGAGGTTGGGGGCTGAAGGAGGCCAGGCCATGCCCACACATGGCACCACTCAGCAAATGTTAGCATCACTTCTGGTCCAAGCCGGATCTTTGTGACTTAGTGTTTTCCTTATATGCACTATTTTCTGAAGCTTTTAGAATTTTAATCATCATGTATTTTAGTAAGAAATCCGTAGCTACCACGTGTTGGGTATGGACCAGCTTCCCTGGGAAGCTCTGAGAGGCGAACGGCGAGGGGAGCAGAGCCGCCGGCCGGCCCTCTCGAAGTCAGTGCTGCGCACCACGTGGCCACTTTGAGGCCATTGTTATAACCTGATTATTATTTATCAGGAAAGGAGCAAACGGAAGACTAGAGAATAGAGGCATGCCATTTATACAGCTTTGCTAACAACGTTCTCCACACCTGTTCCCCGCTGATGGATGTGGGAAGGGACTGGACATAGGCAGTTTGGACGCAGGCCCAGTAAAGTCTGGATGGCGTGAGAAGATGCTTATCTGTCAATCATACCTGGGAACAGGTAATTGGCCAGAATGAGTGGGGCCACTGTGAGGGCATGAAACCTGAATATTTAAACGTGTGCACAAAGGTGCGCGCTCTCTTGGTTCTCTGCCTGGCGCACTGGCTCCTGCTCTCCTGTGGCAGGGAGTGTCCTCCCTTGCGCCCATGTGGCCCACAGCCATGTGGCACCCAAACTACAGGCTAATGGCCTTTAATTGACTGATGCTGAACTGGACCCAGCCGCAACATGGAACAGACACTTTGGACACTGGCTTTGCTTTTGGATCTGCTGGAACCTCAGCTGCCCCCTTGTCAGGACTGGGTTAAGGGGCATCGGACTTTACAACCCAAGGAATGTAACTCCATGCTAGTAAAGCTTTTGAGCACATCT
Organism: Eptesicus fuscus; assembly: GCF_027574615.1. Taxonomy (NCBI): domain Eukaryota; kingdom Metazoa; phylum Chordata; class Mammalia; order Chiroptera; family Vespertilionidae; genus Eptesicus; species Eptesicus fuscus. The sequence continues at coordinate 92,861,836 of NC_072481.1, forward strand.
CATTCACCGTGGGGTCTTCTGAACATACCCATTTCAGCGGTACGCAGGAACCCTACTCCCACGCGTGTGCACCCGGCCCACTAATTTCTCTAGCAACAACACCACCCTCCTAGCAAAGGCTTCAGGCCCTCACAGCCATACACACAGTGCCCGGTGGCTGCGTCTGTGCCCCTCCCTAGAGAGACAAAGCTCCAAGGCTTCATTCACCCACGTGCAGCGCAGAGCTTTCTTTGCCCATAGTTGGTGCTCAATCAATATTGGTTTTTAAAAAAGCAAACTAGAAATATGACTCGATGAGATGCACTCTGTCCCTCCCTCAGTCTATAGTGATCCTTATCCCAGCACATACCTTGAGAAACCCGGAATCGTAGAATCCTGGGAGGTCGAAGGCAAACCCCTGGCACAGCACCCTGTCCATCCAGCCCTTCAGGATGGCCGGCACGCTGAACCAGTACAGCGGGAACTGGGGACAACACCAAGCACAAACGAATGCTGCGGTTGCCTTCGGCTTCGTGGTTTGGTCTATCTGGTGACTCAGAAGGAACCCCGCTGCCCTCTTGCAGGGTGACTGAGCAGGCGAGTGTAACCCACGGGGCAGCACAGGTGAGGACATTTCTTCCCTTTCAGTGTGAGGCATGCAGTGTGGGTTTGAGAAGGTGGAGGGGGGTGGGGCAGAGTGGACAATGGTCCTGGTTTTTGTCACGGGTGGCTCTGCGTCCCCTCCTGACAGCCCCCTTATGCTGGATCCCGAGCAGACGGGGAGGCGCTCGGAAGCTCTGCTAGACTCGGATCTGTGGCAGCAGTCTGTGGCCGACACAATGGAAGGGACACGAGGAAGGGTGTGGAAATAGATTCTGCCCCTTTGTGTGCCTGGGGGGAGCTGCTGCCATCTGGAAATCAGACTGAGTTAGGTTCTGAGAAGCTTCAGGTTTGATACGAGCTAAAGCCTTACCCTCAGATCCCACACATCAGTGGTAAGGTCTCCCCAAAGTTTTCGTGTTCTCATGGAAGCCCTGACACTATATCCAATAATGCCACCAATGCAAAGAGGTGGACACAGACAAGAATCAGTTACTAAAGGTGAAAGGGGGCCTGTGCTTCGCGTGTTTTCACGCTAACTCACACTCAGACCTGGGACTTGCACTGAACCAAGCTTCACAACCTACTTCTGTGTGAAATTGGCAAGTTACTTAACCTCTCTGTGCCTCCTTTTCCTAATTGGCAAATAGGGCTACTCCTAGTCCCTAGCTCACAACATTGTGGTGAGGGAGGATCCAGAACAGAGTAACTGCTCAGTGAAGGGTGAGATGTGTATGGTAGCCGTAGGAGTGGGGCTGAATGAAACAAATAAACCAACAAGGCAGACCCTGTTGGTAAAGTATAAGGAAGTGAGAAGGAGGGTGGAAGAAGAGAGGTGACATGGGGTAGGGTAAGAAAACAACTTAATAGTCTCAACAATAAAAATAAAGTTAAAACAAAACAAAACTAACCATTATAAAAGAACAGGCCTTGGCTTGCTTTAGCTACCCAGTTCCATGGATGGTCAGCTGACCCCAGGGAGACAGGAAGGAAAACGAGAGAGCTGCTTGTGGTTCTGAGTTGCCAGAGTTGCTATAGCCCCATCATCCTTCTGCCAGGAAGGGGTGGCCTTGTTCTCCCGCTTCCTGCCCTCCCCAGGGTTGGGAAGCAGACAATCTGGACCGATCAGTTCCATCTTGGAGACTCTGGATCTAGGGACTCCCGTCCTTGGTGTGAAGCTAGGGGAGGGCAGAGCCAGCAGGCGGAGAGCAGATGAGACTCAGAGAAAGAAGAGCCTGTTTCCACTGCCCCTTGCCACCCTCTGTCCTGGGTTCCAGGAGACGCAGGTGACCAGGGCCCTAAGAATGAATCCCCCTTTTTTCTAGTTTGACTTGTACTTCCATTAGCTGTGGCAGGGAGTGGCCTTGATGAGTTAGGCCAGTTCTTGGGCCAGTTCTTTAGGAAGTGAATCCTGGCCCTGGAACACTTTGTGAATGAATACAGGGATGGTGGGCCGGTGAGGCAACCCATGAGAGGCAGGAAACAATAGGTTTTCCTCTTAATGATCAGGATATTTAAGGCAGGAGCCGCATGTGACCTGCTGGTTAGATAACGCTGGTTTTCCTCCAGCCCCTGTCTGTGGGGGGGCGGGGGAGGAAGGAAATGAAAGCAACACGATATGCCTGATCAGACATTTTTTGGACCAATGGGCTAAAGGCAAAATACTTCTATTTACTTGGGGGTCAGGATTTTGAATGAGTAATATTGGCTATATGGATCTCCTTACCCAACTAGGCATAAATAAGTGTGCAAATGTGCTGAAAATATCAACACCACTTCTAGAAGTATGAAATCCAATATTTGGAAAGAGTTTATCAATAAAATGAATCTAATTCAGTATAATAATTAGAGGAAAACAAACCTGAAATATCACTAGATCAGCTTCCTGAACCTTTTTCTGTTCATCGACTATGTCACTGGTAAGAGACCGCTTCTTGTAGGCTTCATATGCTTCCACCCCGTAACTGAAGACCTCGGGATTAGAGAGAGCACCTGGAGAGGAAGAGGCCAAATGTTCTCACTCTCAGGGCAACATCCATGGCCACCCAGGCCAATTCCGCTCGTGTCATTTACCCTGGACTCCCCAAAGCAAGTCACCAGGTAGTCACTGAGACCCAACCAGGTAGTCAGGCTATGGGATAAAAAGAAAGGAAGCTGCTGTCCTCACCTTCCAGGACTCAAAGTCCAGTAGGAGAAGCAGTGAATAACTAACCAAATGATTAACATACAAAACAGAATTGGTCAGCTAGCTCAGTCCAGCGCTATAGCCGGATCAGCCTCACGTCACACAGTCAAGATGCATGTGGTCTAACCCTGGGTGTGTGTTAAGTACAGTGGTGGCCCGCAGCGGCAGTGACCAGCTCTGTTTGGGTGGGTTAGCAAACGTATCTCTGGGAATGGGCTTGGTGAACTGGGTTTTCAAGATGGAGCAGGAGTCGCCAGGCAGCCTGGAACACTAGAGGGAAGTGGAAGGATGTTCTGGACAAAAGACACAAGGCACCTGACTGCCAGCCAGGTCAGCACATCTGAGGAGCTGGAAAGCCAGTAGGGATGCGTGTGATGTGTCTGCAGACGGGCCTCTGGCCTTGTGAGCTTTGCTAAGGAGCTTAAGCTATTCCTGCACATGGGGAGCCATATGGTTTAAGAAGAGAAAAAAATAAGGTCTGTGATATAGATTTAGAAAAGCTTCCTATAGCAGCAGGGGTATGAGAGCAAGCCTAGGGGTGGGGGGGGTGGGGGAGTCAGGTGGGAGCAGTGGGTGGGAGGAGGTTTTTCAGGGCTAGAACTTACAGTACTACCCAACAGCAACTAAGATGAAAGATGAGATATCTTGATCTCTGACTTTAATTGGGCTCGTGTCAACTAGAGTGACTCATCAGAAGGCATTCCTCAGTATTAACCTCAGGTTACCCTTTACATGTCAGGGGCAGTGCGCCACACACTCCACCTTCTCTATCCTCACAACACCTGGTGAGATGGGTATAAACCCCAACTCCCAAAGGGGAACCTGAGGCTGAAGAGAAGCCAGAGACCAGTTCCATGCCCAGGGCCCTAAGTGGCAGCAGAGGTGGGAGGGTGGAGGTGCAGGTTTGAACCTCTGCGCACTCAGGGGTCTGGAGAGGAGCCAGCAAGCTCCAAGTGGCTTGGAGAAGAGCCGAGAGGAGAAGTGGGCCCACAGTGCTCCAGTAGGTTCACAATTTAAGAACCTCAGTGTTCTCTGCCGCCTCTTTTGATCTACCTACACTTCATTGTCATTCAAAAACACATATTGAGGGTCTTCTTTGCATAAGGTTCATTATTGACAGGGAGCCCTAGGAGGGTAACTGCCCTACAGATGGGTCAGAAGAGGTTACCTCTAATCTCTTATTTTTTTTAATTTTAATTTTATTTTTTTTTAATATATTTTATTGATTTTTTATAGATAGGAAGGGAGAGGGATAGAAAGCTAGAAACATCGATGAGAGAGAAACATCAATCAGCTGCCTCTTGCACACCTCCCACTGGGGATGTGCCCGCAACCAATGTACATGCCCTTGACTGGAATCGAACCTGGGACCCCTCAGTCCGCAGGCTGACGCTCTATCCACTGAGCCAAACCAGTTTCGGCCTCTAATCTCTTATTATGGGCCAGGCCTTTAATTCAGGTCTTCCAGGTAGTTAAGGGAGGGGCAGAATTTTCTGTGGTAGAAAGTTTTATTTGCATGGAATTTCATCCCTCACTTTCTTTTTCTTTAAATATATTTTTATTAATTTCAGAGAGAAAGGGAGTGGAAGAGAGAGGTAGAAACATCAATGATTAGAGAGAATCATTGGTTGGCTGCCTCCTGCCCACACCCTACTGAGATTGAGCCTGCAACCCAGGCATGTTCCCTTGAACAAAATCGAACCCAGAACCCTTTGGTCCACAGGCCAACCCTCTATCCACTGAGTCAAACTGGCTAGGGCAATCCCTCCGTTTCTTAAAGCCCTGTTTCTAATCTAGGCCTAGCAGAGGTGTAGCTGGTGATTCAGCAGCTAAAAGCAAGGGCAGTGTCCAAAGTTCTTCCTCCACGGTGGAGCTAGACTGGTACACAGGTTAGTTACGGTCCCTCAGCCCGTTGTGTGGGGTCCACATGCGAGAGAGCAGGAATACAAGAGCCCGGAAGCCCAGGGCACAAGAGGCAAGAGAGCAAGAGAGAGAATTCCCTTGTTTAGGAGCTTAAGTTCCTTAAATCTTTCCCTGCTTTCAGTGGCCACGCCTCCTTTGGCAAATGACCCGTTCCCAGGTGTGACTGACAGGTAACTACCTTCCCTATGTCACCCAGACTTTACTGGGCATGCCTATAACATTTGGTCTCCTCTTTGCTCCTTTCCAGTTATTAACAACTGGGTTTATTATAATGGTATCACTTACATTCTCCCTTTAATTCCAAGTGCATAAAAGAAATTGCAAAACTGTCATTCTCAGGAGTATCTAAGAACGCTTCCTGGCAATGTTGTCAGTTTGGGCTCAAATAAACATATAAAATTTTCTATAGGATGGGCATTCTTACCTTGGCGGTGTTAGGGCACTTACGTTTGTAAGGGAAAACCCCTCATTGTACCAGGAAGAGGAATACATCTACATCTCCGGAAACTTATCAATGGAGAAGGTTTCAACTTAAGTCTGCACGATCCTAGCCTTGTAACCTTTCCTGGTAACCTCTCCCCACCCCCAACGTCATTTTTTAAAAAAATATATTTTATTGATTTTTTTACAGAGAGGAAGAGAGAGAGGGATAGAGAGTTAGAAACATCGATGAGAGAGAAACATCGATCAGCTGCCTCCTGCACATTCCCTACTGGGGATGTGCCCGCAACCAAGGTACATGTCCTTGACCGGAATCGAACCTGGGACCCTTCAGTCCGCAGGCCGACGCTCTATCCACTGAGCCAAACCGGTCAGGGCCCCAACGTCATTTTTTGCCTTTAGCTAAAGATGGTATTTAAGGTGCTGGCTTCCACCATTTTGAAGAGCTACTCACTTTTCCTGAGTCTCTCCCCTGTATATGGGAAAAACAGAAGTTTAATTTGTTTTTCTCCTGATAATCTGTCTCATGTCAATTTAATTATTAGACCAGCTAGAAGAACTTAGAAGGGGAGAGTAAAACTTTTCCTCCCCTACAATATCAAAGCAATAATTTTTATTACTGTGGGTGTGGAGAGACCTTTCTAAGCAAGAAGTAAATCCAGAGCCATAAAAGAAAGACGGACACATGGCTTGAAATAAAAGTTGGAAGCAACATACATATAAATCAACATAGGAATGGGTAAGTTATAATACATACTGTTACCGTTGTCATTAGCTAGTTATTAATCATAGGAAAGCAGCAAAGGGAAGGCCAAACATGATAAGCATGACCATCTTATGGGTGAAGCATGGGCTGCTTCACCAGGAGGCTGCAATTTCACACTCCCCAGGGAACCACTGGCCCATTCCCTGCAGATCCCTGGGGGAAGGGACTGGACAAAAGGGAAGATGGTCGCATGCACAGTGAGTCAGTGTGATGTAGGGAAAGTACTTGCCTGTCAATCTAATCTGGGAACAAAGATATTGGCCAGAAGAATGGAACCACTGCAAGCCTTAGAAAATTTTGGGAATCCATAATCCTGAAACAAAGGAATTTTCTCACTCTGGTTCCTCTGGCTTTGCTCCTGCTTACGTGCATTTGCCCCTGTTCCCTCCATACCCTATGGACTGCAGAAGCCATATGGCTCATGGCTGTGCGGACCCCACACATACAGGACTAAGCTAGCCTGATGCTTGATTGGACTGTGCAAACATGGTGTGGAAACTCTGAACACTGGCTTTAATTCTAGCCCCACTGAAGACAAGACTGGAGTTATGGGGAGACAAAAAAACAAGCCCCAAATGAAAGAACAAGAGAATTTTTAAGAAAAGCTAAACAAAATGGAGATAAGAAATGTATCAGATATAGAGTTCAGAATAATGATGGCAAAGATGATCAGCAACACGAGTAAAGATATAGTAAGTATGAAAAAAGATGACTGGGTTACCATAAGATCAAGAAAGAAATTAAAAAAACTTCCTAGAAACCAATGAAAATGGACAACAACAACCCAAAAATCTCTGGGACACAGCAAAAGCAGTGCTGAGAAGGAAGTTCATAGCACTACAAGCCTACCTCAACAAACAAGAAAAATTAATTTTAAAAAACACACTTAATCCTACAACTTAAAGAATTAGAAAAAGAACAAGGGAAGCCCAGAGTAAGTAGATACTTCGAGCGAGACATCTAGAAATCTTCTCGATGCCTGTCTTCTGAACTCAGAACCTGGGATTATAGTCTGCCCCAATCACTAACCAAAACTTCTGTTCTTATAGAGATGCCTCTGCTAAATACCTGGTCACGTAGACCAAAGGCCTAACTTTGGGAACCCATATGCATCACTGACTCCTGAAATGAGACACAGCTGTTTAAATGAACTAAATTCTCAAGACTGAGTCCAGTTTAATGAGAACTAAAACAATCTACCAACCCACCCTCTGAAACGTGACCTTCTCAGGAAACTTTAATGGGGAGATTAAGGGGTTCAGGACAGGCCTCTCCCAGACGTGCCACCTGACATGTGAATTATTTTGAGCTGAAGGTGATTGAGACCCTGCTGGCCCACAAACAACTTTTACTTCTCCCTGAAAGAATTTAAATTAGGGCCTTGACAATAATAAGTGTTATCAGCAGAAATAACTTTTTATAATAGGGCAGGGTAAACTTCTAATTACTGAACACCTGCTCTTCTTATCATCTTGCAATGACCTTTGTTCCCTCTGAAGCCTCAAGGTGCCTTACTTCATCCTTAGCTCAGAATGCCATGTGTACCGCATTTTCCCTTTCTGTCTCTGAACCTCTCATGTATGTTGGGTTCCCATATGTATGCATGTACATAATTAAATTTTGTTATTTTCTCTTGTTGATCTGTCTCATATTTATTGGACCAGAGGACAAAGGAAAATTTATTCCTCCCCACAATAGTAAAACTCACTTATTATAATGAGAAAAACGCAAATTGGAACTATACCAGGAGCCAATTTTTTCACTTGTCAGATTCCCAATTTTCAAAAATTGGTAACACTTTTGGAGACAGTGAGGAAATGAGCACTTGCAAGCATTGCTGGTAGGAGTGTAAACTGGTTCAACATTTATGGGAAGCAATTTGATACTACCTATGAAAATTAAAAATGCACATTCCTCCCACCAGCCATTCCACTATTAGATCTACTAGCATATGTAGGACAACACATGTGGTGATGATTATTCACTACAGCACTGTTTATAACAGCGAAAGGTGGAAAACACCTAAAGTGCCCTTGAGTAGGGGCTAATTACACTATGACATCCAAACAATGGAATAGTTTGTAGCAGTAAAAAAAAGAAAGCAATGTGCAAATCAACGGATATAATATACTACCATTTTTTTTAAAAAGTGGAGAATATGCCTGTAATTGCTTTATATAGCACAGACTGTCCTTGGGAGGGTAGTGAGAAAAATGGGTAACACTTATTACCTCAGGGCCAGAGAAACTGGTGTCCACGGATGGTAAACAAACTTGCACTGTGGAATTCTCCACTTGAGAATTGTATATTATGTGTAATGGTTATTTTTTTCTCTAAAACTTTTTTTAAATTACAAAACATAAAAAATAAGAAAACAAATAATCTGACTTAAAAATGGTCAGAGGACTTTAATATATATTTTTCCAAGGAAGACATATAAATGCCCAACAGGTACATGAAAAGATGTTCAACTTCACTAGCCATTGGAGAAATGCAAATCAAAACCACAATGAGATACCACCTAACACCTGTTAGAATGGCTATTATAAAAAAGACAAGAAATAACAAGTGTTGTCAAGAATGTGGAGAAAAGGGAACCCCTATTGGTGCTCTATTGGTGGGAATATAAATTGGTGAATTCACTATAGAAAATAGCATGGAGGGTTCTCAAAAAATTAAAACTAGAATTACCTTATGACTCAGCAATTTCACTTCTGGGTATTTATCCAAAGAAAACAAAAACACTAATTTGAAAAAATATAGGCTCCTCGTGTTCATTATAGCATTATTTGCAGTAGGTAAGTCATTGAAACAACCTAAATGTTCATCAGTGAACACATGGATAAAGAAAATGTGGTATATATACAATGGAACACTATTACCCAGCCACAAAGAAAGAATGGAACCTTACCATTTGCAACAATATGGGTGGATCTACAGGCTATTATGCTAAGTGAAGTAGTCAGACAGAAAAAGATGCATACTGTATGATCTCACTTATACATGGAATGTATATTTAAAAAAAAAAAAAGAACAAAAAAACAAAACACCAAAAACCAAACAAGAATAACTGAGTTCACGGATATAGAGAACAGATTAGTGGGTTTCTGAGGCAGGGATTGGGGAGTGGGCCATACAGATGAAGGGGGTCAAAGGTACAATTTTTAGGTATAAAATGAGTAAGTCATGGAGATGTTATGTACAGCATGGTGTCTACAGTAAGTAAGCCTATATTGCTCATTGGAGAGTAGCTGATGGTGGATCTTAAACATCATGAGGAAAAGGAATTTGTAATTATGTGAGGTGAGGAGTGTTAACTGGACTTACTGTGGGCATCATTTTGCAATACATACAAATATTGAATCATTACATTGTAAAGCTGAAACTAGTGTTCTATCAGTTGTGCCTCAATAAAAAAATGCACACACACAAAGGAGGAAGTTTTAAAAGATACAGCTTTGTGTCCCATGACTTACCAGTGATGTCGTTCCTTGTGGCTCTCGGCTCAAAGCCCATGGCATAGAGGTCAGACACGGTGACGGTGCAGCCCTGCTTGCTCAAGGTCTCCACAGCCACTTTCTTCAGACAGCCGTTGAAAGACTGGGGCTCCTGGTGCGCATAAACAATGAGCACTTTCTTACCTAAGTCCAGAAAAAAATTATTTCTCTTAAAGAGCAATTCTTCTTTGTCAAAATTCAAAAAGACTAAAACGGAAATGACATGTGTAGGAGCATTACAGCATTTGAAGCTAAGAAATACCAACCTTTTCAGTGGGTGAGGTTTTAACCCATTTATAGCATAGCTCTTGGGTACTTGAGTTTACTAATATGCAAATATATAATGGGTCCAATTATGATTGGTCAAAACTCACACAACCAAGTTCGTTGAAAGCCCCATCTAGCTTGGTTATCCTCAGAGAAGTTGAAGCCCTGTTCCCAAACTCTGAAATAAAAAGCTCTCTGACTCATGTTTTGTGCTAACCCTACGTGGGCAAGTGTTAGCTACTGACACACAGTCTTGCTTTCTTTCCTCCAGACCCATCGAAATGTCACACTTAAACAGGATATGAAAAACTGGACTCCTAGTACTACTCCAGGGAAGACAGGGCCGTAAGGAACCCAGCTGTTGGTGGTGAGATGACAAGAAGTGTAAGAGTCAGGTCTTATGGGTCCTGGCTGTGCCACTATTAGCAATAGCTCCTGAAGGAGTATTGTCCTTGCTAGAAGATAACTTGAAATTATGCTCTGATTTTTTTTTTTTTTTTTTTTGCAAGAGGCAGCTCTGGTGATTTGCTTAAAATTTCCCAGGAAAAGCCTAAGGCCAAATATTTAAACTTTTGATATAAAATGTTCAGTTTAGGTCCTTAAGGAAAAAAATACAAAGGTTAGTTTGAAGCAAACAATTTTGGGGCATTCCACTGAGTATAAAGGTTAAATTCCATGAGTTAATTATTTACTTTTTAAAAAATTTTAACTTCTCAGACTCATTGGTCATGAATGGACTCTACTTGGGGGCTTCACAGGAAAATGGATACAAATAAAATATTTATACCAATGGTTCTCAACTAGGGACAGTGTTGCCTCCCAGGAGATATTTCACAATAACTGGAGACATTTTCAGTTTTCATGGCTGGGAGGGTTCAGGGGGTGCAGGGGGGTGTCGGGGATGCAGGGGAACTTCTGGCATCTGATAGACAGAGCCCCAAGGATTCTGCACAAAACAAAGGGTTTTCTGGCCCAAAATGTCAGTAGTGCTGAGGTGGAAAACCCTAATGTACAGTATCATGTGTAAGGTGTACCTTTATGTTCTGAAATTAAAAGATTTTTATGTTATACTAGTGTCCCGGTGCACAAATTCATGCACATTGAAAGGAAATTAATTAGAAGAAATATTTTAATATTGCTATTCGACCTTTCTCTATATTAGAAGTGTCAACCAAATTTACAATTGACAATGACAGATCAAAACACACATGTGCGATTGGTGCCAGCGAGAGCTTTATATGTATTGCGCATGCGCTAGTTAACTTAGCCTTTTATATAGGATAAATTTGCTTAATTAGAACTGCATTCTGATTTAGCTAAACTTTTTCCAGCTCAGTGAAGCACCCCAACTTCTCTTCCAGGTAATTATCAGCAACACAGCAGTAAATACCAACACGAAGCAGATTATTATTGTAGATCACGCAGGGAGAACAAAAGGTAAAATATTTAACTGTAGCAGTGTTTGACTATATTCTGTGCAGTAAGAAAACCTGAAGTCATTTTCAAGTTCCACCATTTCTTACTTCTTTTCAGTCGGGTCAAGTTTCTAAACTTTCTAAATCTCCATTTTCTGGCTATGAAAAGAAAATAGGATTCTACTGAATCTCCTATCTACCCACTCCAGGACTTCTGTGAGGATCAAATGAGATGCGGCACGTGAAAATGCTTCACAGACATTTGGTTAAAGTGTAAAATGTTTGCACCTGGTTATAAAGCAAGTCGTGTTCCTGGGCTGAAGAAACTCCAAGGAGGCTAGTGGCTAGGGAAAGGAAGCTGGGTGTTGCTATGTGACATCATGACCTGGCGCCCACAGCGTCCACTTCCGGGCTGGGCTGGGCTGTGGGCTGCATTTTGCGCCATGGGGTCTTGGCAGTGTTGGCTGTGATTTGGTGGGCTGTCGCTAAAGGGCGGTGGCAGGGCCTGTGTCCCACTTGGGAGAAGCCAAGTGTTGGTTTATTGGCGCCAGGTCCGTGGTGCCGTTTATTTTTAAATGGCCAGTGCGCATCATGGCAGCTCCTGCATTGAGCATCTGTCCCCTGGTGGTCAGTGCATATCATAGCTACTGGTTGGATGGACACTTAGCCTTTTATATATATATAGATTATTAAGAGAAAAGAAGATGTTGCAGAATGGGGTTATGAGCAGGGAGACAAGTAAAGATGGGGAGTCATACTGAATTTTTAACCATGGTTACCCAGGGGGCTCATTTACACAACTATTTATTGAGCATCTACTATTCCCTGGGATCATTCCAGAGATTGGATAAGCATGGCCTTTACTTTGGAGGAACTTATATTTTGGTAGGATTTAAATAAACAATAAAATAAGAAAATAAAAAATAAAGTAATTCCAGGTAGTGATCCATGTTATAAACAAAACAAGTTTTGTACACTTCAGTGTTATTTAGATTTTTTCTAACAACATATTCAACTTTTAATTAAAATTTTAATTTAGAAAAGTTTAACTCTCCCATAGCTAATAGTCACCTGCCATGTTCTAGGCAGATGGATTTCTCTCTGACAGGTCAAAAGGGAGGTTTGCTTTAATCCTGGGCACAGAAGGATTCTGAGTGGTGAGCCCCAGGCTTTCAGATGTAGTCACTCTCCTCAGGCCTCAACAACCTAGAAGAGAAAAAACAAACACTTGAGGGAGGTGGGGAGACAAGGAGGTGAGGTTGATGTAGTGGCTCCAGGCCTCACCACCACTTTGTGAAGGACATGCAAATGGATCAGCAAAAGGCTTTTCATGAAGAAGCCGGTGGTGAATGGGCAGAAAAAGAAGTGGGTTCTGAAGTTCACCAGTGACTGCCCCACCCTGTAGCAAACAGAATCACAGCTGGGAAATTTGGTGGAGGCATTGTAACCAGTGAAAGAAGCAAGAGCAAGATCACTGTAACCTCTGAGGGGCCTTCTTCCGAAAGGTATTTGAAATATGTCACCTAACTCCAAAGCCAGATAAAGACACTACAAAGAAAGAAAATTACAGGCCAGTATCCCTAATGAACACAGATGCTAAAATCCTCAACAAAATATTAGCAAATCAAACCCAGCAATATATGAAAAAACTCATACACCGTGATCAAGTGGGATTTATTCCAGGGATGCAAGGCTGGTACAATATTCACAAATCAGTAAATGTGATACAGCATATAAAAAATTGAAAGACAAAAACCACATGATCATATCAATAGATGTAGAAAATGCATCTGACAAAATCCAGCATCCTTTTTTTGATAACAACTCTCAGTAAATGGAATAGAGGTATCAGACTTCAATATAATAAAGGCCATATATGACAAACCTACAGCCAACATAGTATTCAATAGGGAAAAACTAAAAGCATTTCCTTTTAGAACAGGAACAAGACAAGGATGTCTGCTTTTACCACTCTTATTCAACATAGTTCTGGAAGTCCTAGCCACAGCAATTAGACAAGAAAAAGAGATAAAAGACATCCAAATTGGAAAGGAGGAAGTAAAACTGTTATTATTTACAGATGACATGATATTGTATATAGAAAATCCTAAAGACTCTACCTGGAAACTACTAGATTTAATAAATGAATTCAGTAAGGTAGCAGGATACAAAATCAACCTCCAAAAATCAATGGCATTTTTATATACCAACTAGAGGCCTGTTGCACGAAGATTTGTGCAATAGGCCTTCCTTCCCCTGGCTGCCAGCACCAGTTTTCCTCCGGCACCCGGGACCCAGGCCTTTGCTCCAGCCACAGTGGAGAAGCCAAGCCTCTTCAGTCTTCAGTCTTCAGTCTTCGCTCAGGCCGGAGCCTTCAGTCTTCACTCTGAGCCTGCATATGCAAATTAACCCACCATCTTTGTTGGGTTAATTTGCATACTCACTCCTGATTGGCTCGTAGGCATCACAGAGGTATGGTAAATTTGCATATTTCTCCTTTATTAATGTAGATAATGAACGCTCAGAAAGAGAAACTAAAAAAGCAATCCCATTTACCATTGCAACAACTAAAAAAATAACATACCTAGGAATAAACTTAAACAAGGAGGTAAAAGATCTGTACTTGGAAAATGATAGAACATTGAAAAAAGAAATAGAGGGAGATACAAATAAATGGAAGCATATACCATGTTCATGGGTTGGAAGAATTAACATCATTAAAATGTCTATACTATCCAAAGCAATATATAAATTCAACACAATCCCTATTAAAATACCAACGGCACACTTCATAGATCTAGAACACATACTCCAAAAATTTATATGGAACCATAAAAGACCCTGAATAGCTGTAGCAATCTTGAGAAAGAAGAATGATGTAGATGGGATTGCAATACCAGATATCAAACTATACTATAAAGCCATTATACCCAAAACAGCCTGGCACTGGCACAAGAACAGGCATATAGACCAATGGATCAGAACAGAGACCCCAGAAATTGATCCACTCCATTACAGTCAATGACTATTTGACAAAGAAAGCAAGAACATACAATGGAGTAAAGACAGTCTCTTCAACAAACGGTGCTGGGAAAACTTGACAGACACATGCAAAAAGATGAAACTAGACCATCAACTTACACCATACATAAGAATAAACTCAAGATGGATAAAAGACTTAAATGTAAGGCATGAAACCATAAAAATCTTAGAGGAGAACATAGTCAGTAAAATCTCAGATATCTCATGTAGCAATATGTTTATGGACCCATCTCATAGGGCAAATGAAAGTAAAGAGAAAATAAACAAATAGGACTACATCAAAATAGAAAGCTTCTGCACAGCAAAAGAAACCATCATTAAAATGAAAAGGGAACCCACTGTATGGGAGAACATTTGCCAATGATACTTCTGATAAGGGGTTAATATAAAAAATATATAAAGTACTCATACAACTCAACAAAAGGGAGAGAAATAATCCAATTTAAAAATGGGCAGAAGACCTGAATAGACATTTCTCCAAAGAGGACATACAAATAAATGGCCAAGAGACATATGAAAAAATGCTCAAAGTCACTAATCATCAGAGAAATGCAAATTAAAACCACAATGAGATGTCACCTCACACCTGTCAGAATGGCTATCATCAAAAATTCAACAAACAACAAGTGCTGGTGAGGATGTGGACAAAAGGAAACCCTAGTTCACTGCTGGTGGGAATGCAGATTGGTTCAGAGACTATGGAAAACAGTATGGAATTTATTCAAAAAATTAAAAATGGAACTGCTGTTGACCCAGTGATCCCACTTCTGGGAATATGTCCTAAAAACCTAAAACACCAATCAGAAAGAATATATGCACCCCTATGTTCATAGCAGCATTATTTACAATAGCTAAGATTTAGAAACAGCCCAAGTGCCCATCAGTAGATGAATGGATAAAAAAGCTGTGGGACATTTATACTATGAAATAATATGCAGCTGTAAAAAAGAGAAATCTCTTATTCTTTGGGACAGCATGGATGGACCTGGGAAATATTATGTTAAGTAAAATAAGCCAATCTGAAAAAGATACATATCACATGATCTCACATATTTGTGGAATCTAATGAACAAAATGAATTGACCAACAAAATAAGACCCGAAGCATAGAGGCATGGGACAGACTGACATACCTCAATGTGGGATTGGGGGAACGAGAAGAGATAAACCGAAGAACTTATACACTGACCTGAGAGGCTGGGTAGGGGCTGGGAGGAGGGGGCAAAGGGGGAGGGGAATGGAAGATATCTGTAACACTATAAAAAATATAAAATATCCTACCTAATAATAGAGTAATATGCAAATTGACCGCACCTTCGCTATGCCTAAGCCACGCCCACCAGCCAAGCCACACCCACCAGCCAATCAGGAGCAAATATGCAAATAAACCCAACCAAGATGGCTACAGCCACTGAGAGTGGGAGGGAGGCTTGGGTTTCCATGGTAACAAAAGAAGCCATCCTGTTGCCAGCCTAAGCCTCCACTCAAGGCTACAAAGTTTCAATTATAGAAGGTGAATTAACTCCAACAGAAATCGCTGCTGGCCACAGAGCGAGCAGCAGGCTTGGCTTTGCTCCAGGCTACAAAGTTTCAATTGTAGAAGGTAAATAAATTCCAGATACCAGGGCCTCCTCTTGGGTCTCCAGGGGGCGTGGCCGGCCTGCAAACCACCACAGGCCCCTTGCTCAGGCCGTCCCACGCCCCAAGGGAACCCCCACCCTTCAGGGCAAACCAGTCAGCCCCCAGCCATGCACCAGGCCTCTATCCTATCTAATAAAAGAGTAATATGCAGATTGACCATCACTGCAACACACAATATAGCTGCCTCCATGTGGTCAAAGATCCTGTTCCCATGTGGACACAAGATGGCCACCACAAGATGGCCAGCAGGGGAGGGCAGTTGGGAGGCACCAGGCCTGCAAGGGAGGGCAGTTGGAGGTGATCAACCCTGCAGGGGAGGGCAGTTAGGGGTGTCCAGGCCGGCAGAGGAGGGAAGTTGGGGGCAAACAGGCTGGCTGGGGAGCAGTTAGGCATCAATCAGGCTGGCAGGGGAGTGCTTAGGGGGTGATCAGGCTGGCAGGCAGAAGCAGTTAGGGGCAATCAGGAAGGCAGGCAGGTGATCAATTGGGAGCCAGCAGTCCTGGATTGTGAGAGGGATGTCCAACTGCCCGTTTAGGCCCGATCCCTCGAGGGGTCCCAGATTGGAGAGGGTGCAGGCTGGGCTGAGGGACACGCCCCCCCCCTCTGTGCACGAATTTTGTGCACCGGGCCTCTAATATTAAATAAATAGTGATCCCCAAAAAAAGAAAAAGAAAGAAAGAAAGAAAGAAAGAAAGAAAGAAAGAAAGAAAGAAAGAAAGAGAAAGAAAGAAAGAAAGAAAGAAAAGAAAGAAAGAAAGAAAGAAAGAAAGAAAGAAAAAGAAAGAAAGAAAGAAAGAAAGAAAGAAAGAAAATAAAGTACTTTAGCAGATAATGGCCTGAGTGTGTTTGATATTTTAGGATAGAAAGATCTAAGCACAGATGAATGATGATAAGGACCAAGCCACGTAAAACCTTGGGAGAATAGCAAGTACTGGTAAGAGGCCTGAGATGGGAACTGACCTAGGGTATTCAATAAACCCTGTTTGATTAGCCTGTGGTTAAACAAAGAATCTTGGTGGGCAATGCAGTCCGAGGTGGGTGGGGTCAGCGGGACTGGGGGAGGACGTTATTCTAAGCATAACAAGACAGCCACTGGAGCGCCTTAAGCAGGAATGATATGTCCTGATTACTTTTTAAGAGGTTTTCAGTGTCACTTCAGACTCATATAGTAACTTGCCCTGAACTTCTTAAGATGAAGGCCCAAAACAATTTTGGTTGGTGGGAAATTATTTAATTTCAATGCCTCTAGCAGGACATGGAGTCTGTATCCCCAGCCCCCACCATTCCCTATTGCTTGCTTGGCCCAGTTACATGCCTGGACACTTGAGGCATTTGAGTTTGTGACTCCTGCTCTCCTACAATTCTCCAAGTTGTTCAGAGTAAGAAACAGGCTCAGGAAGTTACTTGTTCCAAATAAACATTCGAGCCAGGCTTTGGACTTGCTGTCCAGTGCCCTTCAATTCCCACTCACTCCCCTTCCTTACACCCCACTCCACAGCAGTAATCCTCCCCCTTTGATAGGAATTATGCACTTACCCAGGTCAACAGAAAAAAAACCTCACGGTTATTAAACTACACAGACTGCACCAAATAGGCTGATATTGTTGATGTGCATTACTTCTTAGTCAGTATCCAGAAGCTGTTGTATTTCACTTTGCCTCTTGGACACACTGACAGGCTCTGTGCCTGTCACTCCGGGTAGATAGCATTTCACTAGGCACCTACACCACCGTCTGCATCCCGTTGTGACCGTTTCTCTATTGCTGGGCACTTCGGTTATGTCCAGAACTATAAACAGCACTGCTAGAAGCATATGTTATTTAAAACATGCCCCTTTTCATGTATTTTTTTGCTGATATTTTAAGGGAAATTAAAGGTTAAAGAAGCTGATGTTTGAAGGTTCTGTCACAGACTGCCACAATGTACTGGCCAAAGGGCGAGCACCCCCTTCACGAACTGTCTTAGCCTGCCTGTCTCCATTGTAAATTTCCTCACTTGTAATAGGGCTGAGAGCAGATTAGAGGAGCCTGTTATAACCAGGCCTGGCATTCGGCAGGATTTAGGAAGAGGTCCGTAAAATCCTGACTTGGAAAGGGTCCATGGGCCACGGTAGGAGGAACCATGGGGACCAGGGAGTCCACTCTGGCTGGGACGTGAAAATCGGCAGAGACCTCTCCAGCCTGCAGTCCCCGCCAGGAGAGAGCGCTGAGGTCGGGGAACTGCGCCTGCCAAGCCCCCGGGTCCATGGCAAGTGGAGGCACTCACCCTCCCGAGGCGGACGCTCCGGGAAAGAAGCGTCAGGACCGAACCCGCGTGGGCGGAAGGGGCGCTCCGGGCGTCCACGCCAGGTTCCGGCCGCTGGGGCCGCGCACTCGCACCCGCCAGGCCGAGGACAGGTTGCCCTGCTCGGCCCAGGCCCCGCGGCCAGAGGCACTTGGGTTGCACCAGGCCTGGTCCCGGCGCCCGGCCCCTGGCTCCTCCCAGGGCTCCTCTCCCGCGCTCCGCCCCACCCCTGCCAGGTCCAAGGGCCGCTCGGCGCCCCCAGCCTCGCCCCACCCACTACCCGGCTCGAGGCGACGCTCCGCCTCCTCAGACAATGCCCTCTGGTCACGCCCCTGCCCCGCCTGGTGCCCATCCCTCCGCCCCTTGGACTGAGGCAGCGCCCCGGCTGGCTGGGTGCTGTGGGGAATGCTGGGCCCACTGTGCTTGGAAGCGGGCTGCCCTCCCGCCCAGGTAGATATCTAGGTTAAAAAGTGAAGGTCCATATTTTAGCTCTTGTAAATAATGCTGCATTGAACACAGGGTGCGTTTATCTTTTTGAAATAGTGTTTTCAGATAAATTCCCCAAAGTGGAAGTGCTGGGTTGTATGGTAATTCCAGTTTTAATTTTTCGAGGAAAATCCGTACTATTTCCCATAGTGGTTCCACCAATTTACAATCCCACCAACAGTGCAGGAGGGTTCCTTTTCTCCACATTCTGGCCAGCACAGTGGTCCTTCTCACTGGTGTGAGGTGATAGCTCACTGTGGCTTTGATTTGCATTTCCCTGATGATTAGTGATGTTGACCATCTTTTCATGTCTGTTGGTCATCTGAGTGTCTTCGGAGAAATGTCTGTTCAGGTCCTCCACCGATGTTTTAATGAGATTTTTGTTTTTATGCTGAACTGTATTCAGAAGTACAAACTGCCAGTTATAAAAACAGTCACAGTGATGTAAAGTACAGCATTGGGAATTTTGTCAATAATAGTAATAATGTGGTGCCAGGTAGGTACTTATTGTGGTCATCATGTTGTAAGGTATATAAATGTCTAAGCACTGTGTTGTACACCTAAAAGTAATATATTTTTATATATCAACTATAATTTTGAAGTAAATTTTAAAGAAGATGGGCCATGGTACAACACTTAGTAATAAGAAGGAATGAACTAATGATACAGCCAATGTTCTGTGTGAATCTCCAGAGAATTATGAAGGGAAAAAAGCCAATCCCAAGAGGTTCCATACACTGTGTAACTGTACAATTAGATGTACATGGTCCCACAAATTTGTGTAATATTCTTGAAATGACACCTTATAGAAATGGAGAACAGATTAGTGGTTGTCAGAGGTGAGGGAGGGGGTGGATGTGGCTATAAGAGGGCAACAGTAGGGACCCCTGTGGTGATGGATATTTTCTGTATCCGACTATCAATATGAATATCCTCGTTGTAATGTTATGCTGTAGTTTGGCCAGATGTTTTCTTTGGGAGAAACTGGATCAAGTGCACATATGATGTCTATGTGTTACTTCCTACAGCTGCATATCAATTTAGTTTTCTGAAAAGAAAAAAAATTTAATAAAAAAAAAAAAAGATGTTTCAAAGCCCAGGACATCCCCTAGAAGGTGGGAAGTTATGGAACCAGTGCCTGTGCATGTGTTTGTGTGTGCGTTTGTGGGGTGTGGGGAGTGGTTTGCTGATGAGCAGTTTGAGCTCATGGTCTCTTTTTTCTTTTTTCCACCACTTGCTGATTTGTGCCATTTCATTTGGCAGTCAGTCTACCATGATGACATCCCCAAGGACTGTCCTCCAAGTCTGTGCCTTGATTTCTGGTGTCCTTGGATGGTGCTGTTCAAACAATAGAGCAGAAGTAAGGAATCCCCTGTGTTCCTAAGGTTCCTAAGGTTCCACAAGTGCTGCTGTGGTTTGTAGATGGTGTTGAGGCTGGTTTGTCTGCTGCTGATGCTTTCCTTGTATTCAGGGATGAGAATATGGTCTCTCTCTGAGATGCCCTCCTGTCAGCAGGGGACAGGGCCACCTTATAGTGTGAGCCTAGGAAGTCCTGGATGCAGTCTTTATTTTAGAACTAGAGGTCCGGTGCATGAAGTTCGTGCACGGGGGAGTGTGTGTCCCTCAGCCCAGCCTGCACTCTTTCTAATCTGTACATCTGGCTCCCAACTGCTCGCCTGCCTGCCTGCCTGATTGCCCCTAACCACTCCCTTGCCAACCTGATCGACACCTAACTGCTCCCCTACCAGCCCGATTGCCCCTAACTGCCCTCTCCTGCTGGCCTGGTCACCCCCAACTGCCTTCCCTTAGAGGCCTGGTCACCCCCAAACTGCCCTCCCCTGCTGGCTTGGTTCCCTCCAACTGTCCTCCCCTGCAGGTCTGGTCCCCCCAACTGCCCTCCGCTTCAGGCCTGAGTCCCCCCCTGGCCTGATCGCCAGAACTGCCCTCCCCTGCTGGCCTGATCGCCCAGAACTGCCCTCCCCTGCCGGCCATCTTGTGGTGGCCACCTTGTGTTCACATGGGGGCAGCCATCTTTGACCACATGGGGGCGGCCATCTTTGTGTTGGAGTGATGGTCAATTTGCATATTACCTCTTTATTGTATAGGATAGCATTACCTTTATCAGAGGAAAAGTACTCAAGGTATTTCCAAATGTACTAGGATGTCACAAAGATAACATTTGTTTTTGTTTTCCCTCTTTCTGGTAAAATTGGCTTAGGGGCCCTCAAATAATAGTTGTATGGTAGAAAGTAAATGAGTCAACCTAAGAAAGGAGGGTGCAGATCAGGTTCTCTGGAATAACTGAAGGTAGACTTTCCTACCATGAGGGAAAGTAACCCTGGTGTCGAGTGGGAGGGGTGTATTTTGTCTTTTGTGCTATGAGGTATTCTAAGGAGACAACAGCCAGACCTCTGCGTGGTGTGGATCCCACAAAAGGACCAGGGAGCTGCGGAATAGCAAGTGTTAGAAAATGCCTTGGAGACAACTAAGTCTTTTTTCAAGAAAATCACTTTTATGAACCAAATCTTGGTCCTGTATTATATATGATCAAAGAATGGTTACATGCCTTAACACCAAAGATAGAAAATTATAGTAATTATGACATTTTATCATATTTTTATGAAACACTTCACCTCTATCATATCTCACATCAAATATCAATGGAAGAAATTTCTTGTATGTTTGTGTTCTAGCAAATTAAAAGTCTTTAAATATTTTGTGTCAAAGCAAAATCAAAAGAGAAGTAGGTAAAAGGTGAATTGAGATCATGGAAAACAAACCAGAATAAAGGAAGACCAATGCACCACTATCTTGATGGCTGACAATTAGAAAATCTTAAATATATATACTTTAAAAAATAATAAAAGAATGACAAAGCTTGAGATCAGTAGGATTTATTTATTTATTCATTTTTTCATTCTTTCATTCATTCAGAAAGTGTTTACACCTACTTAGTGTCAGTCCCTATTTGAGGCCTGGAGGACTCAAATCTGAGCAAAAACAGATTCTGGTCCCTTGGTCCCCTGGAGTCATGGAACATACAAACTACTGGGGGAAATGGAAGCTAGTGCAAAGAATAGTTGCAATTATCTTGAAGATGAGAGAGAGAGAGAGAGAGAGAGAGAGAGAGAGAGAGAGAGAGAGAGAGAGAGGAAGAGAGAGATTTGAAATAAAGAGGCTTGATGTGGATAAATTTTTGCTGATGTTACATGTTCTCCCTCAGTACCAAAGTATATAGCCTGTCTTTTTCACAGACCTTAGGAATAGTAGATAATCATGCTGTTAATATCATTTGCTCCTAGGAAAAAATTAAATAATTTAAGAGTAGAAGGGGTCTCAGTTCCTGTTGGGGATTATATTTTTGCAGGCCTTTTTAAAATAGATATTATGGCTCCATTTTTGTAAAAATTATTAATATAAATATAGATGTTATATAACATTTTTATATAAATGCAGATGTTGTAAATATATCTCATAAATGCAGATGTTTCCATATATACATATTTTAATAAACACAACACTGTCTGGGGGAGAAAGGAGAGAATATTTCATTCTTTTTATTTTTCTGGAATGCTTGATTTGTTACAGGGACACATTGTTTTTGCAAAATTATTATTATTATTTTTTTTAAAAATCTTTATTGTTGAGAGTATTACAGATGCCCCCCTACTCCCCCCCCACCACCACTGCCTCCCTCCACCCGGTTCCTGCTCTGTCCTAGGCCTTCACCACCCTAATGTGTGTGTCCATAGGTAATGCATATCCTATATAATAAAAGCCTAATATGCTAAGTGTCTGGTTGTCTGGTCAGCCGTTCAACCAATCAAAGCGTAATATGCTAACAATATGCTAAGGCCACTCAACCGCTCACTATGACATGCACTGACCACCAGGGGGTAGACCCTCCAACCGGTAGGTTAGCTTGCTGCTGGGTCTGGCTGATCAGGACTGAGTAAGATGGGCTGGACACACTCTGGCACCCTTCTGTGGTCCCTCCCCAGCTGGCCAACCTCCCGCATCCCTTTTCGGCCCCCATTGTGCACCAGTGGGATCCCTTGGTCTGGCCTGCACCCTCTCACAACCCGGGACCCCTCAGGGGATGTTGGAGAGACAGTTTCGGCCCAATCCCACAGGCCAGGGTGAGGGACCCCACTGGTGCATGAATTAGTGCACTGGGCCTCTAGTATACATATAAGATCTTTGGTTAATTTCTTCTCACTCCCCCACTCCCCTCTGAGATTTATCTGTCTGTTCCATGTTTCCATGCCTCTGATTCTATTTTATCCATCAGTTTATTTTGTTCATTAGATTTCTTGTTAATTATTATTATTTTTTAAAATATATTTTATTGATTTTTTACAGAGAGGAAGGGAGAGGGATCGAGAGTTAGAAATATCGATGAGAGAGAATCATCGATCAGCTGCCTCCTGCACACCCCCTACTGGGGATGTGCCCGCAACCAAGGTACATGCCCTTGACTGGAATCGAACCCTGGGACCCTTCAGTCTGCAGGCCGACGCTCTATCCACTGAGCCAAACTGGTTTCGGCTGTTAATTATTTTTTTAGATTCAATTATTGATATAATTGTATTTATTGCCATTTTATTGTTAATAGTTTTCATCTTTTTTCTTCTTCTTCTAATTCTTCTTCCTCTTCTTAAAGACCCTTCAACATTTCATGTAATACTACTGGTTTGGTAGTGATGAACTCCTTTAGCTTTTTATTGACTGTGAAACTCTTTATCTGACCTTTAATTCTAAATGACAGCTTTGCTAAGTAGAGTAATCTTGGTTGTAGGTTCTTGCTATTCATCACTTTGAGGATTTCTTGCCTCCACCTTCTGGCCTGTACAGTTTCTGTTGAGAAATCAGCTGTTGGTCGTATGGGTGCTCCCTTGTAGGTAACTGCTTTTCTCTTGCTGCTTTTAAGATTCTCTCTTTGTCTTTAATCCTTGGCATTTTAATTATGATGTGTCTTGGTGTGGGCCTCTTTGGGTTCCTCTTGTTTGGGTTTATCTATGCTCCTGGGCTTGTAAGTCTATTTCTTTCACCAGTCATTATTTCTTAAAATAGGTTTTCAATTTGTTATTCTCTCTCTTCTCCTTCTGGCATTCCCACAATGCAAATGTTGCGATGGTTTAAGTTATCCCAGAGGCTCCTTACACCATCTTCATATTTTTGGATTATTTTTCTCTTTTTGCTCTTCTGGTTGGGTGTTTTCTGCTTCCTCATATTCCAAATCATTGATTTGATTCTCAGAATCCTCTACAGTTGAATCCATGTAAATTATTCTTTATTTAATTTTTGACTGATCCTTTTTCATGTCTTTGACATTCTCACTAAGATTCTTGAAAGTGTCACTAAGTCCCTTGATGCTCTCATTAATTCCCTTGAAACTCTCATTAAGATCCTTGAGTAACCATATAACCATTGTTTTGAACTCTGTATCCAGTAGTTTGCTTGCTTCTCTTTTATTTGTAACATGTTTCTTTGTCTCTGCATTTTGGCTGCTTCCCTGTGTCTGTTTCTATATGTTAGATAGAGCTGTTATGTCTCCTGGGATTGGTAACTAGCCTTATTTATTAGATGTCCTGCAGGGCCCAGTGGCTCAGTCTCCCCAGTCTCCTGAGCTGGACATTCTAGGTGCCCCCCTGAGTGAGCTGTGTTCATAGTCTTGTAATTGAACCTTGATTGTTATTGGTGTCACCGGGAGGAATTGACCTCCATGCCAATTGACTGTGAAGACCAACTGTGTCTTCAGTGGAAGAGCTGCTGTGCAGTAGACACCCATATGGAGCAGAACTTGCTTCAGTGGTGCTTTGGTGCTCACCGAGTTTTCCCTTTGAGTGTGTCGCTTATGGATGTGTAGAGTTGTAATCTATTATGGTCTAATTACACTGGGTGCACTGTCTCTGGGGGCTTCTGGGATGTGCAAAGCCAGCCACTCCCTGGGGAACTACAGAGAGATCTGCAGATGGCTACTACTTGTATTGGTCTAGGAAGTGCCCAGGTGAGGCCCTGCTGAAGCAAGGCAGATTGGTGGTAGTGCCAGGTCTTGGGCCTTTTATTGATAGGTTTGGGGCATGCCAACTCCAGCTGCTGATTGTTTAAGAGATTTTAGCGAAGTCTGAATCTTGAGCCAGAACAGGCCATTCATATGGAAAAGCAGCTGGGGTGGGGCTGAAAATTGGATGGCTCAGGGTCTCAGGGGATTCCCCAGGTATGGACCATGCTGATGGAAACTCAGATAAGGCTGCCAGTCAGCTCTGCAATGGGGGAAGTTCAAGGTCAGGAACAATGACCCCTGTGAACACCCCTGTCAGGGAGAAAGCCACCCCTGAGTTCCTGTCCTGATGCCAGACAGTCTAGTTCCTCCACATATGTCCCTGGATTCCCCCAAAGCCACCGCTCTACTGGAGCTCAGAGGAAGTGAGAGCATTTAAGTTTGTGCACAGGCCCTTTAAGGGGAACACCTGGGACTCCAGCAGCTTTAGTATCACTGAGCCACAACCCCTGCTGGTTTTTACAGCCAGAAGTTAAGAGGACTTCTCTTCTCACCTATGGAACCCTGGGCTGGGGGTCTGGAGTATGGCTGAGACCCCCTGCTTATCACAGGAGACCTTGGAGATATCTCTCCTGATTAAAAAAATGCAGCACATGAGTGTTGGACCAACCCATTCTGTGCCCCCACTCCTCCTACCAGTCTCAATGTGTTTTCTTCTTTATTTCTCTAGTTGTAGGACTTCCACAAAGCCAGATTTCAGGCAGTTCTGAATGATGATTGTTCTGTATTTTAGTTGTAATTTTAAAAAATATGTTTTTATTGATTTCAGAGAGGAAGGGAGAGGGAGAGAGAGATTGAAACATCAATGATGAGAGAGAATCATTGATCGGCTGCCTCCTGCACGCCCCATACAGGGGATTGAGCCCACAACCTGAGCATGACTGGAATCAAACCTGGGACCCTTCAGTCCACAGGCCGATGCTCTATCCACTGAGTCAAACCGGCTAGGGCTTAGTTGTAATTTTGATGTGGTTGTGGGAGGCAGCGAGTACAGGTGTTTACTCTTGCCATCTTGGTTCTCTTGCAACAGTATTATAGTCTATGTTGAACAATCTCTGGGCTGGGTTTGAGTTAAAAGGGGAAAGAAACTAGGATAAAAACATTATGGCAAACTGAATTCATACTGAGGTTTTACATCCAAATCCCTAGAACTAGGGAAAAAATAAAATAATAAACCCTTAGTCCCACTGGAAAACAAGAAGAGAATGTTTGGTGGATCAGAGAAACTCTCACTAAGGACTGAAAATAAAAAGCTGGAATTAGTGAAAAAGTACAACTTGCTGAAAACATTCACAAAGCTGGGAACAGCTCCAGAGAAGCCCTAAGCATATACAGGGATTCAGAGATACAGATATAGCACCCGGCTCTCAATAATCCCACCCAAGGTGATTAATTAGGAGCCCCAACAGAAGCAGAAAGGAAGGTCAGCTCCTGAATTGGAGCACTCTTTGCCCACCCAAGTGAATAGCACAACTTTACAATATTTATCTGAACTTTGAGAATAGTACACTGAAGTAAGTACTAGCAAAACTTCCAAGGCATAGCTCCTATTTTTTTGTGTTTTTTAAAAAAATCCTCACCAGAGAACTTGCTTAGAGACGAATAGAGAGGAAGAGAGAGAGGGAGAGGGAGAGGGAAGGAGGGAGAGGGAGAGGGAGAGGGACATCCATGTGAGAGAAACATCGATCTGTTGCCTTCTGTATATGTCCAACCTGGGGTGGAACTTGCAACCTAGGCATGTGCCTGACTAGGAATGAAACCAACAACCTTTTGGTGAACAGAAAGACACTCAACCAACTGAGCCACTCAGGCCTGGTACACATCTACTATTTTAAGGACTTGCATAGGTTAAAGAAAACTCTACTATAAGCTTGAAGTTAAATTATATGTTGTGCTTATTTTTGAAAGTGCAGTTAAAGTGCTCTAAGGTGTAGATAAGATCCCAAACACCGAATTGGAGAGACAACAGAAAGCAATGCCTCAGGACTTCCATGAACACAGAGTGTACATACACGGTCCCACATGAGGTGTGGATCTAATGATCTAGAGACATAACCTTGGCAAAGGCTGCGGGCTCTGGCCGTGGTCTGAATGACATCGGGTGGATGGGCGGTCGGATGGATTGTGATTAGCTCTCCTATGGTGGTGCTGGGAGCTGACACAGTTCATGCAGGTACCCTATGCTGACCTTACCAAGCCCCCTGCCTTTTCGCAGAGCTCTCCTTATTCAGAGTCCCAGTCCATCCTCCTCCCCGGGCTTCCAGCCTCCTGGACCTGACCTTCTTCCCCTCCCCTCGACCACCCTCGTGGATGCACCTCGCGCCTGGCGCTGTCCCAGGTCGGGGACGGTGAGGAGACTTGGCCTCCTCTCCAGGCAATGACCTGCTAGTGGAAACCCTGAATGAAGGAATTACCTCCTGAGGCTGGTGACTGGTGCCCTGAAGGAAATACAGAGGGCGCTGTGGTACAAACTAATGGGCTGAGCGGCGTAGATGCCACTAGTCCCTCCTCCACTGGCCTGAGCCCTGGTGATGGACACCCAGGATCCACCTCCCAGATCCTCCAGCAGCGGTGCCACGCCTCCCTTTGGTCCCGCCCCCCTTCGCTCCCCCCCAACTCCTACTCCCCACTCCGCCCCTGGCCCGTCCCAGCCCCCATTCTTTCGGTCCTTTCTTGCCCCCTGCGCCCAACCCTGACGCGCCCTGATCCCCTGGACCCTTCCCAGGTGTGGCGGTCTGGGGGCTCAGGGAGCGGCTTCCGCCTGTGGGTACAGCTGGACGGAGACCTAGGGCTGGGGCTCTGGGAGCGAGCCGGGCGCGGAGGGGCGGCTCCGGCCAGGCCAGGCCCCGCGCAGCGGGGAGGAAGGGGCGCCCCGGGAAGGGTGGGCGATCGGGGGGGGGTGGGGGTGAGGGTAGGGGTGGAGGGGGCGGTCCCCAAACCGCTAGCCTCGCGCCGGACCCCCGCACCTAGGCGGGAGAGGAGCTGGGGTGGACCTGGGGTGCCGCTACTCCGGGGCTGGGCTGGCCCCTTGGAGGCTGGGCGGTGCCTGAAGCCCTCAGGGGCTCCGAGCCCATTTCTCTCAGTACAGCTCAGCTGCCATCCCCGAGGCAAGCCTTTCCCAGGCAGGCCTCCCCTCCTTCTTCCCGGAAACCCCACGCCCTGCGCTCCAGGACACAGCCCAGCGCTTTGCCCTTGCTGGTGTTTTCGGGAATGGCCTGCCGTCCACCCCTCCTCTGCCCCACCCCGCCTCGCCTTCCTGGAACCCTCCCGCCAAAGTCGCCTTCTGATCCCTCCAGTGCTGGCTGGTCAGGCCTGGGTGGCCCCCCCTCCCAAGCCCCCATTTCCCCCCCGCCGGGAATTGCGTGCTGGTTTTTAGCATCTGGCTTAGCTTCCCCATTCATTTCTCAGCCGTCAAGCCTCCACATCTCTGCAGCCTTTAGTGTCTTCAGAGCCGACACTTACTCAACTCTAAGGACCGTCACTGCAACTCAGCCATGGCCACCCACGCCTATCACACATGGGCTAATCCTCCCAAACTGGTCACTTTCTCAGCTTTTCAAAAATTAATTTTATTGGGGTGACATTGGCTAATAACACTATGTAAGTTTCAATGTACAATTCTATAATACATAATCGTACATTGCATTGTGGGCTCACCACCCAAAGTCTAGCCTCCTTCCCCCACCATATATTTGACCCCCTTTACCCTTTACCACCTGCCCCCAGCCCCAGCCCTCTGGTAAGCACCATACTGTTGTCTGTGTTCACGAGTTTGTTTGTTTCTTTTGTTGCTTTCTGTTTTATATCCCACATATGAGTGAAATCATATGGTTCTTGTCCTTTTCCATCTGACTTATAAGAGATTTTCTTAAAACCCATAATGCCTACATACCCTTTTCCTGGAAGGGTGAAATGTATTTAGAACCAAATGAATCAAATGCTAAATCAGTTGGAAAAATAATGATTTTAAAGAAGCTTCCACCAGAGGAAAATAATATTGAAACTAAACATTTGTTACAGGACCACTTTGGGCCCTTTCCAGTATAGATATTGACAAAATCAAGTCAGCCACTTTTATTAAAATAACTTTTGACAATACTTTGCCTCTACCTAATATTCACCAATATCATTTAAGACCTAATACACTAGCTGTAATTAAGCCCATTATATAAGACTAGTAGCCCGTTTGCACGAAGATTCGTGCAATAGACCTTCATTCACCTGGCTGCCTGCACCAGTTTTCTGCCAGCACCGGGGACCCAGGCCTTGGCTGTGGCCACCGCCTTCTGCCTTCTTTCAGGGTTGGGGCTTGGCCCCGGGCTGCGGCCTTGGCTCTGCTGCACCCCAGCCTCCCTGCTATGGATCGTAGGAGCTGACCCCCTGGTCGTTGCCTGCAATCCCTGCAGGCTCCCCGCTGGTGCCCAAGGCCGGGAAAGCCTCCGCCCGAGGCTTTCCCGGCCTTGGGCTCTGCCACACCCCAACGCCCCTGCAACGGTTTCCTGGTGGGTGTGGTTGGTGGGCGTGGCTTGGTTGGTGGGTGTGGCTTGGGTGTAGCGAAGGTGCGGTCAATTTGCATATTTGTCTATTATAAGGTAGGACTAGAGGCCCGGTACACGAAATTCGTGCACAGGGGCGGGGGGGGGGGGCGTCCCTCAGCCCAGCTTGCACCCGCTCCAATCTGGGACCCCTCAAGGGATGTCCGACTACCAGTTTAGGCCCGATGGGATTGGGCCTAAACGGGCAGTCTGACATCCCTCTCACAATCCAGGACTGCTGGCTCCCAACTGCTCGCCTGCCTGCCTTCCTGATTGCCCCTAACCGCTTCTGCCTGCCAGCCTGATCACCCCCTAAGCACTCCCCTGCCAGCCTGATTGATGTCTAACTGCTCCCCAGCCAGCCTGTTTGCCCCCAACTTCCCTCCTCTGCCAACCTGGTCACCCCTAACTGCCCTCCCCTGAAGGGTTGATCGCCTCCAACTGCCCTCCCTTGCAGGCTTGGTCCCTCTCAACTGCCCTCCCCTGCTGGCCATCTTCTGGTGGCCATATTGTGTCCACATGGGGGCAGGATCTTTGACCACATAGGGGCAGCTATCTTGATCTTGTGTGTTGGAGTGATGGTCAATCTGCATATTACTCTTTTATTACAAAGGATAGAGGCCTGGTGCATGGGTGGGCACCAGCTGGTTTGCCCTGAAAGGTGTCCTGGATCAGGGTGGGGTTTCCTTGGGGTGTGGAGAGGCCTGGGCAAGGGGCCTGTAGTGGTTTGCAGGCCAGCCACGCCCCTGGCGACCCAAGCAGAGGCCCTGGTATCTGGAATTTATTTATCTTCTACAATTGAAACTTTGTAGCCTGGAGCGGAGCCAAGCCTCCTGCTCGCTCCGTGGCCGGCAGCCATTTCTCTTGGGATTGATGTATCTTCTATAATTGAAACTTTGTATCCTTGAGTGGAGGCCTGGGCCCGCCAGAGTGTGTGGAAAGCTTGGCTTCCTCTGTTGCCAGGGAAACCCAGGCCTCCCTTCTGGTAGCCATCTTGGTTGGGGTTAATTTGCATACTCGCCCTGATTGACTGGTGGGCGTGGCCTGGCTGGTGGGCATGGCTTATGTAGCAGAGTGATGGTCAGTTTGCATATTACTCTTTTATTAGAGAGGATTACTTAACAAGCAGACTTATAATTTCATATACAAGCCCCTGTAATTCTCCTACCTTCCAATTAAAAATTGTAAATAATAAAAATTTATACAGAATCTCAGAGCTAAAATAAACCTGTGGTTCAAAATTCACATAATTTTTTATCAGCCATTCCTGTAAACTGCCATTATTTTTCAATAATAGATTTATATAGTGTGTTCTTCAAAATTCTAGTAGAAAAAGATAGTCAGTATCTCTTTGCCTTCACCTGGGAAAATTGACAACTTACTTGGACTGTAATGCCCAGGGATAAACCAAAAGTCCAACTTACTTCTTTGAATTATTAAAAACTAATATAAATAAGTAGAGGCCTAGTGCATGAATTCGTGCACATTGAAAGGAAATTAATTAGAAGGTGGCCGGCAGGGTGGGACTGGACAAGGCTGGCCAGATATGCCCTGGAGCCAACCTCCCGCGGTCCCTCCCCAGCCGGCCGCACCTGGAGCAGTGCCAAGGCTCACAGGGCATCTGCAGAGTGAGTGGGGTCCCTCCAGCACGTGGGGTCCCTCAGCCTGACCTACGGGGATCAGGCTTAAACTGGCAGTCAGATATCTCCCGAGGGGTCCGGGAGTGTGAGAGGGCACTCTGCAAAGTTGCTGTTGCTTGGCAGCTTCTGTGTTAAGCATCTGCCCCCTGGTGGTCAGTGCGTGTCATAGTGACCAGTTGAATGGACAACTGTTTGCTTAGGGTTTTATATACACTGAGTGGCCAGATTATTATGATCTCTGAATGCATAATAATCTGGCCACTCAGTGTATATATATTAGAGGCCCAGTCCATGAATTCGTGCATGGGTGGGGTCCGGCCAGCCTGGCCAGGGGG
The DNA here is from genome assembly GCF_027574615.1 of Eptesicus fuscus. NCBI lineage: Eukaryota > Metazoa > Chordata > Mammalia > Chiroptera > Vespertilionidae > Eptesicus > Eptesicus fuscus. Next base: position 92,892,934 of record NC_072481.1, read on the forward strand.
AGGGGACATGGCGGTTGGCCGGCCTGCCTGCTGGTCAAACTCCTGGTCCAGGGTAAAATTTGCATATTGGCCTTTTATTATATAGGATATACACTGAGTGGCCAGATTATTATGCGTTCAGAGACATAATAATCTGGCCACTCAGTGTATATACTAGTGGCCCTGTGCACGAAAGTATATGGGTTCCCTAAGCCCAGCCTGCACCTTCTCCAATCGGGAGCCCCTTGGGGGATGTCCGACTGCCAGTTTAGGCCTGATCCCTAAACCGGCAGTCGGACATCCCTCTTGCAATCTGGGACTACTGGCTCCTAACTGCTCACCTGCCTGCCTGATTGCCCCTAACTGCCTCTGCCTGCCTGCCTGATTGCCCCTAACTGCCCACCTCTGCCAGCCTGATCTCACCCCCAACTGCTCTCCCCTGCCAGCTTGATCTCACCCCCATCTTCCCGCCCCTGCCAGCCTGGTTGCCTCCAACTGCCCTCCCCTGCTGGCCTGATCTCGCCCCCAACTGCCCTCCCCTGCTGGCCTGATCTCACCCCCAACTGCCCTCCTCTGCCGGCCAATTTGGTTCTGATTGGTTGGTTTCTATTCCAGTCAGCATCTAAAGCTCCACCTCCTAGGTAGCCATTGGCTCCTCACAGTTGACCCAGATTTGGTTCTCTCTTTTCTTTTTTTTTTTGGGGGGGGGGTGTGGGGGGGGAGCGGCTGTTTATTAAGTGGTTATTACAGGGGTCAGACCACATAAGTGGTGTCAGCCCTGGGAATGTGACCTGTCAATGTTGATCACAAAGCCCCCAAGGCTGGTCCTGGTGAGCCTCAAGGTCAGAAATGAAACTGAAAGGCCTTGGTCACATGCTGCTTTCAGGCGTCCAGGTTGGGCAGCAGGGAGGAGAAGCCCATGACATGCTAGGTCTCCCCATTGGAGACCATTGAGGTCTGGTAGGACAGCAGCTGCATGCATGCCTCTGCCAGGAGCCCAATCATGGTAGGCAGCATGGCAGGGTTGGAGGGCTGAGCCCGGAACAGGAGCAGGCGCAGACCCCTGCAGAGAGGCACTTCTAATCTGAAGGCAACTCCATTGAGTGCCTGCAGCACAGGTGTGGTGCTCTGGGAAAAGCCCACAGCCTGGCAGGGGGCACCTGCCAGGGCCACACTCAGGAGGCCTTCCCCGCATCCTTGCTCTCCTGGCAGTGTGGTTATGGGAGATGGTTGCATTGAGGCTGGCCTCCTTCACCAGCAGCTTGTAGTTCACCAAGTTCACATTCGCATGATGAGAAGTGTCTTTGAGGAGGCTGACAATGGCTGCAGGGCTCAGGCAGTTCCTGGCATTCTTCAGGGTTAAGCCCTGTGTTACTACCTGGATGGTCCCTTTGGAAGACCCTGCCCAGGCTCGCATCAGAGTCCCCAGAGCTTCTGCCAGACCGATCCAAGGTTTGGTGTGCAGAATGAAGGCGCTGGTAAGGGCCTGGGCATTCACGACCCCCATGAGGGCTCTCCCCTTCACCATGTCCATGAACTGGACAGCGATCTCCTCCCTGCAGCGGCTCTGGGCCTCCTTGGTGCTGGCTCCCAGGTGGGAGCAACTGATGATGTTCTGGTGGTCCACCAAGGTGCAGTCCTGAGGCGGCTCCTCCGTGAACACGTCCAGCCCTGTGCCGGTGCACTTCCCTGACTGCAGGGCCCAGAGCAGGGTGCCCTCATCCATGATTCCTTCGAGGGAGCAGTTCACCACACACACACCCTTCTTGCAAAGGGTGAAGGTGCTGTCGTTCAGCAGGCCTGTGGTGGAGGGCAGGAGAGAGATGTGCACAGTGATGAAGCTACAGAAGGGCCAGATCTCCTCTAGGGGCAGCTGCTGAATGCTGAAGGAGGCTGAGACCTCTGGTGAGATGATAGGGTTGTACCCTACAGTCTTCATCCCGAAGGACTGCATTGGGACGGCCACCTCTCTACTGATCCTCCCCAGGCCAAGAATTCCCAGGGTCTTTCCATTCAACTCAGTTCCCATGAACTTCTTCTTCTTTTTTTTTAAATGTAATAAATCTTTGTTATTCAGATTATTACAATTGTTTCTCCTTTTTCCCCCCATAGCTCCCCTCTACCCGGTTCCCACCCCTCCCTCTGCCCTTACCTCCCCGCCCCCCCCACCCTCCGCCACTGTCCTCATCCATGGGTGTACAATTTTTGTCGAGTCTCTTCCTGCACTCCCCATATCCCTTTCCCCCTGAGAATTATCAGTCCACTCCCGTTCTATGCCCCTGATTCTATTATATTCACCAGTTTATTCTGTTCCTCAGATTTTTAATTCACTTGATTTTTAGATTCACTTGTTGATGTATTTGTTGTTCCTAATTTTTATCTTTACTTTTTTCTTCTTCCTCTTCTTAAAGAATACCTTTCAGCATTTCATATAATACTGGTTTGGTGGTGATGAACTCCTTTAGCTTTTTCTTATCTGTGAAGGTCTTTATCTGACCTTCAGTTCTGAATGATAGCTTTGCTGGGTAGAGTAATCTTGGTTGTAGGTTCTTGCTATTCATCACTTTGAATATTTCTTTCCACTCCCTTCTGGCCTGCATAGTTTGTGTTGAGAAATCAGCTGACAGTCATATGGGTGCTCCCTTGTAGGGAATTAACTGTTTTTCTCTTGCTGCTTTTAATATTCTTTCTTTGTCTTTTGCCCTTGGCATTTTAATTATGATGTGTCTTGGTGTGGTCCTCTTTGTATTCCTTTTGTTTGGGGTTCTGTGTGCTTCCTGGACTTGTAAGTCTATTTCTTTCACCAGGTGGGGGAAGTTTTCAGTTATTATTTCTTCAAATAGGTTTTCAGTATCTTGCTCTCTCTCTTTTTCTGCCACCCCCATAATTCAGATGTTGGTATGCTTGAAGTTGTCCCAGAGGCTTCTTACTCTATCTTCAAATTTTTGGATTCTTTTTTCCTTTTTGCTTTTCCGGTTGAGTGTTTTTTTGCTTCTTTGTATTTCAAATCTTTGACTTGATTCTTGCAATCCTCTAGTCTGCTGTTGCGTCTCTGTATAATATTTTTTATTTCATTCAGTGTATGTTTAATTTCTAATTGGTCCTTTTTCATATCCTCGAGGGTCTCACTAAATTTATCGGCCTTTTCTAGGAAATTCTTGAAAAACCTTATAACCGTGCTTTTGAATTCTATATCCAGTCGTGTGTTTTCCTCCATTTCTTTCATCTGTTTCTTTGTCTCTGCATTTTGGCTGCTTCCCTGAGTTGGTAGGGTAGTTTTGTGTGCTAGGTGTCCTATATGGCCCAGTGGGTCAGCCTCCCCAGTTACCTGAGGTGGACACTCTTGGTGCACCCCTTTGTGTACCTTGTGTACATCCTTGTTGTAGTTAAGTCTTGATTGTTGTTGGTATCACTGGGAGGAATTGACCTCCAGGCCAGTTGCCTGTGGGTATCAGCTGTGTCTATGCCGGGAGTCCTTCTGTGCTGGAGACAGTCTTATGGGACCAGACTTGCAAAATTGCAAAAGCCTCTGTGCTCAGCTTGGAAGCTTGGATGGGGCGGAGTCTCAGGGCTGAGCAGACAGTCTTGGCTTCCCGTCAGCCCTTTCCTATGAGGCCCCTGGGTCTCAGTGTCCCTCGGTAATCGCAAGCACTTCTGAGAGAAAGTCGCCCTCGAGTTTCGCCCGCTGCCAGACAGTCCAGTTTCTCCCCTAATGAATCTGGATTCCCAGATTCTCACCTGGAACTGGAGTTCAGTGCAGTCGGGAGCTTCCGGTTCCCTCCAGTTAGAGAAAGCCAGTGGCAAACTAAGCAGTCAGTCCTCTCTGTGCGCACTTGCGCGTGCGCCTCCAGACCTCTGCCTTTCGCGGCTACCCTGAGTTTCCGCCTGACAGTCCAGATCCCCCCCGTAAGAGCCTGGGTCCCCAGGGGCTTGCCTGGAACTGGGGTTCAGTGCAGTCGGAACTGGGGTTCAGTGCAGTCGGGAGCTTCCTTCTCCCTCCTGCCAGAGAAAGCCATCCAGGTACTCATCCGCCCTTCCTGTCTGTGTGCGTGTCTCCATACCTCATCCCTTAGCAGCTCCTCTGATTCTCCATGAGCTTTTCTCTTTCCTTCTAGTTGTAGAATTTCCACTCAGCCAGCTTTCCTGTGGTTCTGGATGATGTCTGTTCTGTCTTTTAGTTGTAGTTTTGAAATTGTTGTGCGAGGCAGCAGTTTAGGTGCTTGCCTATGCTGCCATCTTGGTTTCTTCTGTCCCCATGAACTTCTTTCTGTCCTGTTTGCCATCCTTCATCGAAGCTGTTGCCTGAGGAATCTGCATGGCCAGACACATGATCATCCCACAGTTGAGCTCTGTAGCACTAAGACTGTTCCCATTGGGAGTGTTAATGACCAGGATGCCCTTCCTTGTGGTGGCCTCCAGATCCACATTGTCCATGCCGGTGCCGGCCCTGCCCACCATCTGGAGCTTCTCTGCCACATTGATGACATCTGCGGTCACCTTGGTGGCCGAGGGGAGGATAAGGCCTTCACAGTCCTGCAGCTCGGCTATCAGCTCCTCTTTGCTCAGGTTCTGCTTCTCCACCACCTGCAGCCCTCCATCTTGCAGGATCTTCCGGCAGCAAGGGTCCAAGCTGTCACTGATGAGCACTTTCTGTAGATTTGCAAAGGCCTTTGCTGGAGCGGTATGGGATCAACCTCTTTCCCTGGACAGAAACACCTCTAAGCCCCCAGATTTGGTTCTGATTGGTCAGTTTCTATGTCAGTCAGCGTCTTTGGGCCTATCAATGGGGCCTGATCAGATAGGCAGGGCTGATCAGCAGCCCTGGTGGAGTTCTGGAGAGAAATGGAGGCATGGCTGCTGGCCAGACTGGGAGAGAAAGAGAGAGGCAAATGCTGGTCAAAAGCTGCCACAGAGGCAATGGATCAGTCCCTGCTTCTCTTTTTGGGCCTCTCTCTGGCGCTGACTCACAGCCCCCTCAGCAGTCAGTGCTGGGGCACCGTGCCTGCAGTGGCAGCAGTCAGCACCGGGTTGCCACAGCAACCCAGCACTGACTTCTGGTCTGGTTGAGCTTTGGTCATAACGGTGTTACACCCTGGCTCTTTATTATAGAGATAGATGTTAAATTTCTGAGAAATTCCACTCTAATACAGTATATGAATGGCTTACTTTTATGCCCCAAATGGCACAATTTCCCTATTGCAGCAACTAGTTATAAGAGGACATAAGGCCTCAAAGGATAAGTTACAATTTTGATTACCTCAAGTGAAATACCTTGGCCATCTCATATCTAAAGATGAACTACAAATTAACTCTGTAAGACTTAGAGGAATTCTATCTTTCCTTCTTCCAAAAACAAACAAACAAACAAACAAACAAAAAACAACATAGAAGATTCCTGGGTTTGACTGGATATTGTCAAACTTGGGTTCCAAACTTTTCATTAATAGCCCAGCCCAATCAGTGTGTCTGAGTGGTTGAGGATTGACCTAGGAATCAGGAAATCATGGTTCCATTCCAGGTCAGGGCACATGCTTAAGTTTCAGGCTTGATCTCCAGTAGAGGGCCTGCAGGAGGCAGCCAATCAATGATTCTTTCTCATCATTGATGTTTCTATCTCTCTCTCCCTCTCCCTTTCTCCTTGAAGTTAATAAAAAGTATATATAAAATCAAATCAACCTAATCCAATTAAATAAAACACCAAAGGGAAACAAGCTGTAGAGGCTCTAAAGGAAGTATTGTCTAAAACTCCTGCTCTGGGACATCCAAGTTATAAACTTCCCTCCTTCCTTTTCACACATGAAAGTAAAGGAAATGCTTTACGAGTTCTAATTCAGAAACATGGAGATCATCATAGACCTATAGGGTATTATAGTCAGCAACTACAGTAGGAAAAGGCTCCATCCCTATAAAAAGGTGATCTCTACTACAGCTGTGTTACATAAACAGACAGATGTTTTGATGGGCTCTCCTTTAACTATTTATGTTCCTCATTCTGTCGAATCTTAACTGAATTCTTATCACACTCAACACTTCTCTGTCAGTTGATTGACTTCTCATAAAATGCTCCTACTTTCTACACATATATTATTTTAACTCAGTGTAATTGCCTTAACCCTCTTTACCAAAAACAAAACAAAACAAAACAAACAAACACCTAGAATTGTGTTTAGTTTACTGACCACTTCTTCATCCTAGGAAGGAATGATTTTCAGGAAACTCCTATTGATAATACTGATTTAATTTGGTTCACAGATAAATCTTATCTGAAAAATAAATAGGAACATTACCAAGCTGGATATGCATTAACTTCCATGGTAGACATAACTGAATGTTCTTATCTGCCTGAAATAAGATCTGCCCAACAAGCTAAACAAGTTGCTCTAATTCAACTTGTTAACTGGTCAAAAATCAAATAGCCAATATTCACACTAATGCATTTGGTGTAGCTTATGACTTTGGAATGTTATGCAAACAGCAAGGCTTCTTAACTTCCTCAGGACAGTCCATAAAAAATGGAAAATTAGTTTCAGAATTTTAAAATACCACACAATAACCAAAACAATGGAAAATTATAAAATTCCTAGGACATTCTAAAGCTACCACTGAGCCAAACCAGCTAGGGCATTTAAGGTTATTATTGATAGGTATTATTTATTGCCATTTTAATTCTGCATGTCTAGGTTTCTCTATTTCTTCTTTTCATTACAGCAGTCCCTTTAGCATTTCTTGTAATGCTGGTTTGGTGGTGATGTGATCCGTTAGCCTTTTTTTTTTTTTTTGTCCGGGAAGCTCTTTATTTGACCGTCTATTTTGAATAATAGCCTTGCTGGATATAGTAATCTTGGTCTCAGATCCTTGTTTTCCATTACCTTGAGAACTTCATGCCATTCCTTTCTGGCCTGTAGAGTTTCTTTCTTTTTTTTTTTTTTAATTTCTTTATTGATTAAGGTGTCACATATTTGTCCTCATCCCCCCATTCCCATCCCACCCCTCTCCCCACGCATGCCCCAATCCCCTGTTGAACTTAACCGTTGGATAGGCTTATATGCATGCATACAGGTCCTTTGGTTGAACTCTCCCCCTCCCCCCACCCTCCCCCTACCCTCCCCTATCCTCCCTCTGAGGCCCGATAGTCCGATCGATGCCTCCTTGCTTCTGGTTCTGTTCTTGTTCCTCAGTCTATGTTGTTCATCATTTCCTCTAGAGGAGCGAGATCATATGTCACTAGATATATACTAATAAGAACTGAATGTGAGACGAGCAATAATAGTTATGCTGACAGGCAAATGAATCAATCTGTAGCGAGCTTCCCCCTGGACCAACAGTTCTTTTGAGACCCAATTTCAATGTCCAGTAGTTCCTTATGTGTACATGTCAGCACTGACCCCTCAGCTCTGGATGGTGGACAAATGGTGGTAATGGAGGTCCGACTCCCTCTGGTTTGGTCTCGGCCGAACCCAGGGGCACAGCGTCACCCGGACTAAGGGGCACATGGCCTCACCCATACCCAAGGGGCGCGTGGTCTCACCCGGGCCTGGGACCCAGCCTCACCCGGATGGATCCAGGGGCGCACGGCCTCACCCGGACCCAGGATCTGGCTTCACCCGTACCCAGGGACGCTTGGCCTCTCCCAGACCCAGGGGCACGTGGCCTCACCGGGCCTAGGTGCACGAGGCCTCATCCGGATCCAGGGACACATGGTCTCACCCGGACCCAGGGACGCTTGGCCTCTCCCAGACCCAGGGCCACTTGGGCTCACCCGGGCCTAGGTGCACGAGGCCTCATCCGGATCCAGGGACACATGGTCTCACCCGGACCCAGGGACGCTTGGCCTCTCCCAGACCCAGGGCCACTTGGGCTCACCCGGGCCTAGGTGCACGCGGCCTCACCCGGATCCAGGGACACATGGTCTCAACCGGACCCAGGGATGCTTGGCCTCTCCCAGACCCAGGGCCATTTGGGCTCACCCGGGCCTAGGTGCACGAGGCCTCACCCGGATCCAGGGACACATGGTCTCACCCGGACCGAGGGACGCTTGGCCTCTCCCAGACCCAGGGCCACTTGGGCTCACCCGGGCCTAGGTGCACGAGGCCTCATCCGGATCCAGGGACACATGGTCGCACCCGGACCCAGGGACGCTTGGCCTCTCCCAGACCCAGGGCCACTTGGGCTCACCCGGGCCTAGGTGCACGAGGCCTCATCCGGATCCAGGGACACATGGTCGCACCCGGACCCAGGGACGCTTGGCCTCTCCCAGACCCAGGGCCACTTGGGCTCACCCGGGCCTAGGTGCACGTGGCCTCACCCGGATCCAGGGACACATGGTCTCACCCGGACCCAGGGATGCTTGGCCTCTCCCAGACCCAGGGCCACTTGGGCTCACCCGGGCCTAGGTGCACGAGGCCTCACCCGGATCCAGGGACACATGGTCTCACCCGGACCGAGGGACGCTTGGCCTCTCCCAGACCCAGGGCCACTTGGGCTCACCCGGGTCTAGGTGCATGAGGCCTCACCTGGATCCAGGGACACATGGTCTCTCCCAGACCCAGGGACGCTTGGCCTCTCCCAGACCCAGGGCCACTTGGGCTCACCCGGGCCTAGGTGCACGAGGCCTCATCCGGACCCAGGGACGCTTGGCCTCTCCCATACCCAGGGGCACGTGGCCTCACCCGGGCCTAGGTGCACGAGGCCTCAGCCGGATCCAGGGACACACGGTCTCACCCGGACCCAGGGACGCCTGGCCTCCCCCAGACCCAGGGGCACGTGGCCTCACCCGGGCCTAGGCGCACGAGACTTCACCTGGATCCAGGGACACACGGTCTCACCCGGACCCAGGGACGCCTGACCTCCCCCAGACCCAGGGGCACGCGGCCCCACCCGGGCCTAGGTGCACGAGGCCCCACCCGGATCCAGGGACACATGGTCTCGCCCGGACCTAGGGGTGCGTGGCCTCTCTCAGACCCAGGGGCACGTGGCCTCACCTGGACCTAGGTGCACGAAGCCACCCGGACCCAGGGGCGCGTTACCTCTCTCAGACCCCTGGTCGCGTGGTCTCACCCGGATCCAGGGGCTCACGGCCTCACCCGTACTCGGGACCCAGCCTTACCCGGATCCAGGGGCCCACGGCCTCACCCGGACCCAGGGTTCAGATTCGCCCGGACCCAGGGGCACATGGCCTCACCCGAACCCGGAATCCAGCTTCACCTGGACCCAGGGGCGTGTGGCCTCACCCAAACCCAGGGGCGTGAGGCCTCACCTAGACCCAGAGGCGTGTGACCACATCTGAGCCCAGAGGCTCGCAGGCTCGCCTGGATTCGGGTCTCAGCGGGGTTTCGTCTTCTTGATCCCAATTCCTGTTGGTCAATTCCCTCTCAGCAATTCCTTCGGTCATTTTCTCAGAGCTCCAGGGCGGCTGCCGCAGAACTCGTTGGGCGGCGGGCTCGGCAAGGCTCCGGTGTGCCCGGTGCCCGGCGGTGGGCTGGTCCAGTGTCGCTGCGTCAGCCCTTGGGTCTGCAACGGTGGCCAGTCGCTGAGCATGCGCACCTGGCCACTTCGGGGCATTGAGATTCTTGAAGGACTCGGAGGTCAGCAAGCACGGAGTCTCCCACCCCATGTCTCCCAGGGGCTCGTCTGTCCGTGCTCAGCAGCGAGTGGAGCCGTCCCCTCAGCCGGAGACCACCGGGGGAACTGCGCCGAGCACGTTCCAGGCCACCATTGTGTCGCCTGAGCCATAGTTCTTAAAGTGTGGACTTTGGGTCACCGGCATCAGCATCATCCTGCGTACCCCTCTCTTTTATTCTAGTTGTAGAGCATCTGCTCAGCCAGCCCCCCGGTCTTTCTGGCTGGTGTCTGCTCTGCTCTCCCGTCGTAGTCTCAATATTGTTGTGGTAGGCAACGATCAGGCTGCCGCCCTATGTCTCCATCTTGGTCCTCCTTTGTACAGTTAAGTCTTGATTGTTGTTGGTGTCACTGGGAGGAATTGTCCTCCAGGCCAATTGGCCGTGAGGACCCTCTTTGTCCATATAGGAAGAGTTGCTGTGCAGGAGACATGTTTGTGGGCCGGGTCTTGATGCAGCAATGCCTTGGCGCTCACTGAGTCTGCCTCTAGAATGCCTCCCTTATGCAAGTGATTGAAATCTGGTGTCATCTCCCACCAACCACTAGATGCCCTCGTTTCTGGGTCTCCAATGCAGTGTGGGTCAGCCACTACCTGAGGCACTCAGCGGGAAAAAGCTTCTGCTCAGCTTGGCTGGGGCGGAGCTACAGGGTGGAGCCTACAACCTTGGCTTCCTGTCAGCCCCGCCCTATGAGGCTCCTGTGTCTGTGTCCCTCTGTATTCCTTGCAAACACCTCTGAGAGAAACGCGCCCTGGAATTTCGCCCACTGCCAAACAGTCCAGTCCCTCCCCTAATGAATCTGGACTCCCAGATTCTCGCCTGGAACTGGGTTTCAGTGCAGTTGGAACTGGGTCTCAGCGCAGTCTGGCGTCCCTGTCTCCTTCCCAGCAGGGCCACCCAGTGGCACAGGCAAAAGTCTGTCCTCTGCGCACCTTCCAGTGCCTGCGTCTGGAGCCGCCGCTTCTCTGTGCCTCCGCCACCACAGCCCAAATTCATCCCCCCAGCGTGCGCCTGGCTTCCCAGGGTTTCGCCTGGAACTGGGGTTCAGTGCAGTCGGAACTGGGGTTCAGCACGGTCCTGAGCTTATGTCTCCTTCCCGCTAGGGCAGTTCAGTGGCGCAGGCAACAGTCCGTCCTTTGCGCCCCTTCCCGTGCGCGCCTCTGGAGCTCTGCCTTCCCCCGCTCCTCTGTGCCTGCGCCCCACAGCCCAGATTCATTCCCCCAGCCTGCGCCTGGCTTCCCAGGGTTTCGCCCGGAACTGGCGCTCAGTGCAGTCGGAGCCGGTGCTCAGCGCACTCCGGAGCCTTTATCTCCTTCCTGCCAGTGAACGCCGGCCAGGCCGTCAGCCGCCCCCTCCTCTCCGGGTCCATCCTCCCCGCAGGCGCGCGCGCTCGTGTCTCCGCCAGTTTCTCCATACCTCAGGCTTTTACGGCTCCCCCGATTGTCCCCGTGGCCCTCTCCTTCCCCCCAGCTGTGGGCATTTCAGTCCGCCAGCTCTCCTGTGGTTCTGGACGATGTCCGTTCTGACCTCTAGTTGTGCCTTTGAAATTGTTGTGCCTGGCTGCAGGTTAGGTGTTTCACCTATGCCGCCATCTTGGTTTCTCCTTGGCCTGTAGAGTTTCTGATGAGAAATCAGGTGTCAGCTTTATTGGAGCCCTTTTTTAGGTAACAGTTTGCTTTTCTCTTGCTGCCTTTAAGATTCTCTCTTTGTCTTTAATTTTTGTCATTTTAATTATGATGTGTCTGGGCGTAGGCCTGTTTGGGTTCTTCTTGCTTGGGGTTCTCTGTGCATACTGGACTTCTGTAACTTTTTCCTTTATCAGGTCAGGGAAGTTTTCTGCCATTATTTCTTCAAACTCATTCTCTATCAATTTCACCCTTTCTGCCTCTTCTGGCATATCTGCTATCTGAATATTGTTATATTGTTACATTTCACATTGTCCCACTGCTCCCTTAAGCTGTCCTGTTTTTTAATTGTTTTTTCTTTTTGGTTCTCTGAGTGATTTTTTTCAACCCTGTCTTTTAATTCATTGATTTGATCCTCAGATTCCCCTAACCTGCGGTGTATTCCTTCCAATGTGTTCTTTATTTGTGCTATGTCATTCTTTATTTCTGTTTTCATAGTTACTATATCTTTTCTCATGATGTTGAGCATCTTTACCATCATTATTCTGAACTCTGTATCAGATAAATTCCTTATCTCCATTTCATTTATCTCTTCTTCTGGAGAATTCTCTTGTTCTTTCATTTGGGGGTTGTTTCTTTGTCCCCTCATTTTGGCTGCCTGTTTGGGTTTGTGACTATGTCTTTTCAATCTCTAGTGCAAGACAGTGTCAAACGTGGTTTCTGACTAATTAGATCAGGCAAAATTCAAAGCCTCCCAAGACTGCCTCTGTCTACAGACTGATAGTATTTTGTCTTGAATTGCTCTCAGGCAATTGTCCACAGGTGTGGCAAGAGTTTTTTCAACAGGATGGGGCAATTGCTTCTGCCTGGAAATTGTTATTGTCAGTTTCTTAATGGGCCTGAGCAACTCCACATTATGGGAATGTGTTTTCAAATAGGGTGAATCAGCTGTCTTCTCCCCAGGCAAAGTGGCCTGTACATCCTGGGTGTGAAGGATGCCCTTCCCAGCATGAGGGACTGACTCAGCCCAGGAAACTGGGGTTTCTGCCTTCTGAACTCTAATCTCAGAGACTCTGATCCTGGCTTTTGCTCACACAGCTCCAGTCCACCCTGCCCTCCCTCTGCCAGAGCACAAGGTGGGTGGCTCCAACAGGGAATTTCATGTGTTGGCCCTTTAAGAGGGTGCCTGAATTTCTAGCCATCTCTTCCTGGCAGACTGCAACCCTGCTGCTTTTCATAGCCAGACATTTTGTGTGTACTTTCAGTTCTGGTGCTCTTTGCTGGGGGGGTCCAGCTTGGGGATTAAACCTCAGATTTCTCAGTGGGAACCCCCCGCCCCATAGCTTAGATATCTCTCTGGAACTTCACTTGCTATTTGTGGGAGCCTGGCCAGCCCTTTTGCACTTCCACCCTTCCTATCAGTCTCTATGTGGTCTTCACTTTAGGTCCTCTGTTATCAGGGTTCTCTTCAGTAAGTCTTCTGTTGATTATTCAGGAAGTTTTTCTGTATTTTAGTTGTAATTCCAATTTGGTTCTGGGAGCATGTCCATGCAGCATCCACTTATTCCACTGCCATTTTTAATCTGCCTTCCATAAAATAATTTTTATATTGTTATTATCCTCCTTATGGTTTCATAGTGAAAACAATATGAATTTATAGGCAGAATAACTTTGCCTAAGATTAATGAAATCTATGATATTGATACTGAAAATCCAAAGTATTGGGAAATTGAAATTAATCCTCCGCATGAAGTCATTTCTATTGCAACTAACTGGCTAGGAGAAAAATTAGAGCTTCTGAATAATTAAATAGTAGAAAATCTTCATTTACCTGGCCAAACATATCATAAGGTGCAAGTGACAGTGTATGAAGAAGGAAAACATATAACTAGCTTAATAAAAAATAATAATACATGTAAAGGGTTTTTCAGTTGACTGGGATGCTTGTTCCCCTCAGACTCTTCCTTGTCTAGCATTAGACATATTCTGTTCCTAATCAGTGTTACTGGTTTAATATTGGTGCTTTTGTTCCTGGTATGTAAATGTTATACTAGATGCAGAAAAATGAAACTTAAGATAAGCAGCAATAAGACTCGGATTATGATAGTTGAAAAATTAGGTATGATCCAGAATATCTTTTTAACAAGGTCACATAGGCTCTGACTGCCTCCCACTCACCTGCCTTTTTTCCTTTCTTTTTTGTTTGTTGCCTTTTTATTTTAAATAATAATTCAACCATGAATGCCATCAAACATTATGGTCTTTGCCCCATCCCCAGCAGTCCACCATTTTCAGCAGGACAAATGCTGACACTGGGACGTCCTAGGAATGAGCCTTCCTAGCACCATGCAACCCAATTATTCAAACAAAACGTTGATCATCAATGCATCCTTTGGATTGATTTATGACCAAAAAGGGGATGTGTGGATGAAAAGGGGCCACATGCTAACCTAACAACCTCAGGGGAGGCTTGCATAGTGCCCTTACAAATTCAGAAACCTAAAATAACCACAAGGATGGTCTGAAATGAAAACTTAAACTAAAAGCAGTTTATGGCAGCTAGTCAGATCCTAGTTCAGCATCTTGCCTGAAAAAGGTCAATATTTACTTTAACTGAACCTGTCTATTGTCTTTTGCATCTACAATGACATATTTTGGAATGTCAAAGTAATTTTCCTTTTTCCAGACCCCTGAAAGCATAGGCACCACTCTGCAAAGACCAAAAGTTACTTCATTTTTATTGAGTTAATTGTTGATTCTTAACTAACCTATACCCACCTAAATAAAAGAAATGTGCCTATTATTTTACTTTTTATCCACTCCCAGAAGTTTCCACACTTTGCTTTCTCCTGCCTCCCTAATCTATTAGTAATGGATTTCATGTAACCCACTTATGTCTCCTTTTTTTATTGTAATATATAAAACAAGGGCAAAACTGCCATTCTCTGGAGCATTAGCTCAACCCCCTGAGATTTTACTTCCCAGCAATTGTCTACAGTTTGGCTCAAATAAACTCACAAAAATTCTTCACAAGTGTGAATGTTTCTTCAGTTGGCATTCATTTCAAATCTATGGTCACATTTTAGGGAAGGAAAGCCAGTGAAATGAAGAATCTTCTCTAGCACATTGGTCCCTCTGAGTTTGAAAGAAAAGCTGGAGAGTGATCACCTGAAAGTTGTATTCTAGTGTTGGTGACTAAACCTCTGCTAAAATATCTGAGGAAAGGAGTCAGGTTCTTTGCCACAGTCCCCAAAAGCACTGGAAGAAAGCCAAGCTTTCTGCAGTGAATCTAGGAGCAGAGAGCATGGTGGGAGCACTGCTGGCCTGCCCTCACAAATTGGGATGGTGCAGGACTCAGAGCTGAGGGTCCTCCTCAAACTGTCCTTACATAGGAACCTTAGAGAAGACTGGATCTACTGTTAGGGGCAGAAATACAATAATAGGGACTGGTTATAATTATAAAAAATATTAATCATGCTCTGTGATTGTTCTGTTCTGCTTAGAGAAAGGACATTCTGATCTGGCTGAAAGTTGTATGCCCTGGGACATGTGAGCTAACATTGGAATGCAGTCCCTCCTCCTTTTCTGAGAACTGCCTAGATTAACAACCTTGTTGCTAAAACAATCTGGCCTCAGAAGAGGCACTGGGTGTTTGCAACCCCTAGCCCCTATTGCCTGTAATCTGGTCCGGAGGTGCCCGGAAGTACCTGGCTTCTGTGACGTCCCCCCCCCCGCCCCCCCGCCCAGACCACATTGCCTGTAACCATTATACCTTGCCTACTTTCCCATACCTGTAATTCTTACTTTCCCAGGTAATCTTTGTCCTTCTCCTCAAGTAGAGCAGATTTTTGTGGATGTTCTTCCATACTGCCAGCATTATTGGAATAAACACTCATATATGATTCAACCCTGACTCTGCTTAATTGGCTCAAGTAGTGACAGCCAGCCTGGACCCATTGGCAGCCCAGTTACACTACCTCCCACCTGTGCACACATCCCAGAGGAAGGGGGTGGGGGGGGGGTCTCTGGGAGGGGCTGCTACCATTTCTTTGAAAGAACTGCTAGGTCAGTGGTTGACAAACTGCGGCTCGCGAGCCACATGCGGCTTGCGAGTCATGGTTTGCCACTCTGTTGACTTATGAGTTTACCGACCACTGGAATAGGGGCTTAATCACAAGGAACAACAACAGCCTGTAATTATTGGAATTGAGAGTCTAGGTCAGTGGTCGGCAAACTCATTAGTCAACAGAGCAGCAAACCATGCCTGCAGTCTCATCAAACATTGAATGCTTGCAGCTTTATCAGACCTCTGCTTCTTCCTTTTATCTACTGCGGGCAGTGCTTTATTTTAAATTGGCCTCTTTGATGAATTATCCCTGCAGAAGGCAAGTTTACTTGCATTATGTCCTTAGCAGGCATTGACCTTCCAGCAACCCTCTCTGTGTTCATGACCTCATAACATGTTCATGACCTCATAACATGTTGCCTACCTGGTCTTTGTCTTTTAGAAGTGACCCGTGCCCAGAGCAGGTTTCTCAAGTGAGTCTCTGGGAGGGGCTGCTACCATTTCTTTGAAAGAACTGCTAGGTCAGTGGTTGACAAACTGCGGCTCGCGAGCCACATGCGGCTTGCGAGTCGTGGTTTGCCACTCTGTTGACTTATGAGTTTACCGACCACTGGAATAGGGGCTTAATCACAAGGAACAACAACAGCCTGTAATTATTGGAATTGAGAGTCTAGGTCAGTGGTCGGCAAACTCATTAGTCAACAGAGCAGCAAACCATGGCTCACGAGCCACATATGGCTTGCGAGCCGCAGTTTGCCGACCACTGTGCTAGGTCATCCTATATAATAAAAGGCTAATATGCAAATTGACCGAACCGAATGGGGGTGGAGGTGGGGGGTGAGGGGGGAATGACCGGTTATTATGACACACACTGACCACCAGGGGGAAGATGCTCAATGCAGGAGCTGCCCCCTGGTGGTCAGTGCATTCCCACAGGAGGAGCGACGGGCAGCCAGAAGCCAGGCTCACTGCTGGCAAGCACATTGGCATCGGCAGTGGCGGGAGTCTCTGCTACCTCTGCAGCAGTGCTAAGTATGTCCACCGACTGCTTAGGCCCACTCCCCGAGTGGGCCTAAGCCGTTGGTTGGACATCCCCCAAGGGGTCCCGGGCTGCAAGAGGGTTCAGGCCAGGCTGAGGAAACCACCCCCCTGAATTTCATGCACTGGGCCTCTAGTCCTATCTAATAAAAGAGTAATATGCAAATTGACCGTACCTCTGCTACAACCACAAACCACGCCCACCAGCCAATCAGGAGTGCATATGCAAATAAACCCAACCAAGATGGCTGTGGCCACTGAGAGCAGGAGGGAGGCTTGGTTTTCCCCGGCAATGGAGGAAGCCAAGCTTTCTGCCTGCCCTGGCTGGCACAGGCCTCCACTCCAGGCTACAAAGTTTCAATTATAGAAGATAAATAAAACCAACAAAAATGGCTGCCACCACTGAGTGAGCAGAAAGCTTGGCTCTGCTCAAGGCTACAAAGTTTTAATTATAGAAGATAAATAAATCCCAGATTCCAGGGCCTCCGCTTGGGTTGCCGGGGGGTGTGGCCGGCCTGCAAACCACCACAGGCTCCTCGCCCAGGCCACCCCATGCCCCAAGGGAACCCCCACCCTGATCTGGGACAGCCTTCAGGGCAAACCAGCCGGCCCCCCCCACCCATGCACCAGGCCTCTATCCTATCTAATCCTATCTAATAAAAGAATAATATGCAAATTGATTGTCACTCCAACACACAAGATGGCTGCCCCTGTGGACACAATATGGCCACCACAAGATGGTCAGCAGGGGGGGGAACAGGCCTGCAAGGGAGGGCAGTTGGGGGCGATCAAGCCTGCAGGGGAGGGCAGTTAGGGGTGACCAAGCCGGCAGAGGAGGGAAGTTGGGGCAACTGGGCCTGCAAGGGAGGGCAGTTGGGGGGGACCCAGGCTTGCAGGGGAGAGCAGTTGGGGGGGACCAGGCCTGCAGGGGAGGGCAGTTAGGGGTGACCAGGCCTGCAGGGGAGGGCAGTTAGGGGTGACCAGGCCTGCAGGGGAGGGCAGTTAGGGGCAAACAGGCTGGCAGGGGAGTGGTTAGGGGGTGATCAGGTTGGCAGGCAGAAGCGGTTAGGGGCAATCAGGAAGAAAGACAGGCGAGCAGTTGGGAGCCAGCAGTCCTGGATTGTGAGAGGGATGTCCGACTGCCCGTTTAGGCCCGATCCTACCGGTAGGATCGGGCCTAAACGGGCAGTCGGACATCCCTCAAGGGGTCCTAGATTGGAAAGAGTGAAAGCTGGGCTGAGGGACACCCCCCACCCCCCACCCCCCCCCCACCCCCGTGCATGAATTTCGTACACCGGGCCTCTAGTTAGATATAAAGAGCTATTAAGTATTGTAATGTTATAATTGGGTATTGCCATATGTCATTTGAATATCTTTCCTGTTGCTTGTAGAAAACACTACATTATTATTAAGGGGAACCAGAGTTTTTCCATTCAAAATATGAATTTTGGGATAGTGATTATTTTAAGCTGGTTAATTAAATTAACAAAAGATCCAGAAACAAATGTTGACCCTCTTCTTTACATACCTCAAGCAATTCAGATAGAAAAATTTGCTTAAAGGAAGAGAGCTGTCACCTTATCATCATAATATGAACTAAATGTGCAGACAGGGAGAAATCTAGCAAAGCCAGTTTGTGGGACTGCTATCTGTGCCCATTATTTCTGGGTGGCAAAGCAAGGGTTTGTTCATTTGTTTATATCACATTTGTTATCTCTCATATCCCTACAGACTGCCTGCTTTCCCTTGGAAATCAACCCTTGCCGCTCTCTCCTTTGACAAGAATGGCACATAAACCTCAACTGCCAATCTGTCCTCAGGTCTAATATATATTTTTTAAATTATATATGTTTATTTCAATTCAAAATTTTACAGATTAAAAGTTTGTATTTTATTATAGTCAATTTGTAGGCAGTTCACAGTAATGATTTCTTATGAAAAAGAGAGAGAGAGATCATACTCATCCAGATTTCAGATGTGAATGAAATCTCTTCCTGCAAACCGAGGGCATGGAGATGTTCCTGCCAGTCCAGCAGATGTAGAGTGGGATAGACGGGACACTATGTCGTGCCCAGGATGTGGGGAGAGGCTCAAAGCTGCAGGTAACAGACCTTCTCACAAAGCTGAGATGCAACACTGCTCCCTACAGTGCTTCACAGACACATCACGGTCACACCAATGCCCATGACCCTCCCATGTGGCAGCGATGACACTTGCACACTCTTAGAAGAAGTGCTTTCCCTCTACCAGTGCGAGAATTCAGGCAATGCTTTATTAACGTGATGAGGGTCAAAAGAAATGTTTGCTCCAAGGCACCGAGGACATAAAGCGTTTTTAGAAAATACATAGAACTGAACAGACTAGAAAAGGGAATTTGTTCTCAATAGAAAACCCTGCTACATGTAAATAATTACTTCAGACAGATTACTATCAAATTGCATATCACATAGACTGTGCTGTGTGGGAGCATGTCCGACCCAAGAGCATTCCCGGGAGCACTTGGGGCAGCTGCTGGTGGAGCTTACAGGGCTCTTCCCAGAGCTGGAGCACCTGCGCAGCATTTGTATTTGTAAAACCCTTCTCCAGTCTTCTTGCCAAACTTTTGCTCTGCTACCATCTTGTTCACGTAATGGCTGGGCTGAAACAGGGGGTTCTGTGTATCTATCTTATGCCACCCGTCCATGATGAACTTTGTTGTGTTTAGCCCAACGTAATCGAGAAGCTCAAATGGGCCCATGGGCTACTCCGCTCCCAGCTTCATAGTGATGTCGATGTCTTGCTTGGACACATCACCTCGTTTGTACAGCTGGACTGCTTCCATGGGGTAGGGCATCAGCAGGCGGGTCACAATAAACCCGTGTCTGTGCAAGTAACAGGATGCTTTCCCAGGGCTTTGCTCAAGTCTGTCAGAGATTCAAACGTCTTCTGGCCAGTCATTGGAGTTTTAATGACCTCCATGAGCTTCATCATAGACACTGGGTTGAAGAAGTGGAGCCCTGCGAAGCGGTCCTGCCTGGTGGAGGCATTGACTATGCTCGTGATCTGCAAAGAGGAAGTGTTGCTGGCAAAGATTGTGTGTTGAGAGGCCAACTTGTCCAGCCTCTCTAAGAGCTTGTTCTTCGCCTTCAAGTTCTCCATGATGGCCTCCACCACCAGGTCCATGCTGTGGACTACAGATGCTGCATCTGTGTTGGTCGATATGTTGCTCAGGGTCTTCACAAACTCCCCGCCTGCCTGAGGGTTTTCTGCAAACTTCTTGGCTATTTTATTTAGGCTTTCCTCAATTCCCTTTTTGCATTTTGCCAGGATGTCCTCTGCCTGGTCCACCAACACTACTGCGTGGCTAGGTGCTGCAGCAACCTGGGCAATGCCGGCGCCCATCAGCCCGCCGCCGATGACGGCCACGTGCTTGGAGACAATTTTCTTCACCGTGGCTGAGGCTGTGGATGAAGAGGACACGCTGTGTACAAACTGCCTGGTTATGAAAGCCCTAGTGCTGCGGGGAAAACAGACCTGGCAAATAAGGTGCAACTGCGACGCATGGGCATCCAGCGGATCTCAGGTCTCATATTCTTATGAAACACCTGAATGCACATAATACATCTGAATATTTCTCCTATTAATCTGTATCATGTTAATTTGATTATTGGTCCAGCTAGAAGAATTTAGAAAGGTAGAAGGAAAATTATTTTTTCTGCCCCCATGTTATCTATAAGGAAAACCAAGTAAGTGTGGGTAGTTACCTGGGAACTTACTTGATATCCTCCCTTGGAGGGCAGGGGTTTAGCTCCAGACCAATCTTAGTGTTTTGTACTATAGATGTTTGATAAATGTTAATTTAATTAGATTGAATTAGCTAAGCAATTGATCTAATTATGGATGGTTTAACTCATTACGTGCGGAAACCGATCATTGTCACTAATAGAGAGATGTGAACAGGGAATCCAGAAGGCTGGTCAACCTTAATTGCTCTGAAAGGTCGGAGCTAATCACTCATTGCTTAGTTGAGACATTGGTAGCTAAAGCAGCCTCCACCTGTTAGTCTTATGTAAATTCTTGCTGATTGGCTATTATTGGAATTTCCTGCCTAAGGATATGGGGGTATCTCATAACCTTAATAAAAGGGATAGCAAAGCCAAAGCAAGGCGGTAGTCCTCCCCCTAGAGGTGGACTCCTGCCTGGCCCCCAATATTCCCAAATTAATACTTTTCTAGTCTTTTCATTTGTGTGCGGCCTTCTCCAGAACCTGAACCCTGAACCGGAACCCTGAACCACGTGGGACATGAAAGGGGTTCCCACAATTACGGTAAGTTTTTTTCTTTGTTTACTCATTGAAGGTCTTAGTTGACTAGACTCTTTTTTTTTTTTTAATATATT
Organism: Eptesicus fuscus; assembly: GCF_027574615.1. Taxonomy (NCBI): domain Eukaryota; kingdom Metazoa; phylum Chordata; class Mammalia; order Chiroptera; family Vespertilionidae; genus Eptesicus; species Eptesicus fuscus. The sequence goes on from NC_072481.1 coordinate 92,913,636, forward strand.
TTATTGATTTTTTACAGAGAGGAAGAGAGAGGGATAGAGAGTTAGAAACATCGATGAGAGAGAAACATCGATCAGCTGCCTCTTGCACACCCCCTAACTGGGGATGTGCCCGCAACCAAGGTACATGCCCTTGACCGGAATCGAACCTGGGACCCTTGAGTCCGCAGGCTGACGCTCTATCCATTGAGCCAAACCGGTTTCGGCAGTTGACTAGACTCTTAATGATGAGTGGGATAGACGGGACACTATGTCATGCCCAGGATGTGGGGAGCTGCAGGTAACAGACCTTCTCACAAAGGTGAGATGCAACACTGTTCCCTACAGCGCTTCACAGACACATCACGGTCACACCAATGCCCATGACCCTCCCATGTGGCAGCGATGACCCCTGCACACTCTCAGAGGTTCATTGACTTTGATTTGATTTTTTTAAAATATGGCTAAATCAATACAAATCCATCTCTACCACTGACATTAAAACCAAAGGTCCTTAAGATTTTGCTTAAATTAAGCTTTAAATCCTAGCTCTAAAAATCACATTTCTCTCTCTTTCCATAGCACTCAGAGACCAAGTTCCCCCCTGGATAGTCAGTAACCCTGAGGCAGCAGAATACAGTAGCTGAGACCTGACTAATGATCACAAGGCCTGGGCCTCTGGCAGGCTAAAGGTAACACCTTGACCAAAGTTATGTTTCAACTAGCATTCCTATTGCAGGAAGTTTCCTGCAATAGAGCTTCCTGCTGCACTCTACCCCACCCCGCTTGCTTTCCTCCCTTCTCCCCCACCCCGCCTCTCCCCCACCCCGCCTCTGCTCCTCCCTTCTCTTCCGCCCCACTTGCTTGCTTCTCCGCAGCTTTGCTCCCTTCTGCAGCTCTTGGCTTCTTTCTACGCTGTCTTGATATGCAAATTAACTGCCATATTGGTTGGGGCAATTTGCATACTTGCCCTGATTGTTTGGTGGGCATGGCTTGGCTGGTGGGTGTGGCTTGGGCATAGCGAAGGTGTGGTCAATTTGCATATTTGTCTATTATTAGGTAGGATTCCTGAGCCCTCAGTTGAAATGACACCCCCCTGGCTACTTTCCCATGAAACCAGACAGAGGGACACTGGAACAGACCTTAGAACTTTCCTCAAGACCTGGAGAAATGATTTATTACCATTACTTCATGTCCCACCAATCAGCACCCGGCATGTCCCCAACCCTCTGTGATTTTGCCCTGTATAATCTGCAAACTACATGTCATTGGGGATTTTGGGCTTTTGAGCATTAACTTCTTGTTTTCCTGGATGGTGTCATTCATCGATAGAACAGCCAGTAGTTCTCCACTGCAGTTCTTGGTGTCTAGTGTTTGGCTCTGGTAGCGCGGGTGTATAAAGTCTTTCGGATCTTTCCATTCCTGTACGGGCCACCAAAAAAAAAAAAAAAAAAGTCTTTTTGTTTTGTAACAACATCAAGTTAGAATTGCTTTTAAAGTTTTATGAGGTAGTCCATATAATACTGAAAACTTTATGTGGAGAGCAATAGTATTACATAGTATATGAGGCAGGATAGTAAGAAGCCAAAAAAAAATTACTTGGCATGTGAAACAGAGAAAATAAGAGAAATAGCTGATTCAAACTGGCCTCATCAAGCACCCTGCCTCCTTCTCCCTTGCACAACCACTCCCTGAAGCATCAAACCTTCGGTATTATTAATGTAGGGAGAGAGTCTCATCTCCTCAAGTTGCTAGTTGAGGTTGATTTCTTGTGATATCCCAAGTAAAGAAATTTTCTGAGACTCACACGGGAGAATTTATGATTTTTATTTGCATGGAACTAAATCCCTGAATTTTCAAAGTCCCTTTCCCTTTGCACAGTCATGGAAGTGTAGCTGGGGCTGTCGTAGAGCTAAACTCAGAGCCAGTGTCCAGAGAACCCATTCCACATTGGAGCAGAGTCCCATCCAGCACCAGGCTAGCTTAGCTTGTGTTTCCCACTGGAGTCCATTAGTCCGTGGCATGTGACGTCCGCACGGCTGTGGGACTTAGGGTTGAATACCAGAGACCAAGAGTCACAAGTCATGAGCCATTAACACCAAGAGCAACAAGAACCCCAAGAAAGAGAACTCCTTTATTTAGGAGATTAAGTATTCCCAAATTTTTACACACTTGCAGTGGCCAAGCTCATTCTGGACCATGATCTCAGTTCCCAGGTTTGACTGACAGACACCTTCCCTAGTCACCACAACTTTATTGGGCATGAGTTTATTTTTCCTTTGTTGGATCTCTTCCCCCAGTGTTTTGCAGGGAATAGTCCTATGGTTCCCTGGGGAGCGCAAAGTTGCAGTTTTCAGGTGAAGCTGTCCTAATGACATGCCTATAATGGCTGGCCTTCCCCCTTTGCTCCTTTTCTATTATTAATAACTAGTTAACTACAACAGTATCAGTATCAAATAATCTGAGGAACAGAGCCTCAGTCTGGCCACAGATAAAGAATTTTGATAAAAATAGAGATAACATCTAGGCCTCATTGTGTTTCAGCTCGAGGCCTGGAGAAGCAGCAAAAACAGATGAAGTTGGCTGGCTTCAGAACCAGATGCAATGACCAATTATCTCCTACCTTGTCACCAACCAATCAGTACAGACCATAATCTGGCTCATTTTGATGAACCAGTATGTTAAAGGACACACCTGGAAATCTGATGAATATTCCATTGAGATCCTCCCCAGAGACCTTCCCTAAAATTCCTGCCTTTAGGAAAGATGAGAACCTTTAAGTCAAAGGACACAATGCACACACTCTCTCTCAGAGCATGCCTCTGGACATGCCTTTGGACATGCCTCAGAGCATGCCTTTCTTCAGGTGCATACCTTTGTTTTCTTTCTCCTAAACTCTAAGGGTCCCCATGAGACTTGCAACCAGGGAGGGAGCAGGAGGCAGTTTGTTCCAGTTTAACCTCCTGATCTTCTGTCCAAGGACCCTTTTTCCCCCAGCTGTGACTTGTTTCCTGACTCCATGCATCCCAGCTGGCTTAGATTTCCTGCCTCTGTGACTTTTTTTCTAAAAGGCCAAGGCAGTTGTCTGAGCAGTCTGCTCGAATCTAAAGTGTACTTCCGCCTTGCATGCTAAATAAACTTCCTCTTGCACTGGAGTTCTTGGCTCTGACATCGTTCTTTGGCAGATTCAAGAAGTGAGAGCTGACATCACGGCTAATATATATGTCACAGTCATATCTTCCCAATTATGAGATGAGCAGAATTTCTTCTCCTTTTTATTAGAGCTGAAATGTCAGCAGAACAGAATGCACTTAGTCAAGGCGATGTTTAGATGCTATTCTTTGATCTGGTCACTGGTGAGTTACTGTGTGCGTTAGTTGGGTAGCGTTAAGAATAGATAAAGTGCTCTGATGTAAAAAACAACTTGTGTTAACTGGGCTGAATATGGGTTGCAACATGCTTTTTTTAAATCCTCACCCAAGGATATTTTTTCCATTAATCTTTCTTCTTCCTCTCCTCCTCCCCCTCCTCCTCCTCCTCCTCCTCCTCCTCCTCCTCCTTCTACTTCTCCTCCTCCTCCTTCTACTTCTTCTTCTTCTTCTTCTTCTTCTTCTTCTTCTTCTTCTTCTTCTTCTTCTTCGAGGGGGGGAGAGAGAGAGAGAGAGAGAGAGAGAGAGAGAGAGAGAGAGAGAATGGAGGTGAGGGAGGAAGGAAGGGGAGAGAGAGAAACATCGATGTGAAAGAGACACATTGGTTGGTTGCCTCCCATTTGAACCCCAACCAGGGCCAGGGATCAAGGCTACAATCAGGGTATATGCTCTTGACTGGGAATCAAATCATGACCCTTTAGTCTGAGGGCTGACGCTCTAACCACTGAGCAAAATTCACCAGGGAGCAACATACTTTTGAATTTGGTTTTGTGGGTCTATTATTTGCAAAATTTGAAAGGGGGATTATTTTAAAAAATAAAACATAGCGTAACAAAATATTTACTGTAACAGCTCCAAATTTATAGGTGAAATGAACTGTGCTTAGTTCCCATCATAATATCTTTGGTTAATCTTTATTTCCAATTTACTGTTTGTACATCCAGATGGCTTTATAAACACCTAAAAGTCTTTATTTTTTTACATGAATAATGAAGTCACGTTAATTTAAAAATAAAAAGCCAAAGTGAGAGGCAAAAAGCATTTAAGATCCAAAAGAATAGCTATTTCAGATATACTGATTCAGACAGAAATCCAAATATTATCCTAATTAGGGGGTAAAAGCAAAGGATGTTTATGAGAAAAGGAAGGTAAATAATGCAATAAATGGAAAAACATCTTATAAGTGCTGATAAACTAATATAGTGATACTATAAAGAATGTCTTTAATTTTCAGCTTGTTAGCCCTTCCCCCTCCCCCCTTCTCTCTGAGAATCATCAGTCTGTTCCATGTTTCCACGCCTGTGGTTTCTGCTCCTGCTTTGAGCATCTGCCCCTTGGTGGTCAGTGCACATCATAGCTACCGGCTGGTTGGCCAGTCACTTAGGGTTTTATATCTATACTAATAAAAGAGTAATATGCTAATTAGACTGGACAACCGAATGACCTTCTGGACGACCTTCCGGAATGACCAGTGGGTGGGGGATGGGGCCAGTAAGCCTGCTCCGCTAGGCCAGCCATGGTGGTCCTGGCCCAGCACCATGGCCCCTTCCACAGAGGCGTCGCTGGGAGAGGCCGTGGTGCAGTGGGCCCAGTCCCGGCGCCACGCCTCTCCCGGAGCCTCTGCAGAGGCTGGACAGGGTGTGACCATGGTGCCTCAACCTCCCCCAGCCCCTCTCCCAACCGACCTGGCCCCAGATCGTCCCGTCCCACCAGTGGGTGGGGGGTGGGGCCAGTGCTAAGAAGCAGTGAGCCTGACTTCTGGTTGAGCCACACTCTCCCCCACCCCTGCTCAGCCAGAAGCTGGGCTCACAGCTGGTGAGCACAGCAGAGGTGGCATGAGCCTCTCCCGCCTCCACAGCAGGCAGGTGATAAAGAGCAAGGCGTCCTGGACTGTGAGAGGGCACAGGCCGGGATGAGGACCCTCTCCCCCTCCCCAGTGCATGAATTTCATGCACCAGCCTCTAGTAGATAGATAATGGCAATGCACAGGAATGGCTGATAATTATGTGAATTTTGAATCACAGGTTGTATGGGAATAATTATTTTATTTATAGCTCTGAAATTTGTATAAATTTTTATGATTTTCCATTTCTTTTATTGGAAGGTAGGAGAATTACAGGAGCTTGTATATGAAATTATAAGTTCCCTTTTTAAGTAATCTTGTTTAATGGACTTTATTTCAGCTAGTGCATCAGGTCTTAAATGATATTGGTGAATATTAGGTAGAGGCAAAGTTACTTTAAAAGGAGTGGCTGACTTGATTTTGTCAATATCTGTACTGGAAAGGGCCCAAAGTGGTATTGGAATATCCTATAACAAATGTTTAGTTTCAAGATTATTTTCCTCTGGTGGAAGTTTCTTTAAAATCATTATTTTTCCAATTGATTTAGCATTTGATTCATTTGGTTCTAAATACATTTCACCCTTCCAGGAAAAGGATATGTGGGCATTATGGGTTTTAAGAAAATCTCTCCATATCAGATGAATCAGGACCCATTGGACCAGTAAAAATATGTGTTGCCCCATAATATTCCTTAGTTGAAAGGGGACAGGTTTTGGTTTTAAAATTGTCGTTGTTTGTATATCCCTGGCATTTGCACAGAAGCTTTACTCTGAGGGAGAGGAAAAGTTAGTTGGGTAGCGTTAAGAATAGATAAAGTAGCCCCAGTGTCTACAAGGGCCTTAATAACTTCCCCTTTTGGGATACTTTCAATTTCTTCTAAAGTTTTAGCAAGGAGAAAGGGAACAACCCTCTTAAATCCTATTAACAGCTGTCTGTTTGTTTCTGTTTGTTTTTTCTTTGTAAATCCCATTTCAGTGGTCTGCAATTTTTCTTATGGTGACCTGGTTTTCCACAGTAAAAACAGACTCCTTTCTCGCCTTGTCTAAGAGACCTCTGAGTAGATTTGATTTGTTTGTTTAATTGTTGGAGGTGTAAGTTCATAATTTTGTCAGTTTCATTTTTTTCTCTTTAGAATAGTTTTGATAGTTGATTGGCCAGAATAGCCAATTCATTAGCATGGGAGGTCTGTCAGTTTAATTTATGTTATTTGATCAAAGTTACAAGCTCTTCATCTAGTCCTTCCATAAATGCCAAATTCTGTAAGGGATCATTTTGATGATCTGTAAAACCTTCTGGAGACAGACCTGAGTATTGTTTGAAAGTTTTTTCAAAATGACCAAAGAAATCAAGAGGATCTCAAACTCTCAGTTAAATATTCTCATGTGTGTTACTTCTATGAAGGAGAATATAAGGGGCAACCTGGAGGGGCTATCAATCTGAATCTGTGCCAGTAAGCCGTATCCTACTGCACATTCTTCTTAGCCTATATTTAAGTCACTGCCCCTTCCTTAGGCAATAATCTGTTTTCCTAAATACTCCCAGTTTACAAGGGCCACAAACCAAGAATTTAACAGCTTAGCCAGAGGGGAGGTCACTAGTACCACCAAGGTCAGGCCTTTAGCTGTAGTCTTACTTCCCCATTCTAACTGACTTAGGTAGGGCTGTGAAAGCCTGGAAGTAAGGAAACAAAGAATTTAGAAATATATATAAGGAGCAATCTCATTGTATAAGTTGTTCAGGCTTTGGATCTTCGAATACCCTGAGCCAGTAGTGCTGCTTTAAATAAAGGGTTTTCCTAAATCTCCAGTACTCCTTGTATATTTTCCGGTTGCCTGGTGAATTCTGAAATATCTACAACTCAACAGCCAGAACTGATTATGCGGCTTCACAACAGAGCCACATAGAACTGTTATTCTATGTGTTGGAAGGAAAAGTCAAAAACTTTTGGCAAACAACTCTAATGACTGCATACAATTTTTCTCCTTTTGCAGTGGATGCCTCTGGGCATGTCCACAGCAGAGGAGATATTTAGGGGGGAAATGTACATTGTGTGAAGGGTTTTCTTCTCATAGTTTCTTTAATAGAGGGAGGGCCAGAGGTGCCATTGGCTTCAGAGTGGGCCTCCATGGGGGAAAGTCTGGATCAAGGGCTTAGTGAGAAATGTGTGATTGTGTGTTTGACAGTTTGTTATGCTCAAGGAGGACAGCAAGTCTCAGAGTCAGCAGAATCTTCAAGGAGCTGAAGAGGAGTGGTTTGCTGTTGTACAGCCTAAAGGAATGGGGGAGGAACAAACAACTGCGAAGCTGACTCTTGTATTTCCTTCCTCGTTCTCACTCAGAGAACTTTGCAAGGCAGGGTGAGAACCAGGGAAGGATGGGCTGTGGTAAAGCAAAAGGTGATACTTACTTAGGAAGGGAGCCATGCCAGTGGCAGCTGCCAGAGGCCATTTAACATGAGGGAGAAAGGGTAAGGCCTCGTAGACCTAAATCCCTGCCCTTTTGTAGCCTCTTTGTAACCAGACAAACAATGGGTCCCTGCTGCCTGTCACTACTTGAGCCAATGAAGCAGAGACAGGGTTGAATCATATCTGAGCATTTATTCCAATATTGCTGGCAGTATGGGAGAGCAGCAGGTCAGCCACAGAAATCTGCTCTGCACCCCACCCTGAGCCAGTTGCTTATATAGTAAAAGTACAAAGGAAAAGCAGGCAAAAGGGCAGTTTGCAGATATGCAAAAGGACTAGGGCAGTGATGGGCAACCTTTTGAGCTTGGTGTGTCAAACTTCACCAAAAAAAAAAAAAAAAAACTGAGCATAACTCGGGTAGTGTGTCACTTTGAGGAAAAAACTAACTCCAAGACTCTAGTCGCAAATGTTTCATTCTCAGCATGCGGCCGCGTGTCATCAGAAATGGCTACACGTGTCAGTGCTGACACGCGTGTCATAGGTTCGCCATCACTGGACTAGGGGGTCTTCAAAGGGCTGAGTGATAAGCAAGGGCTGAGGTTATGTGGGGAAATAGCCAAAGGGAGTGCCAGATGGGCAGTTAACAGGCGAGCAGGCTGGAGTTTTGCAAAGGCCTGCAGGTGTGCAGAAGGGCTGGGGATCTTCAAAGGGCTGAGGATTCTGGTTTCTGCAGCGTAGTTGTTAATCTTTTCATGATAAAAGGCAACTCCAAATGGGGAGGAAGGCTGCATCTCCAGGTCAGCTCCAGCAGGTAGAATGTGCCTTCTTTAATCAGAATCACGGTTAACAGAGCATGATTAATGTTTCTTACGATACTAGCTGGTTCCTCAAATTCAATTGCTGCCCCCTTTCATCTTCACTTGTAACCACACTCTCCCCTGCACTGCCTCAGTACTCAGGAGCTTCCCTTATGCTGCCTCTGGCTGCCCAGAGACACCTTCATCGTGTCCATTCCAGCCCAGACCCTTCGCTTTTCCACCCTGAACCCTGCATTAATTAACCAATGCCTGTCTCTTCCTCCCTGCCTCCCATCCGCCCCCCTTTTTTAAAACACCTTTCCACAAAAGATTTTATTCCCCACTTTCTGTGGTCTCAGCAATGCATCAGGGACAGAGCAATCTGATTAATTTAAAACCATAACAGAAGCTATCATTTATTGAACCCTTTCTAAAGACACACATATTGTCCCAGTATATCATAGCCTTCATACTCAAAACCACCCTTTGGGATAAGTATCATTACAGATGAGGAAGTCAGGTGTGGAGAGCTGTAGTACTTATTTAATTGTGCAATTAGTAAGTGGCAGAATAAGGGCCACACCTAGCATGCAATGCTGATATATATGACTGATTAAAATGCTTCCAGGGAATCTTGATTTGGTGAAGTCCAGGACACTCAGGGGAGATATTCTGGGGCAGAGTTTTTCTCAGTCCCCAGTGAGAGTATTCCCAGGCCAAAGTCTTCAGGTGGACTCCAGAAGGCCTCCGTGCCATGCCAAGGTAAACTTAGAACTTTGGCCCAGGTAAACTTAGAACTCTTGTCCCAATCCTTGTCCTTTCAAGACCTGAGTCCTTCCTGGCCTTTGCCTCCATGCTGAATGGGCTTGTCTGAACTGGATGCCTGGCTGGAAGCTCTGTTTCTCAGGCTCTGGCCTGAGGGAGGCACAGGACTCTCCCTTCTGACCCCAAACCTGGGCTGCCATATTCAGCTCAATTCTGGAAAGCTCCACTGACCAAACAGAAGATGCTTCCCAAGAGTTGGGAGTGGGGCATAGTGCTGATCTGTCAGAAGAACAGGCCCCAAGGACTAATTTCAGGTCCATATATTTTATACCTAAAATTAATACCTAAAATCAGTGCTCATATAAGGACATAATCCCTTCACTCTGAGATGCAGAATTTGGCAAACTCAGATTCTCATTGTGGGTTCTTGTCCTATGAAGTTTGAAGAATAAAATTCTCAGACTAAAAGAGTTTTAGGCAAAAGCGTAGAAATTTATTGTAATTTTATACAAACTACCCCTTGGGAGGGGTTCTCTAAATCAGGAAACCTGCTCTGTCTCTAATGGAAAAAATCTAGTCCCCTGAGTTTCTTTGTCTATTGGTTTATATATGCTGGTAACTTCTTTGTCTGAACATGATACTTTCTAATTAGACACTTCCTTAATTTATGTCTGCCATGCTTTCCTAATCGGATACTTTCTCCTTATTCCTTACATGGTATTAGTTCCAAACGTTCATAGGTCACTCAGTGCCCCCACCCCCTTTCTTCTTGCCCTTATCTTGTAACATTGTTCTGTCCTCTGTGAATGTAAGAGAAGCAATCTGGTGACTTGGAGCTGTCTCCGGCCATTATGTATGTCTTCCTCTCCCAAGGACCCCCCTTCCTGAAAACTGCCTTTCCTGTCTCTAAAATTCCTTTCAACTCCACGGATTAAAGTGGCCACATCCTAACCCTGACAAGCTCAGGGGAGGCCAATATGATGACCCTACAAACTATGAGATCAAAAGTAACCTCTTGGCATGGTCTAAACATAAAAATTCCTTATAAATCCCCTGGGAAAAAACAGAAAGGAAACCTTAATCATTTACAGATATTTACAGAGTATTTGTAAAACTCACCTCACTAGCACTGATGTCAGTACATGTAATAGGTACATGCCTTTCACTCTCTTTGAATATTTCTGTTTATACCTGAGCTAGGAGGGCAAGTTGGTATATCAGTGACTTGAAGTAGACATTAATCTATTCTTCCTTACCAAAGAAAAGTATAGTTACACAGTCTTTTATTCCAGAAATGAGATTAGATCTCAGCTGCTTAGATGTCAAATGATTTCATTATCATCCTATCTAATAAAAGAGTAATATGCAAATTAACCATCACTCTGATACACCCAAAGCCATGACCACCAGCCAATCAGGAGCGAATATGCAAATAAACCCAACCAAGACAGCTATGGCCACAGAGAACAGGAGGGAGGCTTGGGTTTCCCCGGCAATGGAGGAAGCCAAGCTTTCGGCCTGCCCTTCCCACCCTAGGCCTCCACTCAAGGCTACAAAGTTTCAATGATAGAAGATACATAAATCCAAACAGAAATGGCGGCAGCCATGGAGCTGGAAAGAGCAGGAGGCTAAGGTTGCCCCTGGTGATAGAGGAAGCCAAGCTATCCGCACACCCTGGCAGGCTCAGACCTCCGCTTAAGGCTACAAAGTTTCAATTATAGAAGGTACACAAACCTTAAAAGAAATGGCTGCCAGCCATGGAGTGAGCAGAAGGCTTGGCTCCGCTCCAGGCTACAAAGTTTCAATTAAAGAAGATAAATAAACCCCAGATACCAGGGCCTCTGCTTGGGTCACCAGGGAGCGTGGCCTGCCTGCAAACCACCACAGGCCCCTCACCAAGGCTGCCTCATGCCCCAAGGGAACCCCCACCTTGATCCAGGACACCCTTCAGGGCAAACCAGCGGCCCCCACCCATGCACCAGGCTTCTATCCTATCTAATAAAAGAGTAATATGCAGATTGACCATCACTCCAACACACAAGATGGCTGCCCCCATGTGCACAAAGATCCTGCCCACATGTGGACACAAGATGGCCACCACAAGATGGCCAGCAGGGGAGGGCAATTGGGAGGGACCAGGCCTGCAAGGGAGGGCAGTTGAGGGCGATCAAGCCTGCAGGGGAGCACAGTTATGGGTGACCAAGCCGGCAGAGGAGGGAAGCTGAGGGCAGTTGGGAGGGACCCAGGCCTGCAGGGGAGGGCAGTTAGGGGCAAACAAGCTGGCAGGGGAGCAGTTAGGCATCAATCAGGCTGGCAGGGGAGTGGTTAGGGGGTGATCAGGCTGGCAGACAGAAGCGGTTAGGGGCAATCAGGAAGGCAGACAGGCGAGCAGTTGGGAGCCAGCAGTCCTGGATTGTGAGAGGGATGTCCGACTGCCTGTTTAGGCCAGATCGAGGGGTCCCAGATTGGAGAGGGTACAGGCTGGTCTGAGGCACAACCCCCCTGTGCACAAATTTTGTGCACCAGGCCTCTTGTTTATAAAATAAAGACAAAGTAATAGGAAAAGTTTTGATCATTTTACCAGGTTTTTTAAAAATTTAATAAACCTTTGTTGTTCATATTATTACATTTGTTTCTCCTTTCTCCCCCCATAGCTCCCCTACACCTGGTTCTGAACCTACCCTCTGCCCTTACATCCCCCCTACTATCCTTAGCATAGGTGTACGATTTTTGTCCAGTCTCTTCCTGCACTCCCCATATCCCTTTCCCCCTGAGAATTATCAGTTCACTCCCGTTCTATGCCCCAGATTCTATTATATTCACCAGTTTATTCTGTTACTCAGATTTTTAATTCACTTGATTTTTAGGTTCACTTGTTGATAGATATGTATTTGTTGTTCCTAATTTTTATCTTTACTTTTTTCTTCTTCCTCTTCTTAAAGAATACCTTTCAGCATTTCATATAATACTGGTTTGGTGGTGATGAACTCCTTTAGCTTTTTCTTATCTGTGAAGGTCTTTATCTGACCTTCAGTTCTGAATGATAGCTTTGCTGGCTAGAATAATCTTGGTTATAGGTTCTTGCTATTGAAGCCACCTTGAAGCAAATGGCACCTTTGCCCTCCACCTCCCTTCTGGCCTGCACAGTTTGAATATTTGAATATTTCTTTCCACTCCCTTCTGGCCTGCATAGTTTGTGTTGAGAAATCAGCTGACAGTCATATAGGTGCTCCCTTGTAGGTAATTAACTGTTTTTCTCTTGCTGCTTTTAATATTCTCTCTTTTGTCTTTTGCTCTTGGCATTTTAATTATGTGTCTTGGTGTGGTCCTCTTTGGATTCCTTTTGTTTGGGGTTCTGTGTGCTTCCTGGACTTGTGAGTCTATTTCTTTCAACAGGTGGGGGAAGTTTTCAGTTATTATTTCTTCAAATAGGTTTTTAGTATCTTGCTCTCTCTCTTTTTCTGCCACCCCCATAATTCGGATGTTGGTACGCTTGAAGTTGTCCCAGAGTCTTCTTACTCTATCTTCAAATTTTTGGATTCTTTTTTCCTTTTTGCTTTTCCAGTTGAGTGTTTTTTTGCTTCTTTGTATTTCAAATCTTTGACTTGATTCTTGCAATCCTCTAGTCTGCTGTTTCATCTCTGTATAATATTTTTTTATTTCAGTCAGTGTATGTTTAATTTCTAGTTGGTCCTTTTTCATATCTTCGAGGGTCTCGCTAAATTTATCGGCCTTTTCTAGGAAATTTTTGAGAAAACCTTATAACTGTGGTTTTGAATTCTATATCCAGTCATTTGTTTTCCTCCATTTCTTTCGCTGTTTCTTTGTCTCTGTATTTTCACTGCTTCCCTGAGTTCGTAGGGTAGTTTTGTGTGCTTGGTGTCCTATATGGCCCAGTGGACCAGCCTCCTCATTTACCTGAGGTGGACACTCATGGTGCACCCCTTTGTAGACCTTGTGTACATCCTTGTTGTAGTTAAGTCTTGATTGTTGTTGGTATCACTGGGAGGAATTGACCTCCAGGCCAGTTGGTTGTGAGTATAAGCTGTATCTACACCAGGAGACCTTCTGTGCTGGAGACAGCCTTATGGGACCAGACTTGCAAAATTGCAAAAGCCTCTGTGCTCAGCTTGGAAGCTTGGATGGGGCGGAGTCTCAGGGCTGAGCAGACAGTCTTGGCTTCCTGTCAGCCCTTCCCTATGAGGCCCCTGGGTCTCAGTGTCCCTCGGTAATCGCTGCAAGCACCTCTGAGAGAAAGCCACCCTCGAGTTTCGCCCGCTGCCAGACAGTCCAGTTTCTCCCCCAATGAATCTGGATTCCCACATTCTCGCCCGGAACTGGAGTTCAGTGCAGTTGGGAGCTTCCGGTTCCCTCCAGTTAGAGAAAGCCAGCGGCAAACTAAGCAGTCAGTCCTCTCTGTGCGCATTTGCGCGCACGCCTCCAGACCTCTACCTTTCGCGGCTACCCTGAGTTTCCGCCCGACAGTCCAGATTCCCCCCGTAAGAGCCTGGGTCCCTAGGGGCTTGCCCGGAACTGGGGTTCAGTGCAATCGGAACTGGGGTTCGGTGCAGTCAGAAGCTTTTGACTCCCTTCTGTGAGGGAAAGCCAGTGGCAACCTCCACATTCAGTCTTTTCTGCGCACACTCGTGCACACGCCTCCAAACCCCTGCCTACCGCGTCTCCCCCGTGTTTCCAAGTCTCCATGTGCCTTACTCTCTACTGAGAGTCCAGACTCCCCCCGTATGATCCTGGGTCCACGGGGTTTCGCCTGGAACTGGGGTTCAGTGCAGTTGGGAGTTTCCTCGTCTCTCCCGCCAGAGAAAGCCCGCCAGGTACTCAGCGCCCTTTCTCTCTGCGCACGAGTCTTCATACCTCAGCCCTTTGCAGCTCCTCTGATTCTCTGTGAGGTTTTCTCTTTTCTTCTAATTGTAGAATTTCCACTCAGCCAGCTTTATTGTGGTTCTGGATGATGTCTTTTCTGTCTTTTAGTTGTAGTTTTGAAATTGTTGTGCGAGGCAGCAGTTTAGGTGCTTACATATGCCGCCATCTTGGTTTCCTGATTTTACCAGGTTATGGGAAATTAATAACCTGCCCTTTGTATCTTCCTCCTGAGGTGTGAGGCTGGGAGACAACAGAGCAGAACACCTGAGAACTCAGGCAGCCAGTCCCCTGGCCACAGAGAGGCAGTTGACCTGGGCAATCTGTGCAGTGGTGTTCCCTTTTGCCCCCAGGAGGACCAGGCCAGGGCCCAGGAGAGGCTGGCAGGAGAAAAGAGCACGTTGTGAGAAGGGTTGTCTTCACACAGCATCTTGAAAAGGTGGAGGGCAAAGGTGCCATTTGCTTCAGAAACAGCATCCATGATGCAGGATCTGCAGCCAGAGAATGAAGACAAGGTGGCTTCAATACACCACAGTGGTATGGCCCTGACATGCGTCAATTTTAAAGTGTATTTTTTAAAAAAAATTTAAAGCTCATGCATATTTCAGTGAAAGGAAAATCCATTTACTGTTCCTCTCCATCCCCAAAGTAAGCCCAAACTTTAAGGTAATTGGCTAAGTATGGCAGTGGCAGCAGATCAAACTGCTAAGCTCAAAGCTCCTTTAGTGAACTGGCTTCTACTCCACCTGGAACAGCCCCCTGCTGCCGCCCCACGCTGCCCCCTGAAGCCTGCCAGCCCCACAGGGCACCTCAGAGCCCTGAAAACACTCTTCTGACCCTTGACCCCTGTTCCCAGGTAGATGGCACAAGCACCACATGCTCAGGGGGCACTGCTTCTTCCCCAGAGAAGGTGTCCCTTCACTCTGCTCCATTTCCCAGCCTGGCCCCCCAGTCTTGGCCAGGATTCCTTCCTGCCTGGGATCACAGTGCGGTCCAGGCTCTGCGCTCATAAAGGAGGACCCGTGGGGTGAGTGTGTGCTGATGAATGAGTTCAGATGGACCAGCAGTGTTTGGATTTGTGAGTTGAAACTGGCGATTTAGCACAGAGACAAGTTGGGACAGACAGCATAATGAGGGTCGTGGAATACAGAGTAGAGGTGAGAAAATGGCGGCAGGAAGAACAGGGCTCTATACAGGGTGACCCTGGACAAAGGGGAGGTGACTGCATGGAAGAGGCACCTGGAGAGCAGAGAGAGACCCCGGAGGAGCGGTTAGTGAGGGGCAATCAAAAGACTGAGCTGCAGGCTGCGTGGGGTGACCAGGCCAGCAGGCAGGGATAGTTAGGAGTGACCAGGCTGGTAGGGGGGGCAGTGAGGGGCAACCATGCTGGCAGAGGAGGTCATGAGGGGCAACCTGCCTGGCGGGGCAGGGGGAGTTGGGGGTGATCAGGCATCAGGGCGGGCAGTTATGGGTGATCAGGCCATGGGGGGGAGAAGTTAGGGATGATCAGGCAGGCAGGTGAGCAGTTAGGAGCCAGTGGTCCCGGATTGTGAGAGGGATGTCTGACTTGGATTGGGCTTAACCCAGCATTCAGACCTCCCCTGAGGGGTCCTGGATTGGAGAGGGGGTAGGCTGGGCTGAGGGACACCTCCCCCCCAACCCCCCGTGCACAAATTTCATGTACCAGGCCTCTAGTCCAATATAATTGTACAGATATGTGCCACTTACTTTTGGGATATGTTTTAAGAAACATGTTGTTAGGCAAGTTTGTGGTAGTGCAAACATCATAAAGTGCACTTACACAAACCTAGACAGTACAGTCCACTCTAGGCCTGGGCAATGTGGTGTAGCCTATTGTTCCTAGGCGAAAACTCTGTACAGCATGTTACTGTAAAAAACATGAGATTAAGTCCAGCACAAGAGAAAATGATTCCACCAAGAAACACAATAAACACAAAATGTAGGAGGCTGCTGCCATTGTAACATCCCATACTGTTTTACAGCACATTGTTCTTTCATAAATAGAAAAATTACCCAGTCTAAAATAATGATCCTACCTAATGATAGGCAAATATGCAAATTGACCATACCTCCGACACACCCACAAGCCACGCCCACCATCCAATCAGAGTGAGCACGCAAATTAACCCAAACCAAGATGGCTACAGCCACAGAGAGCAAGGTTTCCTAGGTAACAGAGGAAGCCAAGCTTTCCACCTGCCCTTGCCAGGCCTAAGCCTCCACTCAAGCTACAAAGTTTCAATTATAGAAGGTAAACAAATTCAAACAAATGGCAGCAGAATGGAGCTTGAGAGAGCAGGCCAGGGTTGCCGCCGGCAACAGGGGAAGCAATGCTTTTCGCACACCCTAGCCGGGCCCACCCGCTTAAGGCAACAAAGTTTCAATTATAACCCCAACAGAAATGGCTGCCGGCCGCGGTGGGAGCCCCAGGCTTGGCTCCACTCCAGGCTACAAAGTTTCAATTGTAGAAGGAAAATAAATTCCAGATACCAGGGCCTCCGCTTGGGTTACCAGGGGGCATGGCCAGCCTGCAAACCACCACAGGCCCCTTGCTCAGGCCGCCCCATGCCCCAAGGGAACCCCCACCTTGATCCGGGACACCCTTCAGGGCAAACCAGCTGGCCCCCACCTGTGCACCAGGCCTCTGTCCTATCTAATAAAAGAGTAATATGCAGATTGATCATCACTGCAACACACAATATAGCTGCCCCCATGTGGTCAAAGATCCGGCGCCCATGTGGACACAGGATGGCCACCACAAGATGGCCAGCAGGAGAGGGCAGTTGGGAGGCACCTGGCCAGCAAGGGAGGGCAGTTGAGAAGGACCAGGCCTGCAAGGGAGGGCAGTTGGAGGTGATCAACTCTGCAGGAGAGGGCAGTTAGGGGTGACCAGGCTGGCAGAGGAGGGAAGTTGGGGGAAACAGGCTGGCAGCAGAGTGGTTAGGGGGTGATCAGGCTGGCAGGCAGAAGCGGTTCGGGGCAGTCAGGAAGGCAGGCAGGCAAGCAGTTGGGAGCCAGCAGTCCTGGATTGTGAGAGGGATGTCCGACTGCCCGTTTAGGCCCGATCCGGGATCGGGCCTAAACGGGCAGTCGGACATCCCTTGATGGGTCCCATATTGGAGAGGGTACAGGCTGGGCTGAGGGAAACCCCCCTCCGTGCACGAATTTTGTGCACCAGGTCTCTAGTAAAAGTTATAATATAATAACTACATTTGCTACCATTATCAAATATCATATACTGTGCATAATTGTATATGCTATACTTTTCTATGGCTGGCAGTGCAGTAGGTTTGTTTACACCAGCGTCACCACAAACCCATAAGTAATGCCTTGCACTATAATGTTATGGTGGCTACAACATCACCAGGCAATAGGAAATTTTCAGCTCCATTATGATCTTGTGGGACCACCATGGTAGATGCACTCTGTTGTTGACCAAAATGTCATTAAGAAGCTAGTGATGGTAATTTTACTTTTATACTCTTCCAGAAAATGCAACGACTCCAGAAATTTAACCTCTGTTTTTCTTCCCCAACATCAAAGGTATCATTTATTTTATTGTTGTGTATGTTTGAAATTCTGCAGACATTATTACTATTGTTTTATATAGTCAATATTTATTTAAATTTATATTTATACTAGAGGCCTGGTGCATGAAAATTCATGCACTGGAGGGGGCGTCCCTAAGCCCGGTCTGCCCTTCTCAGTGTATGGGAGCACTCAGTGGTGGGAGGTGATCCGTGTTCAGAGGAAGACGACGCCCCATCACACCTCTGCTGCTGCCACTGCCAGCAGCACAAGGCTCGGCTGGCCCTGGTTACTTGAGCCTCGGGTGGCCCTGAGCAGCTGGGTAGCTGCCATCCAGGGCTTGCCTATGCCTTGGGCTGGTCTTGGGGGGCTTGGGGGCTGAGGGGATTGGGGTTGTCCGGAGGCAGGCCCCACAGAGTGGCTGGGTTGCAAGCCTGCCCCACAGGCGGGGAAGAGGGACTGGGCGCCACCATTTTGTGGCTGTGGGCACTGCAATCCTTGAGGGCATGGCAGTCAATTAGCATATTCTCTCTATTAGATAGGAGGATTTTTTCTTGCTCTTGTTCTTTTCTTACAACCCGTATGTTCCTTTTGCATAAATAATATGCTCTAAAATTCTTTTTTAGTCTCAGTTTTTGTTTGTCTGAATATATCTTAAGGACTATTTGTCCTGGGTATAGAATAATTCTGGATTGGCAGATTTGGGAGGTGTTTTCTCACCATGTCAAATCAGTCTATAATCTCTGGTTCTCATAATTTCTGTTGATTTATGTATTTTCCTTCTAGCTGTTTCTCCTCTGAGGGTACTTTATCTTTTTTCTTTGGCTGTTTTTCTTTCTTTCATGATCATCTTTTTGTTTTTTTTTTGTAGTTTCACTGGAATGTGAGTAGAGATGGATTTCTTTGTAGTATCCTGCTTGGGGGGTGAGTAGGATTTCTAAAATCTGTGAATTGATGTTTTTACATATAAGTTTTAGAATACACATTTTGATTTTTAAATATTATCCTGCACCATATTGTCTCTTGCCTTATCTTCTTCTGTTAAACATGTTCTTACTATTTTGACTATTCTTATCCTTCCTTTTATGTTTTTCATTATTTTGTCTTTCTAGGCTTTACTCATTATAGCTGTCTTTCTGGAAGAAATTATGGGTAATACTTTCTGGTCTGACAATTCACTTTTTTTTTTATAAATTTTTTTTGATAAATTTATCTATTTAGTTTTTCATGTGTTATATTTTTGAGTTCTAGGATTTCTATTTCAGTTTTGTTCTTTTTAAAAAATATTTTAAAATTAATTTCAGAGAGGAAGGGAGAGGGAGAGAGAAATAGAAACATCAAGGATGAGAGAGAATCATTGATTGGCTGCCTGCACACACCCAGCTAAGGGTCGAGCCCATAACCCAGGCATGTTCCCTGACTGGGAATTGAACCGTGACCTCCTGGTTCATAGTTCAACACTCAACCACTGAGCCATACCTGGCTGGACTCTATTTCATTTTTATTCAAATATGCAGTATCTTTTAAATTTTTAGTTATCTGATGAAATGTTTAACCTTGGTTTTTATCAACTTGATAAAACAGTGTGTGTGTTTTATAATTTGTGTGTGATTTTTCCAATATTTAGAGCCCCTGTACTTCTGTTTTCATTATCTGTTTTTTCGTGCTGATTTTTATTCATGTTGTCATAGCTCTTCACCCATCCTACTTATCTTTGATTATGTGCTAAATAGTGTAGTTTAAAAAGCTGATTATAAAAATAACTATTGGCCTGCTGCACAGATTTATGAACATTTGAAAAGAAAATAATTAGAATAAATACTTTAATATTGGTATTTGCCCTTTATCCCTCAGCACCTGGGAGCCGGGTGGCAGTCCTGCCCCCTGCCACCTCAGCTGGTCGCACCTGCCTTGGCTTGGTGCCGCACACTCACCTGATTCACAATCCCACCATGGTCCCGCTCTTGCTCACATTGGGGTCCATCTGGGCAGTAGCCCCTCCACTACTGCCTGCTGCCAGCACCACATGGCTGATGCTCACCATGTTCCATGCTGCCCCCTGGTGGTCAGCACACAGCATAGCAAGTGGTCGAACTCTCAAATCTCCTGGTCAAACCACCACCAGAGGGGTCAGTTTGCAAATTAGACTTTTATTATGTAGAATTTGAGGTTTATGGGTAATCTTTCCCTAGGGTTGATTTTGTTTGCTTCTTCCATATGCCTCTGAGTAGTAGCAAACCAGAATAGACGTAATCCAATTTGAGGGACTGGAATTTGGGGGATTGTTCAAGGACTTACATCAGGGCTGCATTCTGAGCTGCTTTAATCATACTCATAGAGTGTAGTTCTTATGTTGCCAATTGAAAGCACAGGGTCACAATGGGGACCCCATACTTGACAGGCCAAAATTCTGCCAGCCAGGCCTTGAACATCATCAAAATCCCTGCTTCATGCCCTCTTTACCTCTGTTGGGTTGGGAAATGGTCCTGGAGGAAAAATGGCCCCAGTTTCCATAGTCACCAATTTACCCCGGATTGCTGAGTACTTCTTCATAGTCATGGCAGATCCCCTGCCTTTGGGCTCATGCTTGCTTGGTTTGGTTTCTTTGTTGTGTTTAAAAGTCTCAGTTACCGCCAAAACCGGTTTGGCTCAGTGGATAGAGCGTCGGTCTGCGGACTGGAAAGTCCCAGGTTCGATTCCGGTCAAGGGCATGTACATTGGTTGCAGGCACATCCCTCAGTGGGGGTTGTGCAGGAGGCAGCTGGTCGATGTCTCTCTCTCATTGATGTTTTTGGCTCTCTATCCCTCTCCCTTCCTCTCTGTGAAAAATCAATAAAATATATTTAAGAAAATAAAATAAAATAAAATAAAAAGTCTCAGTTACATAGTTCACCATTACAGTAAAGAATTAGATGTTCTCCACCTAAAATATTTATTGAATTAGATGTTCTCCACATAAAATATTTATTGAATTCTGCTCTGAAATTTACTAGTTGTTTTAATCTTCAATAATTTATTTATAGTCTACGAGCCTGTTCTCTCATATATAATGAGAAGTATTTGAGCAGAGTTGCATGGGACCAGGCAGTTCAGTTTCTACCTGAATAGCACAATTTACTGTAAATCACTGAGTAGATTTTAGCATAAGAGCCCAAAAAGAAGGATTATAGAATGCAGTGACTTGCTTTTCTTGTTTTTCCTATAGCTAAGAGAACCTTGAATGTTGTAGAAGCCAGTACTGTAAGTATTTTTAAAAAAGGAAGGAGAGCTTGTCAACAGATTTGCTAAAATCTTTTTCTTTCATGGAGTCCTTGACTATCATCATGGATGTCAGTATTGTCAGTCTAAGAACCCTTAGTCCTGTCTTTTCTGGGATCAGATAGAAAGAAGAGGACTGAGAACAGTCAGGCTAGCAGAATCTTAGGAAACTTTATTAGCCAGCCCACCAGCTTTGAGTTAGCAAGAAAATGCAGCATTTCAACCCCCTTCCAGGGAGTGCATTTCTAAGGTTTATAATGATCACAGAGCCCCTCCCCCATCCAGCATTGCATAAAGCCATCCCATTGCTATCACAGTCTGGACTAGATGATGGAAATGAAGAGTCCTTTTCAGAAAACACACAAGAATCTGGTAACTGTGTGATGTTTGTATTCCTTCTAGCTTAACAGTCTCTCCTACTACACTTCTCTTTTTGTGGTTTCATGGCATCTTTTAAGATAAGACACTTCTTCACTCCTTGTGATCCCACACAAACTACCCACTAGGTGGATAAAGGAAAATAAGCTGTTTAATAGTTTGAAATCAGAAGGGCTATAATAGAATACTAATCCTGTAGTACAAAGGCTCAGAAACACTGGCCAAGGCAAATTTTTCTTCATAATCCAACCCTTAATTGGGCTGCTCTCTTATATTTCAATTGAATGTCTGTTTTTAAGCCTCCCTTCAACAATGAATGTCTCTGTGAAATAAATTATAGTATTATAATTTTTCTCATGGCTATTAAGAGAGTACAGCAGTTTCATTTACTACACTGTCAAGAATCTACATATCTGCTTGGTGGATTCAAAAGCAATCACTGAATTTTTCAATATAAAGAAAGGAAAATAAAAATTTAATTGTACTGTACAAAAAGCTGAAACTAAAATTTCAATTGGTAGTTCATTTCATGGTAAAATTCCTGATCATGCAATGAACCTAAAGCAGTCATATTTTTGTGCAAAATATTAAAATTTAAAGTTATCAAGACTGCATTATAAAATTTACAAAAGCCTCCATTAATCAAAAAAAGGGGGGGTGATAGTAGGGTAATATCATGTAAGGAAAAATATCCTATAAGTAAATTACATCTAGAAAATTTTTACTTTACAAAATTAATTTTCATTTGTAATGCTAACAGCAAGACACCCATGAAAAACACACATGATGTCTAAATAAGACAAAGGAAAATCGTTTGGGCAAAAATAAAAAGGATCCCAAATAAATTATATAAAAAAGATTCCTTTATTAACTTTTGGTCAAGAATATGTTTGTATATTTTCAGAAAACAACTCCAAGACCATGTGGATTCCTGCAACAGAGAAGAATTGACAGGTCTGCTCCAATCACGAAGACAAGAGAAGAAACAGTCCAGAGATGGAAGATGCTGATGACACCTTGCCATGCTAACAGTCAGCAGCTGTGCGTCGCTGCAGGTTGCCTAGGACCAAACCAGAGAGGGTCGGACCTGCATTGCCACCATGTGCCCACCATCCAGATATCATTGATGAAATGTACACATAAGAAACTGTTTGACATTGAAACAGGGACTCAGAACTGTTGGAGATTGAAATTGGGACTCAAACATTTTTTTGTTATTATATGTTTATTTCTAGTCTGCAGAGGCAAGATTTTTTAAAGGAAAGAAATGGGGGAAAAATAGATACAGAGGCAAAGAAGCATTGAACAGACTGCCAAACTACAGCGGGAAGGCAGGGGAGGTTGTGGGGGGGCGGCTGGAAGAGATCAACGAAGGACTTGTACGCGTGCATATAAGCATAACCAATGGATACAAGACACGGGGCTGAGGGGGGATGGCAGGTGAGGGCATGTACTGGGGGGTGGGGGAGGCCGGGGGGAGGTCAATGGGGAAAAAAAGGAGACATATGTACTACTATTTGAAATACTTCAAACAATATATATATATAAAGGAAAATAGACACCTATGCCAAAGTTAATGGGTGTAAACAGCCAACAGAGCTGACATTACAAAGGAAGTTAGAGATTTGATTGGGATGGTAGATTTGTTGCGGAAGATATATGAAAACTATCACCATTGAAAGGGCCAGTGATAAAGCTCTGAACTTGACCTTGGATTTCCACAGACTCTACGGGGAAGAAAGTCTGCCTAAGAACAGGATGTTAGTTGAGGGATTGTGTCGAATGAAAAAAATGAATGGATGGTCGGCCACAAAATTTTCCTCTGGCATAAATGAGTAATATACGCAATCTGCAACTGTGGCAGCCGCTGCCTCTGTGCCCTCCTCATTTACTTCCACAAAAGACTTGTGGACAATTTTTGATACAAAAAGATCTCTGGCTCTTGACATGCCAGACAGATCAGCCCTGGTAGTAAAGAGCTCCTCTATACCCAGGCTGGCCAGGTGAGAGTTGAGGTTGTAGCTCTCTTCCAGCTTGAACCTGGGCAGGTGGACTTTGACTTCAGTGGAACTCAGATTCTCAGGTTTGGTCCACTCATGCAGTTTTTCTAAGGTCAATTGTTCTTCGATCTGAAATGAGAATGGGCAAAAGAAGAGGTGAGAACTACTTCACATAAGCAAGGTAATAAACAGTATTTACATGAATGGACTCAGTTGCTAATTAGTTTCTTTCATGTTTTGTGCCAAAATAGATGCTATTTGGAGGATTTCATTTCTTTTCGGCAATTGGTGGTAATAGAATAGAGCTGTGTTCCAAGCCATCAAGGGCCCAAGTAACAGGAACTTTGGACATCAGATGCTTCAACTACCCATCCATCCACCCACCCACCCACCCATCCATCAACCCAGGCTTTCCTAAACCCCTACCACACTGGATTACTGTGATAGGCTATGATGGCTGTTATTCCTTTAACTGGTTGATTGGTGCAAGGTAAAATTCAGAAGTTTTCTTCTATTTCTTCTATTCTGAACCCTACTGATCACTGTGGTTTTCTGTGAACTCACTGTTCTGAAGTAATCTCTAATAAATGTAGCTTGTGGGTAAAAAAAGAAAAGGGACTAGTTCCTCATCTAAAATTGGGAGAGGTTTAATAATAGTACCCACCTTATAGCATTGTTGTGAGCATTAAATGATTTAATGTGACACAGTAAGTGCCACAAGAATGTCAGCTATTAACATTAGCATAGTACTACTACTATTGGACTAGAATGGACCCATCATTCCACTTGTTCTACTGATGCTGATTATGTCTTTTATGAGGCTGGAGAATTTCTTTTTATAATCAGAGAAGAGACAAATATGAAAATACAATTAAAAGAAGGAACGTACTGATTTTAATGCAGACTTTATACATGCAAATAATTAATATTGGACCTCTTCCTGATAACAATTTGGTTAGGAAGAGGGTAGAGAAAAACCACACAGCAGGCTAGAGACACTAAAGAAAACCATAATCTTCACAGTTTTGCCTAGTCCTAGCCTGACAAAAAATGTCTTCGCCTTTAACTGAAATAAAATAGAAACATCATACAGAGTTCATATGAGAAAATAGGCTTAGCTTTCATATAGTTCTTTTCTACCATGTAGCTCTTAGAAATTTAATTCACAATCTATATGAATTGTGATGAGAATGAGCAGTGTAGTAATAGGATCTCATAGTACATTTTGAAGCTCCATACTATAAATGTTTTGTGATTTGTATTGTTAATAAATTTGTTTCAATAAAACAATTCTAATTTACTGCACTTTCCTCTAAGTTCATTTAAGAAAATTCCTGTGAGCTGCCACTGACATGTTAAATTTAACATAGATCCTTAGATGTCACCCACCACAACTGTTCACTGACAGTCGCTGAAAAGTTCATCTTAGGGCTTCAGAGTAGCAAACATTGATGGGCTACAACCACACAACATACACACAGGCAGCCCCGCTGGGTCAGACGGAAACATGAGCATGAGCGTGGGAGCCGTTACCTTCTTCAGACCCGTGGCCTCGTCCTCGATGTCATCTGGCAGCAGGATGACCATGCTGAGCTCCCTGCCCTGGTAAGGCAGCTCCAGCACCCGGCACTTAAGGTCCTCGATGTAGCCAAGTGGGTATGTGCTCTTCTGATACATCATTTTCACTGTTTTTGTGTCTTTCTGAACAGTCGAAAAAACCAAGACACTCACATTATCATCTGCGTTCTCTTAGAGCAAAGAGCAATTTTATAATCACATCATCTCACCTTATTCAATCTGAAAGGTTTATCGATTGTGGCCTTTTGACTGAATTTCTCCTGCCAGTTTCCTTTGAAATAGATGGCATTAACTAGCACAAGTTTAGTCCTATCATCAACCATGCCTTCACCCAACAATTCTGGAATTTTGCCTAAAGAAATAAAGTAAGCTTTTTTAAAAAAAGTCACATATCAGCATTCCATTTTTGAATTGCATTGAACTGCAATTCAAATTTATACTTTTTATTTAATTCCTATTAATGTATTAAGTTAGGAAAGCCCTTCCAGTGTGTTTCAACTGTAAATATACCAATTAGAGGATTTAAAATCTAAAAACAGGACAA
Source organism: Eptesicus fuscus (assembly GCF_027574615.1). Lineage (NCBI taxonomy): Eukaryota > Metazoa > Chordata > Mammalia > Chiroptera > Vespertilionidae > Eptesicus > Eptesicus fuscus. The sequence continues at coordinate 92,938,755 of NC_072481.1, forward strand.
TCTCTGCATTGTATGAAAGACAATGAGCCTTTTTTTATGAATGGCCATCCTTTGGCCAGCCTAAAAAATATTTCTTAATGAAAATGATTTTTTAAAATATATTTTATTGATATTTTACAGAGATGAAGGGAGAGGGATAGAGAGCTAGAAACATCGATGAGGGAGAAACATCGATCAGCTGCCTCCTGCACACCCCCTACTGGGGATGTGCCCGCAAGCAAGGTACATGCCCTTGACCGGAATCGAACCTGGGACGTTTCAGTCTGCAGGCCGACGCTCTATCCACTGAGCCAAACCGGTTTTGGCGAAAATGATTTTTAAGTAAGTCATTTCTTCAAAGCCTCCAAGTGGAAGCTGCTCTAACAGAAAATATGTTAACAGATATCTGAAGGTGAGGACAGTTAGTCCAACACCAGTTCCCCTGTGACCACAGCATGGCCATGAAGAATGCCTTGGATGGGAGACAGGTGTTGGGTAAGTGCCTGGCCTCAGACCTTGATGAGGTTAGAGAGAGATGTGGTGGAGAAACAGCTGAGATGGAGCCACCCCTGACAGCTTAGACATTTGCCAAAATACTTATGGCCACAGAAGTTTGTGTCACAAGTATGAGAATACTAGAGGCCAAATGCACGAAATTCGTGCAAGGGGCTCGGCCCCAACCCGCGCAGCTGCCTCCGTCCCGGCCACCACAACTTCATTTGAAAGGTCGTCCAGTCTAATTAGCATATTATGCTTTTATTATTATAGACTAGAGGCCCAGTGCACAAAATTGGTGCACTCAGGGTGTGAGGGTCCCCTCTGCCCAGCCTGCGCCCTCTCCCAGTCTGGTATCCCTTGGGGGATATCTGACTGCCGGCTTAGGAACCCCTGACTTTCCATGGGGAGTGGGCCTAAGCTGTCAGTCTGACATTCCTAGCGCTGTCATGGAGGCATGAGAGGCTCCCACCACTGCTGCTGTGCTCACCAGCCATGAGCCCCGCTTCTGGCTGAGTGGCACTCCACCTGTGGGGGCACACTGACCACCAAGTTGCAGCTTCTGCGTTGATAAGGATCAGGCCAAAACTGGCTCTCCGACATCCCCCAAGGAGTACCGGAATTGTGAGAGGGCTAAAGCCAGGCCGATGGACCCCATGGTTGCAAGATCGAGGCTGGAGAGGGATGCAGGAGATTGGCGAGCAAGGGAGTTACCTTGGATGGGTGCCAGAGCGTGTCCGGCCAGTCTTGCTCAGTCCCAACCTGCCAGACCTCAGCAGCAAACTAACCTACCAGACGGAGTGTCTGCCCCCTAGTGGTCAGTGCACATCATAGTGAGTGGTTGAGTGGCCTTAGCATATCATTAGCATATTACACTTTGATTGCTTGACCAGAGGACTGGATGACCGGACACTTAGCATATTAAGTTCTTTTATATAGGATTTATTTTTTCCATAATCTGGGCCAGGATGTATTTTCCTCAAAGCTTTATCCTTTTTTCCTACATTCAATGTTAGTTTTAATTTTTAAATGCGGTTTTGTGAACTTATGGGGAAAATATTTAGCTGCTTCAGTGAAAGCATGTTGAAGTTCCCACTTTGAGGAATTTCCACATTTAAAAGCTGTCTGGCCCTTACCGGTTTGGATCAGTGGATAGAGCATCGGCCTGTGGACTCAAGGCTCCCAGGTTCGATTCCGGTCAAGGGCATGTACCTTGGTTGCGGGCACATCCCCAGTAGGGGTGTGCAGGAGGCAGCTGATGGGTGTTTCTCTCTCATCGATGTTTCTAACTCTCTGTCCCTCTCCCTTCCTCTCTGTAAAAAATCAATAAAATATATTTAAAAAAAAATAAAAGCTGTCTGGCTCTGGGATTTAAAATCTAAAAAATCTGCAGTGGCAGATGTTAGCCCCAGCGAGAGGGTGAGGGCAGAGGAACAGGGCAGGGAATCATCTTCAGGTTGGGAAAGTGGAAGGAGGAAAAGAACGGCCAGTGTTACTGAATGACTACATTCGGCCCACTCTCTTACCTTCAGTCTGCCCTTTGACCCATGCGTTTATCACCTTTCTTGCATCTTCAGAGGCTCGCTGAAAATCTACACTGGCCAGTTCAGCTCCATACATTTTCTGGGTTGAAGCTAAGAACTCCTGTTTAAAATAATAATAAAAAAACAAATAAATAAACAAACTAAACAATCAAAATCACGGATAATTCCAACTACATACAGAACTGGTTTTATAAAATCCTTAAAAGCAATAAAAATTGTCCTAAAAGACATAAATTTCCTGTAACAAAAACATTCTAACCCTTATACTTTTTGGATCATAGGAAAAAACACAGAACATTAAATTTACCACCTTAATCGTTTTAAGGGTACAGTTCAGTAGTTTTGGTGTTGCATAAAATTTACCAAGTCTTTTCTAACCTTTGGCTAACATTTTCAGAAATAAGTACACACTGACTGTTCTGGGAAGTGAATTATGGAGTTCACTCTTGCTTTAGTAAAACAGCCAGGGTCAATCTGTTCCTGTGAAGACTATCAAATGAAATCGAATCTCTAATGGGGACACTGCCATGTGTCTAAATTCTGTATTGTTTTCTGAATGTTTATAAAATAAAAACTGACGTCTGTGACTTGATTGTGCTGGAAAATGTCTGCACTGTTTGGTGAGTTTTAGAATGTGAAAGTAAAGTACTCACAGGGAGGAACTCATAGGTTTTCTCTCCATATAACCTGTTAGCAAGTTTCAGAATATAGGGAGCCCCGCGCTTGTTGATATCAGCATTCAGACTCTGGAAACTGGAATGAATCTCCTTAACCGCATCGAAGTGAAGAGTCTAAAATAGAGAAAACATTCTTTCTGCAGCCATTTATTTTGAAACGGATTCCTTGACATTTGCTCCTATCAAATTAAATTAATGCTTATATTACTAGTTATCAATAATATCAGCCCAATAATTTATTAAAATTTCATTGGAGAACAAAAGAATAGAGAATCTAAAATGTATAGCTTTGTGCGACATAATTACATCATATGATCTTTTTATATCACTTCTTTTTATAATAATAGTCCCATGACTGTAAGTTGGCTTTTTCTCCAAAGAAAATCGTAACTGGTATATTCATATATAAGTTCTGTATCAAAGAGAGTTTTACTGAAAGTTCTCAGAAATAAACAGTAAAATTAAGAATCATCCCCTATGTGGGAGCACAAAGGTATTACAGAATTGAGGGAATTTTTAAACTACACTATCAGCATCAGTAACCTAAAAAAAATCTATAAACTTATTATTCAGCAAAGTTTAATTTTCATGTTACAAATCAAGAATCCCTTTATGGCCCTAACGGGTTTGGCTCAGTGGATAGAGCGTCGGCCTGCGGACTCAAGGGTCCCAGGTTCGATTCCCCGTCAAGGGCATGTACCTTGGTTGCGGGCACATCCCCAGTAGGGGGTGTGCTGGAGGCAGCTGATCGATGTTTCTCTCTCATAGATGTTTCTAACTCTCTATCCCTCTCCCTTCCTCTCTGTAAAAAATCAATAAAAAAAAAAAAAAAAAAAAAAAAAGAATCCCTTTATGGTTTTATGAGTCCTGGGCTGGATCCTTATTTTACACACAAAGAATAAACCTACACAATGTACAAAGCCCAGTTACTCACCAGGATAGGGAATGTTTGCACAGTTGCTGTGATAGATCTGCTTTAATGGAAAAGCAGGGGAACCCTTAAAACTATTTTCTGCAGAGGTACTACAGTGCCTGGATAAACCTCAAAATAGAAGCTGACATTACCCTGCAAGAAGCAACTAACCATTATTACCAGGGAGTAAAATAAAAAGTGAGTTTTGGAAAATATAAAAGTGCTTTCATGTCTGCAGTGCTAACGACCATTGGTTTTTCATAAAATGCGGAAATAAAAGATTTGGAGCTGGAACAGATGGATAAACTTGAATCCAAGGCTGGACCTTCCCCAGTTACTGGCACCTTGTACTCTTTCCCCTACTTCAAGGAGAGCGGGAGGTCCCGGCTCAGAATTCAACAAAGACCACACAGCACAGTGGTGCGGCCCACACCCAGGAAGGCCAGGTGGAAGGCCAGGCGTCACTGCTTCTTCTCGCCGTGACAGGGACCTGCCTTACCACCCAGGGCTTGGCCCAGTCCCTGCAGCGGCCATACCTCACTTCTTTCCTCTCCTTCGGACCCTCCTACCCACACAGGCACTTGTGCCAGGCACCGGGCTAGGCCTCAGCAGTATATAATCCCACGGTGGCCTGTTCCCTCAAAAAGGCAACACCGCCAACCTCTCCACTCGGTGCCTTCCCTGTGTTACTTTGTGCTGAAAGGTAACATTGCCCAGCAGGCCTTTATTAATGAGTAGCGGGTTGCATGCAAAGCAGAAACTGGAAAATCTGAATGGAGAGGAGATGCCTTCAAAGATTTGCCCACTGCAACAGAAGCAGCCCACACCGGGGCGTTCACAGCTTTCTTCACTGCTGTATCCTCAGCCAATCAAAAAACAGGGCCTGGCACATGTATGTGCTCAGTAAGGACTCAATCATGAGTGAGAGCCTGCATGTAAGTGAGCTGTTCTTGGGGCTTTTCTGGAAGTCCGGCCTCGTCGTGTGTAGCTGTGGAACACACAGTACAGTGTTTAAAACACCTGTAAGAGCTCAAAGGCACGCCTTCTCAGCAGGGACTCACAGGGAACCCAGGCTCCTTTTGTTAGTTCCTGCTGACCTTGGACATCTGTGCCGCGGTCGTGCCTCTGGCCCCCAGGAAGACCATGGCCAGCGCCGAGGAAATGCTTATGGGGGAGATGAAGATGTTCCCGGAGGGGTTGTTGTCCTTCAGGGTGCGGAAGAGGTCCACTGCGAACCGGGTGTTGGCCAAGCTCAGCTGCTCCATGGTGAGGCTACGACACAGGACACAGGCCTAGCACACAGCAAATTAGGCAACGACAGGTCTGCACGTCTTCCCCGCCCTGAAACACCGGACACTTGTACTTCCTTTTCCTTTTCCAGGAGGGCAAGAGCACTGTCTCATGAGCTCACAGGTGGGAACCGGACCAGGATCCATCAGAGACCCGGGACAGGACCCAGGGACCCTGGAGGGCTCTGACTTGCAGACTCAGCAGCCAGGACTGGGCCTTTCCTGCTCAGCAGGGGAGCACACGCATTTCCCACCCTTTACCCGAAATGATACTTTTCTGCTAGAAAATCATAGCTACCCACTCCGCATTAAAGCAAATTTCAGCAAAGTGATCAATTTTCCTCATTTTCAAGATTCAGTTGCGAATGTTTAGAGAGGTGAAGTGTCCCAAGTCTCAAGGCTGGTATAGGAAGTGAGAGATTGGAAACCCAGCACAGGCCTTAGGGTCGGGGTGCAGCCCACCAGGAGCAGGGGACAAGCATCCTCTCTGACACCCTCAGGTGCTGGTGACTGGCCTTCCTCCTCAGCCCAGAAGCCTGCTTACCAATCCTGACTTGTCTCACAGCTTGTTTCCACAGAGATGGGCAAGGAAGGATGTGCTGGCTGCTTCCCTGTAAGAAATACATTCAGTTATGACTGTTGTTAATGGAAAGTAACCTCTGGGATCACATTGGCCTCCCCTCCCTCCCTCCCTCCCAGCAATGAAAAGCTATGCCTCCAGGGCTGCCTAAAAACTGTCACAAACTGCTCAGGGAAGCAGGGAGTTGAGAAAGAAATAAAAATATAATCTCAGGCTTGGCTCTGGCTTCCAGCCACAAGGCAGCGTCCAGTCCATTGCAGGTCAGCTGGCCCTCCAGCCCCAGATTAGGGGGTTGGGTGGGGGATGTTTTAGGTGTCCTCTCCAGCTCAGATGAGCAGTGCAGGCAGCAAGACCAGTGAAAGGGCAGGGACTGCGGGTACCCAGCCCACCAAAGGCCAGGGCTGAGCCAGGAGTTAGCAGCTGGCAGATCCCAGCCCAGGGCAGCCCCCACTGGCTCAGTCTCACTTTCCTAATGGGCCTGATGCCTCACCAGTTGCTGGCTAGTGCCTGGGAGGGGCTCAGGAGCTGAAGATGCCTGCAGTGCAAGCACAGCCCTTAAATAATCCCGGAAGTGGGTGCTGAGTGGGAGGGGCTCGGGATCTGACAATGCCTGCCGCCGGTCATGCTTTTCCTGAAATGAGTCAGCTCTGGGCCTGTGGGAAGAGGGGATGGCGCTGGGGGGTGGGGTGCCGGAGCGGAGCTGCAGAAGGAGCAGAGTCGGGCAGCAGGGCAGGCACAGCTGGAGTCTGGGAACTGCCAGTATAAGCCTAGATGAGGGTGGACTACTCAGGAGATGAGCACCTTTTTGAGTCTAGGGAACTCAGTCAGATCTCTAGCAAGGACCTGATGGCCTAGTTCTTGCCTAAGTGTGAATCACTGAGAGGACATAATGTATCACCTCTTAAAGGGCAAACTAGCTCCTCTGAATCTCATCTGTATACTCCAAATTGGTTGTTTTTCTGTGCTTTGTTTTTGTTTTGTGAGGTGGGGAGGGACCTCCAGTATAAGATAAAACAGTCCTGTCAGCTGATGGTCATCAGTGCCAGTTCAGTGCCACCAGGAACCCCCAATTTAGGATGCAGTGAAGAAGGAAACTTTATTCAGTGCAAACAGTTCAATTGTGATGCAGCTCAGTTACTAGTATGAAGCAGCAGGTGGCAAGGTGGCCCTCTCTGGCTAGCAAGCTCTGCTCTGCTCTGCTCTGCTCCACCTGCTCCATTCCATCTCCCTCTTCCTGTTTCTCCAGGAAACAATCTTGAGTGGAAAGAGAAGTGTGCTCCCAGAGCCAGAAAGAAGCTGGCTTAGAGAGAAGTCCCCACCCCTGGTCTCTGATTGGTCCATCCTCATGCAAGACAAGACTCCAAGTCCTCAAAGTGTGATTGTCCAAAAAGCACTGTCCTGATTGGTCAGAATGGAGCTGCTCTGATTGGTTATATGCTGATAAGGATATAAGTGCACATTTCCAAATGAATGGGGAAAGCCTCAGTCTTAAAGACTGAAATATATTCTAGGGACTCCTTTCTAAGGGCTGGCCCAGATGCAGGAGCACAGTGCAGGCAGGCAGTTCAGTGCAGTCTCTCCTTGAAGTGCCCTCCTGGTGAGCCCCTCCTCCCGTAGAAATGGCTGCAAGGTCTGTCTTATCAATTTGAGTCGATTTAGCCAAAAGGAGTCCTTCTTGGCAGGTACCTGCTTTCTCAGGGTCCCCGTTCCAACCAACAGCCTTGGTGTCACTGTCTTTAGGAACCAACATGGATGTGGCCCCAGCCTTCTCCTCACAGTGATGGCCACACCACTATTTCTGTGGCCGTTTGTTTGTTTCCCACTTTAAATGTCTGGGAATGTGACTTCACCAAAATTCATAGTGGATGAGGGTCTGAAATATTTCTGCATTCATGAAACTTGTCCCCTGTTTTCTTACAAATCTCAACATGAAACAGCAACAAAGAAAAAGTCCTATTTTGTGTGTGTGTGTGTGTGTGTGTGTGTGTGTGTGTGTGTGTGTGTGTTAGTATGGACAATGTAGTGTGAAAGGGATGGTAGATTTTTGTTTGTTTGTGTTTTACTCTGAGAACTTGTTTATCATGAGAAGAGTCAAGGAAGGTCCATTAATGAGTGATAAAAATACTCTCCATAGATTTTCTTTTAAGCAGGAAGAGTTCAATAGTGAAGATTTTAGACTGATTTACAGCTTATTAAATAAAGAAACCAACACTCACTGAAAGCCCTTATTGCTAAATTCTAGTGGTTTGATCAAACCTGTGAGCTCTCTGCCATTTCTCACAGAACCAGAGCTCCGCTCACCGGCTTCTACAAAGAGGTCAGTGTGGGAAAGTCAAGACAGAGAGGCTGCACTGAGAAGCTGTTAAATTAAAACCTGAGACACGTTAATTGAAGAAAAAGTTTTCTGAATTTTATTTTTTCTCCTGGGTTGTTGTATTTGGTTTAAATAGAAAACAAAGCCATTTCCGAAGTCAATGTATATACTGTATATAAGGTTCAGACAAAATTGATTATTATACATGAATCAATGAATACATTTACTGTCTAGAGTTGAGGCAAAGTAACTGTTCTGTCAAATCACACTGGAGTGTTCTTGTGAATTTAAAATATAAATGGCCACAATCAAAGCTCAGAGATACTTACACACTCAGGAATGTGAACGAAAGAAGCCACTTGCTAACCTGACAAGCTCAGGGGAGGCCTGTGTGGCAGTCTTGAAAACTCAAAGACCTAAAATAACCACAAAAGATGGTCTGAAAATTAAATATTTAACTACAAACAGGTTATAGTGGGCAGTCATTCCTAAGCTGATATTTTCCCTGACAAAGATCAACTTAGATCTTTCCTGAGCCCATTTGCCTTTTTTGCCTCTAAGATAACATATCTGTGAGATGTCTGGGTAACTTGTAACTTCCTCTTTCGCTGGAGCCCCTGGGGCACAACCAAATGTGGTGGGCACTGAAAGGTTTGCGACGCAGGAAACAAGACACAGAGTCCAGGCCATGGAAAAGGGGGGGAGGTTTTAATCTTGCGCTCCCGGGCGAAACTCACCGGTCCAAGAGTGGGCCAGGGGATTTCGCTCCAAAACAGGGGCTTAGGTACTTCCTTTATACAGCCGTTTGGTGAGGGGAGGGTGGAGGGCATGAGAGGTGTGGAATTCCTGCCTCGGGCAGGGGTCTGGGAAGGCTAGCAAGGGTCTGGGAAGGCGCCAGTTATCTTTGTCACCATCTACCTTGCGGATGCTTGCATGGCTGTGGTCTTTCCCCCCTGCCTCGACCTAACATCCCAGCCTTTTTGGTGATAGGGGGCGCCGAAATCGTCCTGGCTACTTCCTGCTGACCAGGGGCGAAGAGGGTGGGGGATGTTAAAGGCCAGGGTCAGGCAGAGGCGGGTTGAGGGGCAGCCGAGTGTAGGGATGGAGCAGGAGCTGGTTTACAGTCACCCGAGACATTTCTGCGATCCGGAGCAGATGAATTTGAGGAGGCAGGGAGCTAGGGAAAAAAAGACACAGATGAGAATTGGGGGCCCTATCAGGCACCAGGACAGATGCCTCAAATTCTTCATTATCATGTTAATTGTTCCTGTACCCACCTAAGTGTGTGTCCATCATTTTACTTTTTATCCAATCCCAGGGGTTTCCCACCGTTTGACTTACCAATGAATGTCATGTAGCCCACCTATGTCCCTCCTTTGATGGCAATGTATAAATACAGATGTAACCCGCCATTCCTTGGAGCATTATCTCAATTCATTGAGGTTCTGCTCCCTGGCATATGTCAACAGTTTGGCTCAAATAAACTCACTAAATTCTTTACAGGTTTCAATGGTAGGGTTTATCTGTTGCAGAAGTCCAAAGAAATACCAAGCACGCTTCCTAGAGAAAGGGAGGGACCCCGTTTATTAACACTAGTGGACTCTGGGAATAATTTCCAAATCAGAGTGAAGAAACGCGCATAGGGCTTCACTCTTTTTTTTTTTTTAATTTCTTTATTGATTAAGGTGTCACATATTTGTCTTCATCTCCCCATTCCCATCATGTCACCCCTCCCCACGGTTGCCCCCACCCCCCTGTTGTCCTTAACCACTGGTTAGGCTCGTATGCATGCACACAAGTCCTTTGGTTGATCTCTCCCTCCTACCCCCACCTTCCCCTACCCTCCCTCTGAGGCCCGACAGTCTGATGGATGCCTCCTTGTTTCTGGGTCTGTTCGCTGGCCCCTTTCGTGGGCTTACAGGAAGGCCCCCAGGTGTTGGGGGTCCCCAGGCCATATCTAATCATCTGTCCTGGGGCCAGTGATAATGACCCTTCCCCCTTCCCCCAGGGCAGTGCATTGTTCACAGTTTTTATGACCTGACACACCTTGCAAGACCAGTTTCCTCCTCATTACCCCCCTTGTCCCACAAGCTTCTTTTAGACTGTAGAGCAAAGACCATGGGATGTCATGGTGAACAGGGGTGACAACCGCTCTTAGCTACTTCCTGCTGGAAAGGGATGATGACTAAGGGGTTAGCATTCTGCTTCTTCCTCTCAGAGGGGTTTGTAGGGAGTTCTGGTTTGTAGGACCATCTGAAGTTTAAAGTCATTCCCGTCCAGTTTGCAGGCAGGCAGAGGTAAGCAGTGGTCCCACACTCGTAGAATGTTCCTGCAGGGGGCACCAGGGGTAGGTGGTGTTTTCAGCCTTTGGGGTAGAGTTGCATAGTTCATCTGGGAGGTGACCTGTTGGATGTTGGCCCTGCGTATTGATGAAACAAATAGGAGCAACATTAATTAGCTGCACATTGGCCGTGACAGGTCCTACTATTATTTTTTCTGTCCCATACAACGCCCCCCCCCCCCACCCAAGTGCATTTGGTAGTAGAGTCGTAACATGCCGCAGGCTGATAAGTATAGCTAACAAAAATCTGGCTTGATTGGGCTTTCTCATGGACTACCCGGTCTAACATACTTGGCTAGCGAGTTTCTAAGCAAGGAGCAAAGGATGGCATGACAAGGTGTAATCCAACAATTTATGATAAGGCCTTTGTTTCCTTGTTGTGTGGGGAGCAGTAATTTTATGGTGCTTCTGTGTCCCAGCAAGAGCAGATGAGTTCTCCTCCTGGTACTAGTATTGGATTCCTCTGGCACTCATAAAAAACAAAATAATAATTATTAGATAAAACCAGTGATTATCCAGAAATACTAGAGCATGTTAAGTTAGGAGGAGATAAGAAAGAAAGATTAGTGTTAGGGAGAATTCTGCAGGGTGTTATCTGAATTCCTTGGAGCAGGTTGCTCGGCCAGGTCTGCTGTCTTCTTAAGGGTGATCCTCAGGGGGTGATCCTTCTGGTCAGAGGTCACCTTCCACTCAGACTGGATGTCACTCGGCTGGTGGGCTGCCTTCACCTGGGAGTGGTGGATCCAGGTGTTGAGTCCTGCAACCTTGAGAGCTGTGGGGGTGGTTAATATGACTGGATAGGGTCCCTTCCAGGTAGGCTTGAGGGGCTCCCTTTTCCAATCCTTTACCCAAACCTGGTCTCCAGGTCTATAAGGATGTACGGCTGTTCCTAGAGAGATGGGTAATCAGTCAATAACCCACCTGTGGACCTCAAAGACAGTTTGTCCAAGTCCTTGTAGTTGTTTCTGGATTTCTAAATTCCCTATTTTCCCCAAATCTGCCTTTGGCCGAATTAAGGGAGGGGGTCTACTGTATAGAATTTCAAAGGGAGAGAAACCTACCCTGGCCTTGGAGCACAGCGTACCCGCAGGAGTACAAGGGGCAAGATATCAGTCCAGGGTAAGGTTGTTATAAACTTTTAACATCTGAAGGCAAGGCAAAGTTGCAGAACCAGATTTCTTTAGCAGTGGAATTTAAAAAAAAAAAAAAAAGCAACAAAATTTTAAAAGACAAAAGCCCTAGCATTCTGCACTCAAATAGCCTAGGGGTGGGGTGGCATTTGTGCCTCATGGATCAGACCTATAAATTTGCTTGCTTTGCTTTTTCTATGAAGACTAGAGGCCCAGTGCATGATTAAATCATGCACGTGTAGGGTCCCCTACACACTTTCGCTTTCAATCACAGGGGAGCTGGGTGCCTGTCCACTGGTGCCCGAGCGGACAGGCACCCAGCTCGCCCGCTTTTGATGGCCCACGCGGGACGTGAGCTCGCTGCCCCAGAGGCCCCTTCTGTGCCGCAGCACAGCCATGGTGAAGACGCTGAGCTTGCGCCGGCCCAATCAGCCACCCCAGCCACCCCGAGTCCCGCCCCCCCCGCGCTGCCTGGCCAATTGTGGGCATAGGGAAGGTACAGTCAATTTGCATATTTGTCTATTATTATCTATTATTTGTCTAAATACCTACTTTAATTACTTAACAAATTAGCTTTACAAAATATAACCAAAGTCTCATATAAATGCAGTTATATGAGAAGCCAATATTTTTATAAGCAATTAGATTTAACAAAAGCCAAAGTAAAAATTTGCATACCACCAGTCCTCTTAAAGTTACTGGGACTTCCCATGTACCCTCTGTATATGCAAAATGAGTGAAAAAGAATGCTGTTTAAAAGTAGATTTTAAGCTTAATAAAAAGGAGAAATTTTAAAATTTTGCAATCTCTTCCACTAGTATTTACAAGGTAAACTGAAGGTTATTATTCAAGAATTAAATCTAATCTATAGTAGTCACCATAAATATAAAGAGAGTCACTTAAATATAGGTATACAGCCACATCAGACAGCATCTGAGAAGCAGCCATGTAAGTTGCTTGGTGTAAAAGAAAACAAAATGTTTTTAAAAGAAACTCTAAAGGTGACCTAGAAATTACTCTGGAAAGAAACAAAGAGAGGTTTCCTTCAAATGTCTGGAAAACTGTAATTAAAAATCAATATATTAGGCCTCAAAAAGAAAAGTAAGTAATTTGTGTTTTTGCATCCCTAAACAAAGCTTATATAAAAATACTCAAAGACTGATATCAGAAATTCTATTAGTATCATTTACTGTCCACAGCCAAGGACAAGTAAAATTTAAAAAATAAGCCTTATTTCAGTCTAATTTAAATTGGCAAATTAAAATAATTAAATATTCAGAAAAATTTAGTTGAACTAGGCAGGAACCTGTTCTTGAAACATTAACTATTTTTTCCTGATGGTTTATCTTGTAGTAAAGCTGCTTACAATACAAGAAATCCAGCCAAAACCTGTTTGGCTCAGTGGATAAGGCGTCGGCTTGCGGACTGAAAGGTCCTGGGTTTGATTCTGGTCAAGGGCATGTATCTTGGTTTCGGGCACATCCCCAGTGGAGGGCATGCAGGAGGCAGCTGATCGATGTTTCTCTCTTGTCAATGTTTCTAATTCTCTATCCCCTCTCCCTTCCTCTCTGTAAAAAATCAATAAAATATATTAAAAAAAGAAAAGAAATCCAAAGCAGTCATATTTCTGTGCAGAAAATTAAAATTAAAAGCTATTAAGACTGCATTGCAAGATTTCCAAAAGCCTCCTAATAATATTTAAATTAAAAAAGGGGGGGGAGAGTAGTGGAATAATCCCCTGTATAAAAATTACATCGAGCCTTAATTGCTTTAAATGTTTCACTTTGAAAATTTTTTTCACTTGTAATGCTGATGGCAAGACACACATGGTGTCAGAATAAGCTAAAGGAAAATAGTTTGGGCAAGAATGAAAGAATCCCAAAACTAGTTTATAGAAAGGATTCCTTTATTAACCTTTGGTTGAGAATATTTTTATATATTTCCAGAAAACTCCTCCAAGCCTGTGTGAATTCCTGCAACAATGGATCTGAGAAAGGAACTAATCAGACTACTCCAGCAACAGATGACGAGATTGGAGAAACAGTCCAGAGATAGAGGATGTGAAGATGCCTTGCCATGCTAAGTCAGCAGCTGTGCGTTGCTGCAGGTTGCCGAGGACAAGCCAAAGAAGGTCGGACCTGCATTCCTGTTTGTCCACCATCCAGAACTGGAATATCATTGCTGTCATATCATAGGGGACAGTAAGTGGGAAGGGTACCCATGAAAAACAGTTGGACAATGATTAGAAAGAGGACTCAAAAAACTGTTGACCCAGAAAGGAACTTACTGTAGACTGATTCCTTTGATGCCTGGCAGCAATTTAAAGGAACATGATAGAACTCTGTCCTTTCCATTAAATTTAAAAATCTTAAAATATCCCGAGCTTTGCAAATGATGTACATTCTTGTTAGATTTATTAAAACAAAGAAGGGGGATATGCTGAGGGATTATCCCAGCAGGTCATAAATGCAAGAAGTTCATCAAAAGGTTGGTGAACCTTGAGGTTTCAGCATGGCTGAAGATACATGTTATTGCCTGCTTCCAGACAGCTGAGGGCATTTCCCCAAACCTGAAAATCTACTTGTTATTACCTGCTGCTGGCCAAACAGCTGAACAGCCAAAGGCAGTTCCCCCAACCTGATAATCTTACTGTTTACCAAACTTTACCTTTGATATGTACATCTGCTTTGCTATAGGCCAAAATGTGTGAATAAAAAGCCCTGGGTATGGAGATTCAGGGAGAACTTGGTTACTATAGCTAAGTCTCCTCTGGTTGACTTAGAATGCTTTCCAAATTTATATTTCATGTCTAGTCTCCTTATTAATACACCACAGCCCCTTCTCCAGATTCCTGAACCCTTCCAGATGCAGGATAACACCCTGGCAAAGAATCTTAATTTTTTTGTTGCATTGGCAAATGGGATTATTTGTTTAGTTTGTCTTTCAGAGAATTCATTATTGGTGTATAAAAATGCCATTGATTTCTGGGTGTTAAGTTTGTAACTTGCTACATTGCTGAATTCTTTTATGAAATCTGGTATTTTTTGGTGATATCTTTAGGGTTTTCTATGTGCAATATCATGTCATCTGCAAATAATGAAAATTTTATTTCCTCCTTTCCAATTTTGGATCCCTTTTATTTCTCATTCTTGTCTGATCGCTGTGGCTAAGACTTCCATTACTATGTTGAATAAGAGTGGTGAGAGCGGACATCCCTGTCTTGTTTCTGTTCTTAGGGTTTTAGTTTTTTCCCATTGAGTATGATGTTGGCTGTAGGTTTGTCATGTATGGCCTTTATGATATTGAGATATGGTCTTTCTCTTCCCCCTTTGCTGAGAGCTTTTTTCAAAAATGAGTGTTGGGACATTACCCATCTCCTCTTGCAAGCTGTCCACTTCTCCCTTACAGCCCTTAGCATATTAATCTCAGTTATTTTAAATTCCTGTTCTGGGGTTGGAAAATGGCAGCCAAATAGACATACATGCCATGCACCTCATCCCAGGGCGAGACTAGAAATACAACTAAATTGGAGAACATTCACCTGGAATTACCAACTGAGGTCCAGCTAAGGAGGAGGCTTATTTTTTTTTTTTTTGGGTGGGTGGGTGGGGGGCCTAGCAATCTGAATTTGTGCCAGTAACCTAATGTACATCCTTGATAGCCTATAATTAAGTCACTGCCCCTTTCTCCATAATCTGGTCTTGTAAGACCTGTTTACCTAAGTACTCCCATTTTACAGAGGCCACAAACCATGAACAATACACAACCCCCAGAGGGGGTTATCAGCACTGGCACCAGGCCAGGCCTTTAGGTGTGGTCTCACGACCCCCATCCCAACACATGGGGCTTTTTGAAAAGCTCGTGAAAGGTCTGGCAGGCCCATCCATATTTGGGGGACAAAGAAACCAAAGGGATATAAAGGGAGAGCTTCCTCCATATTGGGGGGCTCAGGATTTGGAGAGAAACAGTCTCCCCTGAGTCACTGTACTAGTACATGTGGAACAGTTGAAAATAAATGGGTTTTTCCTGTATCTCTGGGACTCCTGTGTATTTTTCGGTTGCCTGGTAAATTCTGTAACAATATAAAGGAATGACAGAAAACACCTGGAGACCGGTAGGAAGGGCAAGGTTGTGAGAGGAGCCGACCCAGCTCTCAGACCAAGCAGACCAGCAGGCTGAGGGAGGAGGGAGCTCCTCTCACAACCTCCACAGCCCAGAGCACCACAGCCAAGACCCCCAGCACAGATAACATCTAGTAGTGAAAGGCAAAGGGCTGCTGGCCACAGTGGAGTCTGGAGTCAGCAGAACAGAGTTGATGAGAGAGAAAGCTGCAGTTTCGGGGGGAAGGGGGATTGGTTGTTGTTTTGTTTTGTGTTTTTTCCCCTCTGAACCCAGAACACAGGAATTTTCATTTGCCACTACTCACCTGAGGCTTTGGTGCAGGGAGGGAGGCACAGACATGAGGTGCTTGAGGACAGGCTGGGGTGGGAAGCAGGACAGGGAGACGTGGACAAGCAGTAGCCAGGAGTTCAGCATTTGGTCGTTCACACGCAGTTTCAAAATGGCCATTTTTCCTGAGAGGAGCTAGCCCTGCTCCCAGTAACCCCAAGGCAGGTAATACATTCTGCCTCACCTTCAGGAGCCCTGCATTCCACACCCTGCATTTTGAGCTTTTCAGAGGAAACAAAGGCAGAGGCCAAGCTTGTGGGTCTGAACTGTCTTAAGAATAAGGTGACCAGATTTTAACATTGGTAAAGCGGGACACCATTGACCAGGGGTGGGGGTGGGGCAGGAGGGGGATCTTTTGTTTTATATAATTTATTGATTTTTTACAGACAGGAAGAGAGAGGGATAGAGAGTTAGAAACATCAATCAGCTGCCTCTTGCACCTCCCCTACTGGGGATGTGCCCGCAACCAAGGCACATGCCGTTGACCAGAATCAAACCTGGGACCCTTGAGTCCACAGGCTGACGCTCTATCCACTGAGCCAAACTGGTTTCGGCCCAGGGATGGGGTGGAGGGGTGGTTCTTGATTAAAAATTTGGTCTGTAATCGCTTTTGGTTTTTTTAATAAAAGGAAATTCACTTCTTAGATCATCGTTGAATTTGCATCCTCTTTTCTTACTCATTATGTTAAAAATCTAAAAAAAATAATTTAAAATTATATTATAAATTATTATATACACTAGAGGCCCAGTGCATGATTGAATCATGCACATGAAGGGTCCCCTACACGCTTTCACTTTCAATTGCGGGGGAGCCAGGTGCCTGTCTGCTGGTGCACCAGGCCTTTCAGAAGCCTCTGGCGCGGTGAAGGCTTCTGAAAGGTCTGGTGCCTGAGAGGACAGGCACCCAGCTCCCCCGCTTTTGATGGTCCCCTGCGGGACGTGAGCTCGCTGCTCCAGAGGCCCCTTCTGTTCCGAAGCACAGCCATGGTGCAGACGCTGAGCTTGAGCTGCCGCTGGCCCAATCAGCTACCCCGGCCACCCCGAGTCCCGCCCCCTTCGCCTCCCACTGGCCCATTTGTGGGCGTAGCGGAGTGATGGTAATTTACATATTACCATTTTATTAGGTAGGATATTGCTTAAAAACACAGTAAGTAGGTACATAATTACATGAACATATTTTATTGTCAGTTTATAAATTAAATTAATTGTTATAAAGTAACTATTTTAAAAATTATTTTAATCCTATATTTCTTTCTAAATAATAACAATACTAACTTGTATTATTTTTCCTCTAAATTTGCCGTAACATAAGTCTTAAGTGTCACTTTCAAGGCCGGCGCTAGACTTTTTGCCGCCACTATAAAATATAAATAATACGAGTACTGTCTGCTAAATTCAAGAAAATTTATGTACTTATAAAATAAATAAATAAATTACTTACCTAAATTATCTGAATAGCTGATTTGTAACGACATCACTTGTTTAACTAGCTTGCTAGCACACAGTATGATGTGTATCGTCTGAGAGACAGTTACAAAATGTTTTCGTCGTTGCCAATCCCCAAAAATGCCATTGTTCATTAAGTCCAAACAATGGTGGTCAAATTCTAACAACTGATCAACAATGCGAACTTTGATAAGCAGTTCTTGATAGTCAGTTCTCAACAATTATTTATTATTATTAAAGTTTAACATTATAATATTAACAAAAACAATATAAAACTCATATCCTGGCTAAATAGCCACATGGCCGCCGAAAACCGTATATTCCCTTCCCGTTCTCCCGCCGTTCCCTAGCTTGTCGTGCATTCTTTCCCAAAATCAGGACTTTTTTAAAACGCCGCGGGACGCGGGACAAATTGTTAAAAATCGGGACTGTCCCGCCAAAAGCGGACGTCTGGTCACCTTAAGCTTGGTCCTCATCGCTTCTCTGTCCCTTTAATTACCACTTTCTCTTTTCCTTTCCACACCATTGTCTTAGAACACCCTACTGGATGTTCAGCTCCTTAGTCTTTTTTCTGAGTTTTTCAGCTTAACCTCTATCTTCCTCTCTTGTTTGTATCTCTCTATAATTAAACACCTAAATTTTAGCTCTGAGGTCTGGCACTTATCTGTGCAATTTTTAAAAATTTATCTTTATTGTTGAAAGTATTATAGATGTCCCCTTTTCCCACCATTAATCTCCTCCACCCAGCCTGCAACCTTCCCAAGCCTTCACCACATTATTTTCTGTGTCCATGGGTTATGCATATAAATTCCTAGGCAAGTTGCTAAACATTACTGTTCTGAATTCCTCTTTTTAAAAATTTTTATTTATTTATTTCAGAGAGGAAGGGAGAAGGGAAGAGAGAGAGAAACATCAATGATGAGAGAAAATCATTGATCAGCTGCCTCCTGCACACCTCCCCACTGGGGATCAAGCAACCAGGCATGAGTCCTGACCGGGAATCAAACTGTGATCTCCTGGTTCATAGGTCTATGCTCAAGGACTGAGCCAGCCCAGGCAGGCCTGAATTCCTAATTTTTAAATAAAGATAATGGTTCCTGCTTTGCCTATGGCCTGGATGTGTTATAAAAATCATATATACAGCCTGGCCAGTGGGGCTCAGTTGGTTGAGGGTTGCCCCATGTACTAAGAGGTCACCTGTCCAATTCCTGGTGACCTTCATGTTTCCCGCAGTTTCTAGCACATTTCAGTAATGCTTCAGGCCTCATCCAGAGGATGAGCAGGGCCACAGGTACCCACCTCCAGGGATAACATGCCCAACACACATTCAATGTAAATGATACCCCAGAGCTGTGCAGACAAATCAGGCCCTCCCCTCCCTAAGACGAGGATCCTAATATCCCAGAAAATGACTAAGCCTTGCTCTGTCACGAGGGTAGATGTATTTAATTTTTGAATAGTCTCTAAACCCCAAGAACAGGTACTCAGAAGGGGTGTTTTGTATGTAGGTATAGAGAGCACCATTCCAAGTGATGACTCATGACATTTAATCCACATTGTTGTCAGAGGGGAATGATCGCACTCAGCTTCCCAGCCACAAGGGGAGCTGCAGGAACTGGGCCTGCACCTCCTGCACATAGGACAGAAGAACCTGAGCAGCTGATATATCGTCTCACCTATTTATTCTAGTTCCAAAAGGAAGCAGATGTAATTGAAACCAGATGACTATGTATAAAAGAGGAGTTCTAGGGGAGGTAACCTCACAAGTGATCTGATCATAATTTTTTAATAGGGCAGATAAAGGTGGACATGCTCAGGGCTATAATTTCTTTAGTGAAAGGTTTTAAGCTAACCCTGTGTGTTCTTGTGCATCTATGTTAACATATCTTAGAAATACCGGGCCGAAACCGGTTTGGCTCAGTGGATAGAGCGTCGGCCTGCGGACTGAAAGGTCCCAGGTTCGATTCCGGTCAAGGGCATGTACCTTGGTTTCGGGCACATGCCCAGTAGGGGGTGTGCAGGAGGCAGCTGATCGATGTTTCTCTATCATCAATGTTTCTAACTGTCTATCCCTCTCTCTTCCTCTCTGTAAAAAATCAATAAAAAATATATATATAAAAAGAAATACCGGAAGTAATGTCCCTCAAAGGGGTAACCACCCTCAAGTGAACACATAACCTTAACTTTCCTATAATGGATCCCTGCCTTGCTTTCTCTTACCTTTATGTAATCTTCCTTACGTTCCGTCCTTTATTCCAAATGTATAAAAGAAATTGCCAACTATTATTCTCTGAAGCATCTGAGATCTTGCTTTCTAACATTTGTCGTTTTTAGCTCCAATAAACACTTATAAAAATTTTCTAAAAGTTTGGACATTTCTCACATCAACATGACCACAAACACATGATCAAAAGGGGAAGGCAAAAGATCTGAACTTACAGAAACATAATCTTGACCCAGAATATTTACGTGATGTGGATAAAGAGAAAATCATCTCTGCAGTGTAGGTACTCGTTTGGATTTTAAAAACCCAAAGGAAATCATTGTGTTTCCTGAAATCTGGATTAGTTTCCTGTGGCTGCAGAGTGGCTTAAACAACAGAAATTTATTTTCTCACAGTTCTGGAGGCTGAAAGTATAAGATCCAGGTGACAGTAAGGTTGGTTCCTTGGAGGCCTCTCTCCTTGGTTTGTAGATGGCCATGTCCTCATGTGGTCTTCCTGCTGTGTCTGTGTCCAAATTTCCTCTTTTTGATGAAAGCATCACTCATATTAGGTTAAGGCCCACCCATGTGACCTTGTTTTACCTTAATTACCACTTCATTCATTTTTTAAAATATTTTTGGATGGTTTGATGATAAACTTTTTTTTTTAAACTAAATCTTTATTGTTGAAACTATTACATATATCTCCGTTTTTCCCTTATTAACCCCTTCTAGCCCGCCCCAGGCCTTCACCACCCTATTGTCTGTGTCCTTGGCTTATGCATATTTGCATACAAGTTCTTTGTTTGATCTCTTCCCACCCACCAACCCACCATGCCCCACATTCTCCCTAAGAAACCACAGTCTGTTCCATGCTTCTATGTCTCTGGATCTGTTTTGTTTGTCAGTTTATTTTGTTTATTAGATTCCACATATGAGTGAGATCATGTGATACTTGTCTTTCTCTGACTGACTTATTTCACTTAGCATGACACTCTTCAGGTCCCTCCATGCTGCCTCAAAGAGTAAAAGATTCTTCTTTTTTACTGCTGCATAATATTCCATGGTGTAAATGAACCACAGCTTTTTTATCCACTCATCCATGATGGACACTTGGGCTGTTTCCAGATCTTAATTACTGTAAATTGTGCTGCTGTGAACATAGAGGTGCATACATTCTTTGTGATTGGTGTTTCGGGTTGCTGAGGATATATTTCTAGAAGTGGAATCACTGGGTCAAATGGAAGTTCCATAGTTAATTTTTTTTTTTTTTTTTTTTTTAGGGAACTCCCTACTGTTTCCCACAATGGCAGTACCAGTCTGCATTACCACCAGTAGTATACTAAGATTCCCTTTTCTCCACATCCTTGACAGCACTTGTCATTTGTTGAGTTGTTGATGGTAGCCATTCTGACAGGTGTGAAGTGATACCTCATTGTAGTTTTAATTTGCATCTGATGATCAGTGACTTTGAGCATTTTTCATAAGTTTCTTGGCCATCTATATGTCCACTTTGGAGAAGTGTCTATTTAGGTCCTTTGCCTATTTTTAATTGGATTTTCTTCCTTTTGTTAAGTAGTAAGACTTCCTTTTGTATTTTAGATATTAAGCCTTTATCAGATGTATCATTGCCAGATATGTTTTCACATGCAGTGAGCTCCCTTTTCATTTTGTGGGTGGTTTCCTTTGCTTTGCAGAGTTTTTATTTTGATGTAATCCCATTTGTTTATTTTCTCTTAGTTTCCTGTGCCCTAGGATGCCGGAAACAAATCAGTTTCACTAAAAGAGAGATGTTGACAGGAAGCCAGGAAGGCTGGTCAACAACCTTAATTGCTGTAACCACTCACCCTTTAGTTGACATATTGTTAACTGAAGCAGCCTCCACCTTTGTTTGTCCCATGTAAGTTTCTGTTATTTCCTGCCTAAGGGCTACATGTAAGTTTCTGTTTATCTTGCCTAAGATGTTTTCCCCAAAGCCTCAATAAAAGGGATGGCAGGGCCAGAGTAGTGAGTAGTTCTCCCACTAGAGTTGGACTACCGCCTGGCCCCTCAATTCGCCAAATTGAATTTCTTCAAGTCTCCTTTCATTTGTGTGCGGTCCTTCTCCAGAACTCGAACCCTGAACCGGAACCCTGGATCACGCGGGATGTGGAAAGGGATTCCTACACTAGGAGATGTATCCATAAACATATTGCTACAAGAGATGTCTGAGATTTTGCTACCTATGGTTTCTTCTAGAATTTTTATGGTTTCACAACTTACATTTAAGTCTTTCATCCATTTTGAGTTTATTCTTGTGTTTGGTGTAAGTTGGGGTCCTAGTGTAACTTTTTTGAAAATATCTGTCCAATTTTCCTAACACCATTTATTGAAAAGACTGGCTTGACTGCATTGTATGCTCTTGCCTCCTTTGTCAAATATTAATTGAGCATAATGGCCTGGTTTGATTTCTGGGGTCTGTGTTTTGTTGGTCTATATGTCTGTTCTTGTGCCAGTACCAGGCTGTTTTCAGTACAGTGGCTTTGTAGTATAATTGAGACCTAGTATTGTGATTCCTCAAACTTTGTTCTTCTTTACCAAAATTGCTGTGGCTATTCAGGGTCTTTTTTTGGTTTCTATAAATTTTTTAAGTATTTGCCTAGATCTGTGAAATATGCCATTGGTATTTTAATAGGGTTTGCAGTGAGTCTATAGATTTGGGTAGTATGGATATTTTAATAATGTTAATTATATCAAACCATGAACACTTGTTAATTATATCAAACCATGAACTCTTTTCTATCATTTTTCAACATCCTATCGTTTTCCGAGTACAGTTTTTTACCTCCTTGGCTATATTTATTCCTAAGTTAATTTTTTTGTTGCAATGGTAAATGGGATTGTTTGTTTAATTTATCTTTCTGAGAATTAATTACTGGTGTATAAAAATGCCATCAATTTTGGGGTATCAATTATGTATCCTGCTAAATTGCCAAATTCATTTTTAAACCTAGTAGTTTTTTAGTGGAGTCTTTAGAGTTTTCTACGTACAACATCATGTCATCTGCATATATTGAGAGTTTTACAACCTCCGTCCAATTTAGATGCCTTTTATTCTTCTTCTTGTGTGATTGCTGTGGCTAGAACTTCCAGTACTATGTAGAATAACAGTGGTGAAAGTAGACTTCTTTGTCTTGTTCTTGTTCTTAGGGAAAATGTTTTTAGTTTTTGCCTATTTAGTATGATGTTGGCTGTAGGTTTGACATATATGGCCTTTATTATGTTGAGACATGTTCCCTCTATTCCCACTTTGCTGAGAGTTTTTATCAAAAATGGTTATTGGATTTAGTTGAAAGCTTTTTCTACATCTATTGATATAATCATGTGATTTTTGTCTTTCAATTTGTTTATGTGACGTATCATGTTTATTGATTTGCAAATATTATACAAACCTTGCATCTCTGGGATAAATCCAACTTGGTCATGGTGATGATTTTTTTAATATACTAGAGTCCTGGTGCACGAATTCGTGCATCAGTGGGGTCCCTCGGCATGGTCTGTGGGATCGGGCTGAAACCAACTCTCTGACATCCCCCAAGGAGTCCCAGATTGTGAGAGGGCGCAGGCCAGGCTGGAGAACCCCACCGGTGCATGATCGGGGCTGGGAAGAGACACGGGAGGTTGGCCAGCAGGGGAGGGACCTTGGGAAGGCTCCAGGGCATGTTCGGCCCAGTCTCTCTCACTCAGTCCCAATCGTTCAGACCCCGGCAGCAAACTAACCTATAAGTTGGAGCATCTGCCCCCTCGTGGTCAGCACGCATCATAGCAACTGGTCGACTGGTAGACTGTCTGCTCCCTGCCGGTCAGTGCACATCATAGCGAGCGGTTGAGTGGCCTTATCATATCATTAGCATATTACGCTTTGATTGTTTGTACGGCATACCGGTCGACCAGACACTTAGCATATTAGCCTTTTATTATATAGGATTGCTGGGTCTGACTTGCTAATATTTTGTTGAGGATTTTAGCATCTATGTTCATCAGGGATATCCTATATAATAAAGAGGTAATATGCAAATTGACCATCACACCCTCACACAAGATGGCTAACCCCATGTGGTCAAAGATGGCCACCTACATGTGGTCAAAGATGGCCACAACAAGATGGCCAGCAGGGTAGGGTAGTGCGGAGGGACCAGGCCTGCAGGGGAGGGCAGTTGGGAGGGACCAGGTCAGCAGGAGTGGGCAGTTAGGGGCAACTAGGCCAGCAGGGAAGGCAGTTAGGGCCGACCAGGTCAGTAGGGGAAAGCAATTGTGGAGGACCAGGCCTGCAGGAGTGGGCAGTTAGGGGCAACCAGGCCGGCAGGGGAGGGCAGTTAGGGGTTACATGGCCAGCAGAGAAGGGCAGTTGGGGGCCATAGGGCCAGCAGGCAGTGTGGTAAGGGGTGATCAGGTTGGCAATCAGGTGAGTGGTTGGGAGCCAGCATTCCCAGATTGTGAGAGGGATATCCGAGGAGTCCCAGATTGGAGAGGGTGCAGGTGGGCTGAGGGACATCCCCCGCCCCCCCAGTGCAAGAATTTTGTGCACTGGGCCTCTAGTTGACCTATAATTCTCAATCTTTGTAGTGTGCTTATATGGTTTGGAATTAGTACAATGCTGGGCTAATCAAAAGAGGTTGGAAGTGTTCCTTCCTCTTGGATTTTTTGGAATAGTTTGAGGAGTACAGGTGTTAGTTCTTCTTTGAAGGTTTGATAAAAATTCCCTATGAAGACATATGGACTAGGCCTTTTGCATGCTGGGAATTATTTTTATTGCTTCTTCTATTTCATCAGTTATTATAGGCCTATTCAAGTTTTCTGATTCTTCCTGATTCAGTTTTGGAAGACTGTATTTTTTTAGGGACTAATTTCAGTTCCATATAGTTAATACCTAAAATCAGTGCTCATATAAGGACATAATCTCTTCACTCTGAGATGTGGAATTTTCCAAGCTCAAACTCTCATTGTGGGTCCTTGTTTTATGAAGTTTGAAGAATAAAATTCTCAAACTAAAAGATTTTTAGGCAAAAGTGTAGAAATTTATTTCAATTTTATACAAACTACACCTGGGGAGGGGGTTTCTAAATCGGGAAACCTACTCTGTCTCTCATGGAAAAAACCTAGACCCCTGAGTTTCTTTGTCTATCAGTTTATATATGTTGGTAACTTCTTTGTCTGAACATGATACTTTCTAATTGGGCACTTCCTTAATTTATGGCTGCCATGCTTTCCTAATCGGATACTTTCTCCTTATTCCTTACATGGCATTAGTTCCAAAGGTTCATAGGTCACTCAGTGTCCCCACCCCCTTTCTTCTTGCCCTTATCTTGTAACGTTGCTCTGTTCTCTGTGAATGTAAGAGAAGCAATCTGGTGACTGGGAGCTGTCTCTGCCCATTATGTATGTCTTCTACTCCCAAGGACCCCCATTCCCGAAAACAGCCTTTCCTGTCTCTAAAATTCCTTTCAACTCCACGGATGAAAGTGGTCACAGCCTATCCCTGACCAGCTCAGGGGAGGCCAATATGATGACCCTATAAACTATGAGATCAAAAGTAACCACTTGGCATAGTCTAAACATAAAAACTCCTAATTGAAAGTGGGTCATGAAGGGTAGTCACATTCTAGGCCTTTAGCTTCCTTGACAAAGGCCAATTTTTGCCTTAAGTGAGCCTGTCTATTGTCTTTTTGAATCTAACTTAACATACCTTTGAAATGTCAGACCCCTCAGGGCACAATTATTGCACCAGAGCACAAGAAGTCTCATTGTTACCTTGTTCTCCGAATACCATCTCTATGTGCTGTAAATGCTGTTAGCTATCCTGTACCCACCAATGTAAAAGGGGCTGCAGATTGAGTTAATCATCAATCATGCCTATGTGAGGAAACCTCCCTGAAAACTCCAAAATGACAAGGTTCAGAGAGCTTCCAGATTGGTGAACACATCAAGGTGCTGGGAGTGTGTTGCATGTGGAGGAATGTGGGAGCTCTGTGCAACCTTCCCCCAGGCCCTATGTTCTATCACCAGATGTTTCTGAGTTTGTCATTTATAAAAACTAACAAGAGAAAGCAGAGCATTTTCCTGAGTTCTGAGACATTCTAACAAATTATTGAGCCTACAGGGAAGGTGTGGGAATCCCATTTACAGCTGGTCAGTCAGAAGTACACATGACAAACAAACTTCCAATTGGCATCTGAAATGGGGGAAGTCTCATGAGACTGAGCCCTTAATCTGTGGGGTCTGAGCTAACTCGGGCAGTTAGTGTCAGAATTGACTTGACTTGTAGAACAACTAGTCAGTGTCTTGAGAACTAGCAAACTACTTGGTGTGGAAAAACGCTCACACTGGCGTCAGGAGTGTTGTTTAATAATGTAGAATGACACAGTGTTTCTCTTTGGTATGCATAAACTTCAATTCTTTACTTACATGCCATTCACAGTGTAGAGCAGTGATGGCGAACCTATGACACGCGTGTCAGCACTGACACGCGTAGCCATTTCTGATGACACGCGGCCGCTGAGGCAGGCCGCATGCCGAGGATGAAACATTTGCTGCTCCTGAGGATGAAACATTTGCAAAGTAATGTTTTTTCTTCAAAGTGACACACTACCCGAGTTATGCTCAGTTTTTTGGCGAAGTTTGACACACCAAGCTCGAAAGGTTGCCCATCACTGGTGTAGAGGAAAAAGTAGCCGTGTACTATACCTGACAAGGTCATGTGAGGCCAGTATGGTGGGCGCTATAAACTCAGAGACAAGAAGTTACCACACAGAATGGTATGAACATAAAAATTTCTGCCCTGGCAGGTTTGGCTCAGTGGATAGAGCATCGGCCTGTGGACTGAAGGGTCCCGGGTTTGATTCCAGACGGGCTCACATGCCTGGGTTGCGGGCTCGGTCCCCAGTGGAGGGTGTACAGGAGGCAGCTGGTCAATGATTCTCTCTCATCATTGATGTTTCTATCTCTCGCTTCCTCTCCCTTCCTCTCTGAAATCAATAAAAAATATTTTAAAAAATTCCTAACTAAATACTGGTCATGGTGAATTGTCACATCCTGGGCCTGTAGCTTTTTTGACAAAGGTCAGTCTTTACCTTGAGTTACCTGTTTATTCTGTTTTTGCATCTACGATAACTTACCTTTGCAATGACAGAGCAATCTTGTCTAGACCCCTCAGGGCACAACCTATGGACCAGAGCACAGACTACAGAGCCCCTCATTGTTATCTTGTTCCCCGAATACCATCTCCGTGTGCTGTAAATCTTAATTGTTAGCTATCCTGTACCCATCAAAGTAAAGGAAGTATATGTCTATTCATTTTACTTTTCTTTTTTTTTAAATATGTATTTACTGATTTCAGAGAGGAAGGGAGAGGGAGAGAGATAGAAATATCAATGATGAGCCCTGACCAGTTTGGCTCAGTGGATAGGGCGTCGGCCTGCGGACTGAAGGGTCCCAGGTTCGATTCCAGTCAAGGGCATGTACCTTGGTTGTGGGCACATCCCCAGTAGGGGGTGTGCAGGAGGCATCTGATCGATGTCTCTCTCTCATCGACGTTTCTAACTCTCTATCCCTCTCCCTTTCTCTCTGTAATAAATCAATAAAATATATATATATAAAAAAAGAAATATCAATGATGAGAGAGAATCACTGGTTCATTGCTCCTGTATACCCCTTACTGGGATTGAGCCCTGAGCAGGGCTATTAGTTTTACTTTTTATCCAATCCCAGAGGTTTCCCTGATCTGCTTTCTTCCACCTCCCTAATCTATCACCAGTGGATTTTATGAAACCCCTTTAAGTATCCTCTTTTGATTCTAATATATGCATATTAATAATTTACCTTACTCCTTTCTGTCTACTGTCCACACTTTTTTCAATAAAAAATGGAAAAGATGCTGGGACAATTGGATACCCCATATATAAAAAATTAATTTGGACCCTTATACTTCATGTCATGTACATCAAAATGGATTAACATTCTAAATATAAAAGCTATAATTATAACAGCCTCAAGCAAAAACATTAGTTGTAAATATTTATAACTTTGAACTTGGCCAGATATTCTTAGATATGCCACCAAAAGTATGAGCACCAACAAAAACGAATATATACACTGGACACTAAAACCTTTTGTAGATCAAAGGGCATCCTAAAGCATGGAAGAGAATATTTGCACATCATATCTCTGATGAGAGCCTAGTACCCAATGAAAAAAAAAGTGACACCAGAAAGATGAAAAACCCAATAAAAGAATAGATAAATGACTTGAATACATTTTCTTCCAAAGAAGATAAACAAATGACCAAAAAGCACATGCAAAGATGTTGAACATTATTACTCACGAGGGAAAGACACATAAACCACACAATAAAAAAATTACATTAAAAAAAAAACACACACCACATTGAGATATCACTTCCCACCCTTGCCAGGGCTGACCAGCAGATTCTGCCAGATGAAGAGATTACTCTAACACAACTGTTTGCTGTGAAAGAGAGGGCTAACGGACTGCCTGGCTAAAGGAACCAGACAGCCTTGATTGCCTGCCTTGTTAGGCTTTTACCGTAGCAGCAGTTTGAGATAAAGTTTATCTTTTAGATACAATCAGAGGGTAAGTAATCTTGGGAGGACACGTGTGTTTGCAGTGTGCTTTAAGCAAGGACACCCAAAGATTAAGCATAAGGATCCCAGTAAACACCGGGGGGTCTGCACATACACAGACTTGTTTGGAAAGGACAAGGAATAATTAGGGGCGCTGCCTTTGGCACTCCCCTAAGTCAGAATTCTGATAAACAGGGTGGGCGGCCTTCCGTACACTTCCCGTTCCTCTGAATAGCCTCCTTACAAACTTTCCAACCAAGCCTCATGCTTCTCCACACCCACCCACTAGGATGGCCATAAATTAAAAAAGAAAAATAGAAAAAGGAAAATAACAAGTATTGGAAATGTTGCAGGGATGTTGGAACACTCATAGCTTGCCAGAGGGTATAAAATGGGTCAGCCACTCATAGCTTGCCAGTGTGTATAAAATGGAAAGTGGTTTGGTGATTCCTCAAAACATTAAGCATAGAATGAGCATATGACCCAGCTATTCTCTCCTAATATATACCCAAAAGAATAGAAAACAGTCCAGCCAGTGTGGCTCAGTGGTTGAACGTGGACCCATGAACCTGGACATCACAACTCTATTCCTGGTTGGAGCACATGCCTGTGTTGGGGGTCGATCCCCAGTAGGGGGTGTGCAAGAGGCAGCTGATGGGTGATTCTCATCATTGATATTTCTCTCTCTCTCTCTCTCTCTCTCTCTCTCTCTCTCTCTCTCTCCTCCCTTCCTCTCTGAAATCAATAAAAATATTTATTTTAAAAATTTACAGAGCTAATCTATCACCAAATTACTTATCATAAGTGGGACATAGATATGCAAAATATAGTCTCAAACCTTGATGACCTTAAAGTCTAGTTAGAGAACAGAGATGATCAATAAATAAAGCAACTACCATTAGAGAAATGTCCTTTCTTGTATCTAATGAGAGGTCAAAGATGCACATCTGGTTATACAGAAAAGGAATAATTTCTTGCAGAAGATGACATTGGAAATGAGTTTTTTAAGAGTTGAATATTGTTTTTATTGTTAGACTTGTCATTGGAGAAACACAATAACATGAAGAGAGGTGTTTAATTACAAGGGGCTCACATGATAAGTTTAATAACATCAGCTTGTCCAATTGGGGCGCAGGTAAGAATGACGAGGTGTCAAAGGATTCCACCTGTTTATGTCCCCACTTCCTGTTTGCACATACTAGATGATCAGGGAGAGTCAATAAAAGATAAAATAAAAATGTACATTATAGAAACCTCTTAAGAAGTTCAAGCACCAGAAAAAGTATGAAACAGTAACAACAGCTCACAGCACATACTGCCATGGAAGCAGTCTGACTAAGGCAAGTATGTGACAAGAAGCGAGTACAAGACTGAGCACAATGAAACAAGAATTCATTGCCAGTGGAATGAGTAAGAAATAAGTCTGGAGCCATATAGGAAAACTTTGCATGCCATCCTATGGGGTCTGGCATGTATCATGAATACAACAGTGACCACTGAAGTGTATTGCCCTATAATATTGATTAAGTGGCATAATGAGTGGTTAGTATAGGGACAGCTGAGTGTGGAGAGGCATGGCCAATCATTCAGCCAGATGAGGACTCTACTCTGTCCTTTGCCCTGTGAATTGACTGAGCTGTAGAGTGAGATTTGAGGACACAGGAAGAGGGAAATGCTCACAGGCACAGTAACTGCCCCCCTTATGGAGTGGAAAACCTGCCACTGAACAGAATGCAGTTGGCTTTGTTGTGCCTGACGAAGAAAAGGAAGGGATGGTCTGCACAGAATCTTGCCGGTACAACACCAAGTAGCTGATGGCCATGTCCATCTCTGAGGCAGCTGCAGCCTCGGTCTCTTCCTCATTCACCTCCAGAAAACTTCTGTGCACAATGTTGGTCAGAAACAGCTCTTTCCTGACTGACATTGAGGGAAAGTCAGCTTTGTCCCTTGAAAGGCATCAGCTATTCCCAAACGCTGAAGCACAGGGGCCATGTCATAGCCCTCATCCAGGTGAAATCTTGGAAGGAAAACCTCCAAGTCAGTGCTCCTCATCCAGGATGGCTTGGTCCAGGCTATGAATTCCTCAAAAGTGAGGTTTTTTTTCCTCCTGAAAGACCAGAGTTTGCCTTTAGGATTCATACTTCAGCACATATAAATATGCACACAGAACATTCACGTGCCTTTCCTTCTCCTATAGGTGGGTGCTGATGGTCACACAGGACTAGAGGCACCTTTACCTGCCAGGAGGGTTGTGAGATGTTGCCCACGTGCTGTTACACATGTGGCTTCCATACCAATCAGGGGCATCTCCAACCACCTAGAGGCACCGAGACCAGGCTGCCCTCCCCTTCCCAGGACTCCTGAGAGGCGTGCTCTCATCCCGACAAGAGTCACTGCCCAGCTGACTGTGCACTTGGTTCTTTTCACTCTGCTGATTCTTTTCTATTTTTTTAAAATATTTTTTTTTTATTAATTTCAGAGAGGAAGGGAGAGGGAGAGAGGGATAGAAACATCAATGATGAGAGAGAATCATTGATAGGCTGCCTCCTACACACCCTATACTGGGGATGCAGCCCACAACCTGGGCATGTGCTCTGACCTGGAATGGAACCTTGACATCCTGGTTCATAGGTTGACGCTCAACCATTGAGTCACCCCAGCTGGGAATGTGCTTATTCTTGAAGATGAGAAGACATTGCTGCGAAGCAACAAGATTGACAAATAAAGGGCTCACAGTACGTGCCCAGGGGAAAGATCAGCTCAGGGGATCCGCATCCTTGTGGAGAAGCAGCTTCACAGGAGAGGGACACAGGCAGAGCCAAGGGCTGCAGCCCCCAGCACTCAGCCCTCAGGACACGGGACATGGCCCACCAGGTGCTGGGCCAGAGCCTATTAGCAGAGGTGGATCCTCTCACCCTAGGACCCATGCTCACAGAAAACAAGGGCGGGGGCTAGGGGAAGGGGGATGAGAGCCAGTGGGGACTGTTCCTGACCCTGTGCCTTGAGCCCTGGCTCCACCCTCCTCACCTCCCCTTCCTTAGGTTAATGCCTGAGCTTGTTCCCACCCACTGATTCAGGTTCTGAATCAAGACAAGGCTCTTTACAATATACCCCTAACAACAATGATCAGGTCACTGATAAGGACCCAGTTAAAGTGGGCTTATTACACAAGGCGATGTGCTAAGCTTGTCCGTGGATTACCCCCACTTCATCCTCATCAGAACCCTCAGGGAGATGTTCTTGTTATGCCCGGTTCAGAGAGGAGAAAAGGGGAGCCCCTGAGGTAATAATTGGGAGAGGTCATACTGGAGAAGTGGGTCTTGAGTAGCAGGTAGAGTCCAAAGCCCCCTGTAGCACACCGTGCTCCACAGCCTGTGGCCCCGTCACCAGGTTAAAAGGCAGACACAGCTGGTGAGAGCTCTGTCCTGTGAGGAAGGGCACGGGGCGGGGAGGGGGGGTGTCCCTGGCTCACCTCACCTGGCTGAGGTCCACCTTGTGTTTAGGCAGCAGAATGAGCATGCTCAGCTCCTCGCCCCCAGAGGGCAGCTCCAGCACCCGGGCCTTCGCCTCCTTATGTAGGCGAGGTGGCCTCCTGGAACATCATCTGCTCGGGCCTCTGCTCCTCCAGAGGGGAACAAACAGAGGAGCCTGGAAGGAAAGCACAGGTGGAAAAGGCAGTAACCTTCCCCCATGAGCGCAGACTCCAGGGGAGGGCTTAGCAGCCGTGGTGGAAACAATATCCCTGCTCCAGGGAGCACTTCGGAAAGTCCCCGCTCCTTCCGTCCTGATGGCACGGCATCTGCTGTGAGCAGGTGTGGCAGCCCCATGAGGAGATGTGTAATTCAGCAAGATCAGTGCGATACTCTGCATTTTCCAGAGGAACAAGCCAGATTTTCCTTGTGTGAAACATGCTCTGCAAATGTATTTAAGAAAACATGTGATCAAAGGATTCTATCTAGTTAGAAAAAGGGCTTCTGAAAAAGTGGGATGAAACTTCTAGTTTCACAGCATGTGACTGCAATATAGGTGGACCTGCCCTGTCAGAAAATAGTCTCTTAGCCAGAACCCAGAACCAGATGTGTCTTCATGCATTTACATTCAATTTTCCAAGTCTGATATTCTACTACTGGGAGGTGATTTCTATATTATTGAAAGGTATATGCATGCAGAAGTTAGTGGCAGTATTAGACTTATTAAACTGAATTTTTAAAGTTGCTATAGACCATCCACTATAAAAATTAACATAGTTTCTAAAGTCAGTGCTAAAATGTTTTCCACTCCTTGCTTTGCAACAAGAGAGCTGATTATTTAAAGTACACCTTATCCAAAAAAGGTAAAAGAGGGGGATATTATCTATACACATTTCCAATTTTCTGAAATGGTATTTTGCAGGGATTTCAGGATTGGAAAACTATTTCAAAGTCTGTCCTTATTGAGGTTATTATATCTCAATGCAAGACTAAAGTCTTAGTTGTTATAATAGTAGCAATTTATACATAATTTACAATTAATGATACATTAATTGACAGCAAGCCAAGTCTATACTTACGTTTTAAAATACATGATTTAATGAATATATTTTCACATTCACTCCCTCTATACCTCCAATGCACACAAGTATCATATTTCCTTAACACCTGTGTGCTGTTGTTTTTCGCTTCCTATTTAACAACTTGCACATGAAGAAATACCTTAAGTTTCCAGAAACAGGTGGCAGCAATGAATGTATAAAAATTGACAGAGACAATAGGATGAGGAATGAAATGTAAAAAAATATTGTTTCCTTTAGTTCTCTTTTACCGAGTTTAAAATTCCATCCAGAAATGTTGTTTTTTACTATTTTAACCAATCATTCATGCTTTCACAAAATTAAAATTTTCCATTTAATTTTTTCATCAAACTAGTAGGGTTTTTGAAAGCTTCCCCACCTGGCTTATTTTAAAAGGCATTTTCTTTGTGCATGTTTTCTGGAAGGGTCCATTCCATCTTCCTTTGAAGTCCATGGCATTGACAAGAAGCAGCCTGGTCTCTTTTTTAATAGAGTTGTCTGGTAACAGGTTAGGAATTTTACCTTTTGGGAAAAGGAAAGAATATATCCAGTTGATTTTTATAAGGCATGATGAATAAACCCTGATAACATTTATTGGCAGGTACTTTATTATTAGTCAAAAGCCGAACATTCTTTTTCATATTTGCATTGTTACTTTCAGAAATGGAAAACAATGCATATGAGATACATTCATGATCACCAATGCTCCAGGAACATCCACAGAGTCGATGGCGGTGAAAGTCTTCTGCATCACTCAAGGAAAAACACTGCCCCAGGCGGGAGAACAAGGAAGCAAGAACTGAGAGGTGGGCTGGAGGGGCCTTGGTTGTCACACTTGGTTAAATGGAGGCTTTTATCTAATTCCCCAAAGAGCAGTCCAGGGCCTCTCTCCAGTGAAGGCAGTGGTGATGGAGCCCAAGGCACGACTCAGGGAAGATTTGACCATCAGTCTCCTTGCTACAGAGATGATGGATTCATGCAGCCTGTGAGAGATACGGACCAGTATGTTTCAGTGTAAGTTATAAAAAAGAAAATAGGGCCTAAGGGTTTCTTCAGATATTTACATCAGTCAAATAAATTCCTGAGAGAATGGACAAAAGTTACTCTCTGTTGTTGAAAACCTGAGCATGGGATTGGAACCTTGACGAGTGGATAAAGTTCAAATATGCCACGCAGCCCAGCCCATCAACATTACTCTGATCATCTGAAACACTAGTAAAATCAGAGGAGCAGGAAGAGGAGGGAAGAAAGGAGAAGGGGGTGAGGATGAGGAGAAGGGAGAAGAGCAGGACTGGGAGGATGAGAGAGAGGAGGAGGGGAAGGAGGAAGAAGAGGTGAAGGAAGAGGAGAAGCGAAGAGGGAGGAGGTGCGGGTGGTGTATGGGTGCTAACCTTCAATCATCTTTGACACCAGGTGTTGATATGACTCCTGGACCCTTCTGCAGCTTCGACAATGGGAAGCTGCTCCAGCTCAGCGTGATAGAACTGAAGACAGGACTCCTAAAAGGTCTTTGGAGACAAAAGTGTGTAACGAGGCTGCATCCCTAAAGAAAATATCAGCAAGTCTCCAAAAGAATCTGAATATTTCATCTTTTTATGAAAAGCAGCCTACATCTCATAAAGTGACTATATATTATTGGACTAGATATGAAAATATCAGAATTAATAAATGGGTAAGCACTAAGCCATGAATGGCCAGAAATAGATAAATGCATTTTTTTGGAACTAGTCACATTTTAAACAACTCAAGGTACACGTAGAGAACTATGAATTTTTTAAAACTATGTTTACCATAAGTTTCTAGGGTTTCCTCTCAGACTCTATATTTTGAATACACCTTTTCTTGTTCTGCTGATTCAACTTACTGAGAGGAATTCAAATGTCTTTTCTCCAAAGAGCCTGCTGGCCGATCAGAGCGGGAACTGAGAGCCAGGACTGTTCACTTCCACAAGAAGGACCTGGAAACCCACCTGAATGTCCTTCTCTGTGCTCAAGGAGAGTGCCTGGAAACATAACTTTAAATGATTGATATTCTCTTGTTGGTCTCAAAATGCTCCACAAAATTTTCCTTTGAAGGGCATAGCTTTTACATTTATTGCGTATTTAATACATGCTACAGAAACACCCCCTCATTGGGTGGAGGGAAGAATCAGAGGGGAAAAGACAGAGAAAGAAAGGGAGGGGAGGTGGGAAGAAGAGAGAACACAGCAAAGGGGAATAAGGAGTTGGGATTTCTGCCTCAATTGATCTATTTTGTTAGAACATGAGCAACACGAAAAATGAAAAGGATGAGAGGGGTCCAGAAAGAGGTTCTTTTTAAATCTTGCATCCCAGGAAAAGCATAAGTATGCACTAAGTAGAAGAAAACATAGCCCTGAATTTTACCCTCAAAAATGCAATTAAAGTGTTAAAAAAATTGAAGAGAAATGGCCAAAATACAGTAGTTGTGGGAAAGACTGTGAGCCTCTGAGAGCTTAATCGGAATCCAAAGCTGATTCTGGATTCCCATCCGTGGTCTCCTGGGGCACTGGAGGGTCAGGAGCTCTGGTGTGGGAACCAGAGGTCTGGGTGCTCTAACCACTCCTGAGAGGCTCTCCGCCTGGTTCGCCTAAAACACCGGAAACCTCACTAGGTTTAGAGGACACCGTAAACCTGCGCTCCTGCGTCCCATGCACCGGAAGGGATTTAAATGAGTGATTGCACTGAAGAGGATTCTCAAGGAGAAGGACCTCATATGGAAACAGAGTCCCACTGGCCAACAGTCTACAGTGAAGGTGTGTGCATGGCCAGGAGCTCAGCTATGATGCCAGCTTGTAGGACTTGCCTCAGGCACCGGTTCTTGCCCTCCCCCCCCCCCCCACCACCTTATAAAGCCCCAGGGAACAAACAGAAAGGAAACCTTCATCATTTCCAGATGTTTACTGAGTATTTGTTAAACTCTCCTAACTAGCAGTTAGGACATCAGTATGTGTAATAGGTACATGGTTTTCGCCCTCTTTGCATATTTCTGTTTACACCTGAGCTAGGAGGGCAAGTTGGCATATCAGTGACTTGAAGTAGACATTAATCTATCCTTCCTTACCAAAGAAAAGCATAGTTCACAGTCTTTTATTCCAGAAATGAGATTAGATCTCAGCTGCTTAATGATTTCATTATCATTTTTTAAACGAAGACAATGTCATAGGAAAAGTTTTGATCATTTTACCAGGTTATTAATGAGAAACTTTTCCTAAAAATCTGAGGTACGGAGATGCCATCCCTGCTCTTTGCATCTCCCCCCTGAGGCGTGAGGCTGGGAGACAGCAGAGCAGAACACCTGAGAACTCAGGCAGCCGGTCCCCTGGCCACAGAGAGGCAGTTGACCTGG
Organism: Eptesicus fuscus; assembly: GCF_027574615.1. Taxonomy (NCBI): domain Eukaryota; kingdom Metazoa; phylum Chordata; class Mammalia; order Chiroptera; family Vespertilionidae; genus Eptesicus; species Eptesicus fuscus. The sequence continues at coordinate 92,974,647 of NC_072481.1, forward strand.
GCAATCTGGGCAGCAGTGTTCCCTTTTGCCCCCGGGAGGACCAGGCCAGGGCCCAGGAGAGGCTGGCAGGAGAAAAGAGCACGTTGGGAGAAGGGTTGTCTTCACACAGCATCTTGAGAAGGCGGAGGGGAAAGGTGCCATTTGCTTCAGAAACAGCATCCATGATGCAGGATCTGCAGCCAGAGAATGAAGACAAGGTGGCTTCAATACCCCACAGTGGTATGGCCCTGACACGCGTCAATTTTGAAGTGTATTTTTAAAATAAATTTTAAAGCTCATGCATATTTCAGTGAAAGGAAAATCCATTTACTGTTCCTCTCCATCCCCAAAGTAAGCCCAAACTTTAAGGTAATGGGCTAAGTATGGCAGTGGCAGCAGATCAAACTGCTAAGCTCAAAGCTCCTTTAGTGAACTGGTTTCTACTCCACCTGGAGCGGCCCCCTGCTGCCACCCCACGCTGCCCCCTGAAGCCTGCCAACCCCACAGGGCACCCCTCAGCCCTGAAAACACTCTTCTGACCCTTGACCCCTGTTCCCAAGTAGATGGCGCAAGCACCACATGCTCAGGGGGTACTGCTTCCTCCCCAGAGAAGGTGTCCCTTCACTCTGCTCCATTTCCCAGCCTGGCCCCCCAGTCTTGGCCAGGATTCCCTCCTGCCTTGGCTCACAGTGTGGTCTGGCCAGGCTCCAAGCTCAGAAAGGAGGACCTGTGGGGTGAGTGTGTGCTGATGAATGAGTTCGGATGGACCAGCAGTGTTTGGATTTGTGAGTGGAAACTGGCTATTTAGCACAGAGACGAGGTGGGGCGGACATCATTCTGAGGGTCCCAGAACACAGAGGAGTTGTGAGAAAGTGGTGGCAGAGGGAACAGGGCTGTATACGGGGTGACCCCTGACAAAGGGGAGGCGACGTGCATGGAAGAGGCACCTGGAGAGCAGACAGAGACCCCAGAGGAGGGGTTAGTGAGGAGAAATCAAAGGACTGAGCAGCAGGCTGCGTGGGGCGACCAGGCCAGCAGCGGGGGATAGTTAGGAATGACCAGGCTGGTAGGGGGGGCAGTGAGGGGCAACAATGCTGGCAGATAGGGACAGTGAGGGGCGATCTGGTTGGCGGAGGGGTGCAGTTAGGCGACCAGGTCAGTGGGGGGGAGGGGCAGTAAAGGATGACCAGTCTGGTGGAAGGGGGAGTTGAGGGTGACCAGGATTGCAGGGGGGGGGCAGGTGGGGGTGACCAGGCCATCAGGGGGGCATTTAGGGGTGATCAGGCAGTTAGGCAGGTGAGCAGTTAGGAGCCAGTAGTCCCGGATTGTGAGAGGGATGTCCGACTGGGATCAGGCCTAAACTGGCAGTTGGACATCCCCTGAGGGGTCCTGGATTGGAGAGGGTCCAGGCTGGGCTGAGGGGGACATCCCTTTCCCTCCCGTGCAGGAATTTCATGCACTGGGCCTCTAGTCTAATATTATTGTACAGATATGTGCCACCTACATTTGGGATATGTTTTAAGAAACATGTTGTTAGGCAAGTTTGTGGTAGTGCAAACATCATAAAGTGCACTTACACAAACCTAGACAGTACAGTCTACTCTAGACCTGGGCAGTGTGGTGTAGCCTATTGTTCCTAGGCGAAAACTCTGTACACATGTTACTGTAAAAAACAGCATGAGATTAAGTCCAGCACAAGAGAAAATGATTCCATCAAGAAACACAAGAAACACAAAATGTAGGAGGCTGCTGCCATTGTAACATCCCATACTGTTTTACAGCACATTGTTCTTTCATAAATAGAAAAATTACCCAGTCTAAAATAATGATAAAAGTTATAATATAATAACTACATTTGCTACCATTATCAAATATCACGTACTGTGCATAATTGTATATGCTATACTTTTCTGTGGCTGGCAGTGCAGTGGGTTTGTTTACACCAGCGTCACCGCAAACACACAAGTAATGCCTTGCACTATAGTGTTATGGTGGCTACAACATCACCAGGCAATAGGAAATTCTCAGCTCCATTATGATCTTGTGGGACCACCATGGTGGATGCACTCTGTTGTTGACCAAAATGTCATTAAGCAGCTAGTGATTGTAATTGTATTTTTATTCTCTTTGCAGAAAATGCAAGGACTCCAGAAATTTTACCTCTATTTTTCTTCTCCAACATCAATGGTATCATTTCTTTTATTGTTGTGTATGTTTGAAATTCTGCACACATTATTACTATTGTTTTATATGGTCAATATTTATTTAAATTTATATTTAAACTAGAGGCCTGGTGCATGAAAATTCATGCACTGGTGGGGGGGTCCCTCAGCCCTGCCTGCCACCTCTCACAATCCAGGAGCCCTCAGAGGTGGGATGTGACCCAGTGATCAGGGGAAGGTGACACCCCATCACACCTCTGCTGCTGCCACTGCCAGCAGCGCAATCCTTAGCCTGCCCTGGTTACCCGAGCCTCGGGCTGCCCTGGGCAGCTGGACAGCTACCATTGGAGGCTTACCTGCACCTTGGGCTGGCCTTGGGCGGCTGAGGGGCTGAAGGGACTGGGGAGATCTGGAGGCAGGCCGGGGGGAGTGGCCGGGCTGTGTGCATGCCATCCTGGTGGGGCTGAGGGGACTGGGCACTGCCACCTTGTGGCTGTGCGCACTGCCATCTTTGAGGGTGGGGCAGTCAATTAGCATATTCCCTCCTTATTGGCTCTGGGTGCTGCCATCTTTGAAGGCAGGGAGGTCAATTAGCATATTCCCTCCTTATGGGCTGTGGGCGTCGCCATCTTTGAGGGCGGGACAGTCAATTAGCATATTCCCTCTTTATTAGATAGGAGGATTTTTTCTTTTTTTAAAATTTCTTTATTGATTAAGGTATCACATATTTGTCCTCATTCCCCCATTCCCATCCCACACCCCTCCCCACACATGCCCCCACCCCCCTGTTGTCCTTAACTGCTGGTTAGGCTCATATGCTTGCACACAAGTCCTTTGGTTGATCTCTCCCCTCTTCCCCCACCCTCCCTTACCCTCCCTCTGAGGCCCGACAGTCTGATCCATGCCTCCTTGTTTCTGGGTCTGTTCTTGTTTGTCAGTCTATGTTGTTCATTATTTCCCCTAGATGAGTGAGATCATGTGCTATTAGAAATACACTTATGTCAGGGCTACATTCTGAGCTACTTCAGTCATGCTCCTAGAGTGTAGTTCTTATGTTGCCAAATGAAAGCACAGGGTCACAATGGGGCCCCCATACTTGACAAGCCAAAATTCTGCCTACCAGGCCTTAGGCATCATCTAAATCCCTGCTTCATGCCCTCTTTACCTCTGTTGGGTTGGGAAATGCCCCTGGAGGAAAAGTGGCCCCAGTTTCCATAGTCACCAATTTACCCCAGATTGCTGAGTACTTCTTCATAATCATGGCAGATCCCCTGCCTTTGGGCTCATGCTTGCTTGGTTTGGTTTTTTTGTTGTGTTTAAAAGTCTCAGTTACCTAGTTCACCATTACAGTAAAGAATTAGATGTTCTCCACATAAAATATTTATTGAATTCTAGTTTCTGCTCTGAAGTTTACTAGGTGTTTTAACCTTTAATAATTTATTTCTATTACACGAGCCTGTTCTCTCATATATTAAGAGAAGGATTTGAGCAGAGTTGCATGGGACCAGGCAGTTCAGTTTCTATCTGAATAGCACAATTTACTCTAAATCACTGAGTAGATTTTAGCATAAGAGCCCAAAGAGAAGGATTACAGAATGCAGTGACTTGCTTTTCTTGTTTTTCCTATACCTAAGAGAACCTTGAATGTTGTAGAAGCCAGTACTGTATTTTAAGAAAAAAAGAAAGGAAAGCTTGTCAACAAGTTTGCTAAAATCTTTTTCTTTCATGGAGTCACTGACTATCATCATGGATGTCAATATTTTCAGTCCAAGAACCCCATTAGTCCTGTCTTTTCTGGGATCAGATAGAAAGAAGAGGACTGAAACAGTCTGGCTAGCAGAATCTTAGGAAATATTATTATCCAGCCAACCAGTTTTGAGTGAGCAAGAAAATGCAGCATTTCAATCCCCATTCCAAGGAGTGCATTTGACTAAGGTTTATAATGATCACAGAGCCCCTCCCCATCCAGCATTGCATAAAGCCATCCCATTGCTATCACAGTCTGGACTAGATGATGGAAATCAGGAGCCCTTACAGAAAACACACAAGAAGCTGGTAACAGTGTGTTCTTTGCACCCCCTCTTGCTTAACAGTCTCTCCTACTACACTTTCCTTTTTGTAGTTTCATGGCATCTTTTAAGACAAGACACTTACTTCTTCACTCCTTGTGATCCCACACAAACTACCAACCAGGTGGAATGGAAAATAAGCTCTTTAATAGTTTGAAATCAGAGGGGCTATAATAGAATACTAATCCTGTAGGAGAAAGGGTCAGTAACACTGTAGAACAAAGGGTCAGAAACACTGGCCAAGGCAAATTTATCTTCATAATCCAACCCTTAATTGGGCTGCTCTCCTTTATTTCAATTGAATGTCTGTTTTTAAGCCTCCCTTCAACAATGAATGTCTCTCTATCATAGCTTCCAGAAGTCTATCTGTGAAATAAATTACAATGTTATAATTTTTCTCATGGCTATCAAGAGAGTACAGCAGTTTCTTAGTTACTACACTGTCAAGCATCTACATATCTGCTTGGTGCATTCAAAAGCAATCACTGAATTTTTCAATATAAAGAAAGGAAAATAGACACCTATGCCAAAGTTAATGCGTGTAAACAGCCAACAGAGCTGACATTACAAAGGAAGTTAGAGAATTGATTGGGATGGTAGATTTGTTGCGGAAGATATATGAAATCTATCACCATTGAAAGGGCCAGTGACAAAGCTCTGAGCTTGGCCTTGGATTTCCACAATCTCTACGGGCAACAAAGTCTGCCTAAGAACAGGATGTTAGTTGAGGGATTGTGTCGAATGAAAAAAATGAATGGATGGTCGGCCACAAAATTTTCATCTCCCATAAGCGAGCAAGTCTTGAGAGTTAAAACTGTGGCAGCCGCTGCCTCTGTGCCCTCCTCATTTACTTCCACAAAAGACTTGTGGATAATTTTTGATATAAAAAGATCTCCGGCTCCTGACATGCCAGACAGATCAGCCCTGGTAGTAAAGAGCTCCTCTATACCCAGGCTGGCCAGGTGAGAGTTGAGGTTGTAGCTCTCTTCCAGCTTGAACCTGGGCAGGTGGACTTTGACTTCAGTGGAACTCAGATTCTTAGGTTTGGTCCACTCATGCAGTTTTTCCAAGGTCAATTGATCTTCGATCTGAAATGAGAATGGGCAAAAGAAGAGGTGAGAACTACTTCACATAAGCAAGGTAATAAACAGTATTTACATGAATGGACTCATGTTATCAGTTGCTAATTAGCTTCTTTCATGTTTTGTACCAAAATAGATGCCATTTTGAGGATTTCATTTCTTTTCGGCAATTGGTGGTAATAGAACAGACCTGTGTTCCAAGCCATCAAGGGCCCAAGTAACAGGAACTTTGGACATCAGATGCTTCAACTACCCATCCATCCACCCACCCACCCATCCATCAACCCAGGCTTTCCTAAACCCCTACCACACTGAATTACTGTGATAGGCCAGGATGGCTGTTATTCCTTTAACTGGTTGATTGGTACAAGGTAAAATTCAAATATTTTATTCTATTTCTTCTATTCTGAACCCTACTGATCATTGTGGTTTTCTGTGAACTCACTGTGCTGAAGTAATCTCTACTACGTTTAGCTTGAGGGTAAAAAAAGAAAAGGGACTAGTTCCTCATCTAAAATTGGGAGAGGGTTAATAATAGTACCCACCTTATAGCATTGTTGTGAGCATTAAATGATTTAATGTGACACAGTAAGTGCCACAAGAATGTCAGCTATTATCATTAGCATATTACTACTACTATTGGACTAGAATGGACCCATCATTCCACTTGTTCTACTGATGCTGATTATGTCTTTTATGAGGCTGGAGAATTTCTCTTTATAATCAGAGAAGAGACAAATATGAAAATACAATTAAAAGAAGGAACATACTGATTTTAATGCAGACTTTATACATGCAAATAATTAATACTGGACCTCTTCCTGATAACAGTTTGGTTAGGGAGAGGGTAGAGAAAAACCACACAGCAGGCTAGAGACACTAAAGAAAACCATAATCTTCACAGATTTGCCTAGTCCTAGCCTGACAAGAAATGTCTTTGCCTTTAACTGAAATAAAATAGAAACATCATACAAAGTTCATATGAGAAAATAGGCTTAGCTTTCATATGGGTCTTCTCTGCCATGTAGCTCTTAGAAATTTAATTCACAATCTATATGAATTGTGATGAGAATGACCAGTGTAATAATAGGATCTCATAGTATAAGGTGAAGCTATGTAATATAAATGTTTAGGGATTTTTAATTTTAATATATTTGTTTCAATAAAATAATTCTAATTTTACTGCACTTTCCTCTAAAGTTCATTTAAGAAAATTTCTGTGAGCTGCCACTGACATGTTAAATTTATTTATTTTTTTCAGCTTTAGAAATTGTTTATTTCAAACACAATTTTCACTTTAAATGCAAAATAGCTGATAAAACAATAAAACATTGAAATACATATTATACTGACGCTTTGCCCCATATACAGACATCAGCCTTTGGTATTTGCTCTTAGGTAATTAGGTAAAAAAAATAAAAACTTAAAACTATTATTTTCATCTCCAAAAGAAAAGTTGAGGTATTTAACAGTTGTGTGATCGCCATCCAAAAATGGTTTCCCTATTAATTAACAGCCTTGCTACATGCTGTTCCAATCCGTTCCTTCTAAAGCAGATCTTGGTTCGAGCATATGTTCATACAACTGAGAATGTTCCTTAATAATCATTAAGGTTGCAAAACAATATTGAATGCCAGCCATAATTGAAAATAAAATAAAATAAAAATTAGCAAATTAACAAAAATCATGAAGGTTGCCATAGAAACACACCTGCGCCAGCACCAGACCACAGAGCGCATATGATGCTGGCAGGACCTCTAGGGGACGCTCAGGAGCGTCTGGTGCAGGACCGGAGCCAGGCGGCCTTCCAGTGGCAGCCCCGCTGCCCACATGGGAAAACTGGGTTCCATGCTCATGGTCTGAAAGACCGAACAGTTGCCCCTGCTTCTCCAAATTAAGGTAAGTTTCTCACCAACTCCACCTGGAGCTGGATGCCAGCTTCCTCCCCAGCAGAGTCAACCTTAGAGGGGGCAATACAGCTCCGCACCAAGCAGCAGGGCAAGAGGTTCCTGGGCATTCTGCAGGACACCCACACCCCACGGTCCCTCCCCGCCTGCTCCACGGGGCTCTGTTCGCCACCAGGTGGACTGCCGCCCCAGTCCCAGCAGCAGACTCCACACCTAATGAAGGTGTTTCCTGCCACCACCCTCTCTCCCCAGGAGAGCAGGGAAATCAACACAGAGTGAGCCCAGAGCCTGGCAGAAAACCAGCGGGGGCCTGGGCCCCATCCGAGCAAAGAGCTCTCTGAGTTACCAATGGCTTCACAGGCACAGCCAAGGCCGCCCCCTTGACATCTGAACAAACAGTTTCTTAATGCTACACGAATTAATGACCACTTTAGTTAAGATCCTGAACCAGCATATTTGTAACTTTTCCAACCCAGAAGGATAAGTTGTCATGTGTACTCTCCATTGTCAGCATGCCAACCTCTCACAGCTGGCTGTGGCAGCTTGCTGCGGGCACTGGGAGAGGAGACCTTTGCTGAGGATAAAAGGCAGCGCGTGAGCTGCAGAAACACAGGTGAGAATGACCCGGGGGCTGAAAACACAGGGTCACGGGCCATAGGTCCGAGGACAGAGAAAGCGTAGGGTGTACACCTGTGTCCACTGAGCAAAGCCCACAACCCAGAGAAGACAAACACTTTTCCTTCATGTACACTAGCTTATAAAAATGTAAAGAAAAAAACCAAAACACCCTCTTCAATAAAAAAAAAAAAAAGCAGTTCCATTACAATAATAATGAAAGTAATAACAATTTGGAGATCAAAGCTGCCTCGCTCTCAGTCATCAGGAGCTATCTGATTTCACATCTCCTATTAGCACGGCTCCTCCTGGCTCTGGTAACAGAGGTTGTGGTTAAAACCTTTATAAAGCGTTAAAGAACCAGGGGCAGAATCACCCTTTCTCAGGCAGTCTCGTTTTTGTTTTGTTTTTTTAAATATTTCCCTTTAACAGCATTTTTGCCGTTCTCAAAGAAACTTTATAGAAACACACACAGACACACACACACACACTGCCTGCCTTCCGTCACACTTAAGAGAGTTGCCTAAGGCAGCAATGGGGTCTGACACTTGAGTCAAAGCCAGCAATGAAAAGCGCCACTTGCCCAACATAGTAACAGTTTGAAACCAGCAAACAGCAAATAAAAGGCGGTCATGTTCACCCTTTGCCACCTGCCCGGTGCTGGCGGGTGTTTTTCTGAAAGGCCAGACTCCTAGAAAAGGTTGTGGTCTGGTAAATTTTTGGTCCACAGTTACCCAACGGATTTTAATCACAGCCTCCTTCCGGGACACCCCATGATGCTGGAGGGTACTAGTCTGGGGAACCCCGCTCATCACTGAATTTTCAAAGCCCGGACAGAAAAGTGAGCTGAAGTGGGTTAGTCTCAGAGTCACGGCTAGACATTTAGCTGAACTGAATCAAATTCAAGGAACTAAAGAAGAGGAAGGCACCGGTTGAGGGCGGGCAGCAGTGAATTCCCCTGCCCCCGATAACCAGGGCTCCTGGCTCTCGGGGGTGGGGGGTGGGGGTTTGCACCTGACCTTGCTTGGCAGCCCTGGGAGGCCACTTCCCAACACCAACCCAGAAGCCGGTCCTTCCCAACCTCGGGGGCGGGAGGGGGCGGGGGGGGGGGGGCGAGGGGGGCGGGATGGGGGGGAGAAAGGGAGGAGTCACAGCTGCTCTTCCCTTAAATTAGAGAAGCAGCAGGCAATTTCTTTCACTTTTAAGACAAAAACAAAATTTAGAATGAAACCAGAGTCTCTTCTCTAAGAGGGGAAAATCATTTCTTTTTTCTCCTCCTCTTTCTCATTTGACTCAGTTTTGTGCCAAACACAGTGACGGCTTCTGCCCGAGTTGTTTACCTACAGACGCTCGGCTAGCACGGGGCCTTGCGTGCTCTCAGGGAGAACCTCAGCGCTCTGTAAAGACCAAGTTAACATACATTCTTGCCGGTTCTTATGTCTTTTCACATACGTTCTCTCCTCGGTACTCAGGCTCAGGTGAAAACACAATAAACAGTTTGAGTCCAACAGTTTGGTCTCCCTGGCACCCCCGCCCACCCAAAGGCGGGAGCCCTTCCCCAATGCTGTTCTCCTTTCAGGGGCGGGGGAGGGGGGGCACGGAGGAAGGAGAATAGAGGTTTCCAGAGGCTGCGTCTCACCCAGCACCGTTACTGTGAGTGGAGACCCTGTCGCCACGCCCCTACTCCCTCTCTGTTTCTCTCCCCCTCAAGTCCTGGGATCCAGAGAGGGAAACTGAGTCAGTGCAGTGGCTTCTGGGTTCAGCAGGTGCTTAAGGTTAACATTCACACTGAGCAACATGCTAATGAGGAGCTCATTGCAATTCCACTTCAAACCACCTGGTCCTGAGATGCTACTCACGCCCCCCTCAGCTGTATCCAGCTTGGGGAGGAGAGGCAAGACAGTCGAGAGCTCCCCCAGCCTGGGCGACTGAAGAAACGCCAGCCTCAGGCCTAGGAAACTGAATTGCAAAGGCTCTTGGGCTTCAAGAGTTTGAGCTAGAAGGTGAAACTGTGCCGTGGGCCAGGAGATAGGTGACTCGGGTTGGGGGGGTGTCTTTGGCTGGAAATCCATCCCACCTCCTGAGGGTGCGGCATGTGGTGCCAGGTCAGGTGAGCAGGGGGCCGGCAGCTTGTCCACACGAAGCCCAGGGTCCGAGGCCTCTGCAGATGCCCGGCTCTGCCCGCCCGAGTGTCCAGTGGACTCGACAGCGCTCCCTGCACGGGGCCCACGTTCACTGTAACCCCTGCAGGCAGGGCTGTGGGAAAGAGGGGTTCAAAAACTCAACCACCTCTTCCTTCTGATCAGGCCAGCACACCTGTGTTCACCCAGAACCTTCTGTGAGGCCCCTCCGTGACAGCGCAGCCAGAGGCCCCACGCACCTGAGATGATCTGAAACGACGGTGAGAAGCCACGTGTGCTTTGCCATCCACACATCTCAGCGGGTCTGACACCCCAGCCCGCCAGGCGCCAGCCCGCCGGCTACTGGGGGAAGAAGGAATCTCTGTTGCTGATGTCATACGGGCTCTGTGAGCCGCTGGCATGGGGTTGGCTGTGCCTGGAGGTGTTATCCGACCCCAGACTGCTGGGGGACACCGGCGGGGAGATGTGGGGGACCAGCACTGGGGTGGGCTTCGGCCTCTCGGGAACCATCTGTCCCAAGGAATACGGTGGGTGCATGCTGGTCCTGCCTTCTTTCAGGGCCTGCAGCTGCCACGTCTCCCTGAACCTCAGGACAACGCCAATGCAGAGGAGCGTTCCGAAGGCCAGGCTTCCGGCCACCAGGAGTGTGTACAGTGGAATTGGAGACTTGCACTGGGAAGCTTGTCGTATTTGTGGGATAGTTTGAGGAGATGCTGTCCTCGTCTTTCTTGGTAGTAGGTGCCTTCGTGGAGGACACCTCCACCGTGGGCGCAGTTGAAAAGCTCATGGGTTCTGTCCAGGGGGTGCCCAGAACCTCCTGGCTCCACTCGCTCCACAGGCCGTGCCCAAATCCTCCCGGGGCGCAGCTGCACCACGCACCTCCTGCCACTCCAGGCATCACGGATGGTGCAGTGATACTGGAGCTCCTGGACCATCCGTGCTGTGAATGCCTTGGACCGTGCGGCCCGGTATCGGAGCTCAAACTGCAGCCTGTAGAAACAGGAATTCCAGGAGGGCGGGTCTTGCCAGGCGACAGTGAGCCAGCGGGGGTTTCGGTCCACGGCGGTGACCGTGATGTTGACGGGTGGGTCGGGTCGCAGGATTCCGTGACCCTCAAATGTGTGGGGTCTGCTGGACTTGCTGCCAGCACTGCTGGCCACGCACAGGGACACGCTGTAGAAAGCGTTGCCTCCCTCGGGGACTGACCGCTGGCAGGAGAACTTCTGGTACTCCCCGCCGGACCGTGCTGGGACTTCCTCACCAACAACACGGCCCTGGTGCTCCGGGACCGGGGCTCTGCGGGCTCCCCTCACAGACGGCGTTGCTGGCGGGGCTCTTCCGGAAGCAGGAGAGCTGAGGCGCTTCGGGAGGACCCGCCACCAGCCTGCGCACGGTTCCAACCCGGAGGCCGTCCTGGTAGCCTGAACAGTTCCCGGAGCCGCTGAGCTGCAGGGATCTCAGGAGCAGCCTCCTTCCCAAACCAGTCCAAACCCTCCTTCCCAAACCAGCCCATCAGTCGTGGCTCGAGCCCGTCACCTGCTTCCTGAGCACCCAGTGGACCGTGGCATTGCCCCCGGTTTCCCGCCTGGACAGGTCAGGGTAACGTTGGCGCCGGGCCTGCTGGTCAGCACATCGCTCTCCAGCTCCAGCACTGACAGCGCCACGGGGCCGCCGCAGCCCCCGGCACGGCCAGCTGGGCGGTGAGCAGCGCGCAGCGGACGGCCAGCATCTGACATGTTAAATTTAACATAGGTCCTTAGATGTCACCCACCACAACTGTTCACTGACAGTCGCTGAAAAGTTCATCTTAGGGCTTCAGAGTAGCAAACACTGATGGACTACAACCACTCAACATACACACAGGCAGCCCCGCTGGGTCAGACGGAAACATGAGCATGAGCGTGGGAGCCGTTACCTTCTTCAGACCCGTGGCCTCGTCCTCGATGTCATCTGGCAGCAGGATGACCATGCTGAGCTCCCTGCCCTGGTAAGGCAGCTCCAGCACCCGGCACTTAAGGTCCTCGATGTAGCCAAGTGGGAATTTGCTCTTCTGATACATCATTTTCACTGTTTTTGTGTCTTTCTGAACAGTCGAAAAAACCAAGACACTCACATTATTATCTGCGTTCTCTTAGAGCAAAGAACAATTTTATAATCACATCATCTCACCTTATTCAATCTGAAAGGTGTATCGGTTGTGGCCATTTTACTGAATTTCTCCTGCCAGTTTCCTTTGAAATAGATGGCATTAACTAGCACAAGTTTGGTAATATTATCAACCACGCCTGGAGCCAACAATTCTGGAATTTTCCCTAAAGAAATAAAGTAAGTTGTTTTTTTTAAAACATTCACATATCAGTATTCCAATTTTGAATTGTATTGTAATGCAATACAAATTGATACCTTTTATTTAATTCCCATTAATGTATTAAGTTAGGAACACCCTGCCAGTGTGTTTCAACTGTAAGTAAACCAACTAAAGGGTTTAAAAGCTAAAAGCAGGACAATCTTCTCTGCATTATATGATAAACAATGAGCCTTCTTTGTGAATGGCCATTCTGTGGCAGGCATAAACAATATTTCTTAATGAAAATGATTTTTAAGTAAGTCATTTCTCCAAAGCCTCCAGGTGGAAGCTGCTCTCACAGACAGTATTTTAACAGAAATCCGAAGGTGAGGACAGTTAGTCCTCGGAAACACCAGTTCCCCTGTGACCACAGCATGGCCATGATGAACGCCTTGGATGGGAGACAGGTGTTGGGTAAGTGCCTGGCCTCAGACCTTGATGAGGTTAGAGAGAGATGTGGTGGAGAAACAGCTGAGATGGAGCCACCCCGACAGCTTAGATAAGACATTTGCCAAAATACTATGGTCACAGGAGTTTGTGTCACAAGTATGAGAATACCAGAGGCCCCAGGTATGAAAATCGTGCGAGGGGCTTGGCCCCTGCTGCTGTGGCTGCCTCAGCCCCCACTGCCACAGCTTCGCCCGGAAGGTCTCCAGAAGGTTGTCTCCTCTAATTAGCATATTATGCTTTTATTGTTACAGACTTAGAGGCCGGTGCACCAAATTCGGTCCCTCGTTCTGACCTGTGCCATCTTGCAGTCCAGGAGCCCTCGAGGGATGTCCGACTGCCGGCTTAGGGACCCCCAACTTTCCATGGGGAGTGGGCCTAAGCCGTCAGTCAGACATCCCTATCGCTGCTTTGGAGGCGGGAGAAACTCCCACTACCGCCGCTGCACTCACCAACTGTGAGCCTAGCTTCTGGCTGAGTGGTGCTCCCCCTGTGGGAGCTCAATGACCACCAAGGGGCAGCTCCTGCTTTGAGTGGAATTGGGCCAAAGCTGGCTCTCCGACATCCTCCAAGGGGTCCCGGATTGTGAGAGGGCATAGGTTAAGCGGATGGACCCCACCGATGCACACTCGGGGCCAGGGAGGGATGCAGGAGGTTGGCCAGTCAGGAAGGGCATGGGGGAGACCACCAGGGCATATCTTGCCTGTCTCCCTCAGTCCCAACCGGTTGGAGCGTCTGTCCCCTGGTGGTGAGTGCACATCATAGTGAGCAGTTGAGTGGCCTTAGCATATCATTAGCATATTACACGTTGATTGGTTGAATAGAAGGCTGACTGGATGAGCAGGCACTTCGCATATTAGGCTTTTATTATATAGGATTCTTTTCCATAATCTGGCCAAAATGGATTTTCCTCAAAGCTTTATCCTTTTTATCCTACATTCAATGTTAGTTTTAATTTTTAAATGTGGTTTTGTGAATTTATGGGGAAAATATTTAGCTGCTTCAGTGAAAGCATTGAAGTTCCCACTTTGAGGAATTTCCACATTTAAAAGCTGTCTGGCTCTGGGCAGTGGCAGAGGTTAGCCCCAGCGAGAGGGTGAGGGCAGAGGAAAAGGGCAGGGAATCATCTGCAGGCTGGGGAAGTGGAAGGAGGAAAAGAACGGCCAGTGTTACTGAATGACTACATTCGGCCCACTCTCTTACCTTCAGTCTGCCCTTTGACCCACTCGTTTATCACCTTTCTTGCATCTTCAGAGGCTCGCTGAAAATCTACACTGGCCAGTTCAGCTCCATACATTTTCTGGGTTGAAGCTAAGAACTCCTGTTTAAAATAAAAAAGGTTAAAAAAAAACACACACAAAAAAAACACCCCCACAAATAACTCCTACTACATACAGAAATGGTTTTCTAAAATCCTTAAAAGCATTAGAAATTGCCCTAAAAGACATAAATTTCATTGTAACAAAAAAAATGCTAACCCTTATACTTTAGCATTACGGTAAGAAACACATAACATTAAATTTACCACCTTAATCATTTTAAGGGTACAGTTCAGTAGTTTTGGTGTTCCATAAAATTTACCAAGTCTTTTCTAACCTTTGGCTAACATTTTCAGAAATAAGTATACACTGACTGTTCTGGGGAGTGAATTATGGAATTCACTCTTGCTTTAGTAAAACAGCCAGGGTCAATCTGTTCCTGTGAAGACTATCTAATGAAATCAAATCTCTAATGGGGACACTGCCATATGTGTAAATTCTGTATTGCTTTCTGAATGTTTATAAAAATAAAAACTGACGTCTGTGACTTGATTGTGCTGGAAAATGTCTGCACTCTTTGGTGAGTTTTAGATGTGAAAGTAAAGTACTCACAGGGAGGAACTCATAGGATTTCTCTCCATATAACCTGTTAGCAAGTTTCAGAATATAGGGAGCCCCGCGCTTGTTGATATCAGCAATCAGACTCTGGAAACGGGAATGAATCTTCTTAACCACATCGAAGTGAAGAGTCTAAAATAGAGAAAACATTTTTTCTGTAGCCATTTATTTTGAAACAGATTCCTTGACATTTGCTCCTATCAAATTAAATTAATGCTTATATTACTAATTTCAGTAACATCAGCTTTATTAATACTTTATTAATATTTTATTAATACTTTATTAATATCAGCCCAATACTTTATTAAAATTTCATTGGAGAACGAAAGAATAGGGAATCTAAAACGTATAGATTTGTGAGACTTAATTACATCATAAGCTCTTTTTATATCACTTCTTTTTATAATAATAGTCCCATGAATGTAAGTGGTTAATAGGCTAAATATTTACCTGTGTCTGCTTTTTCTCCAAAGAAAATCATAACTGGTATATTCATATATAAATTCTGTATCAAAGAGAGTTTTACTGAAAGTTCTCAGAAATAAACAGTAAAATTGAGAATCATCCCCTATGTGGGAGCACAAAGGTATTACAGAATTGAGGGGATTTTTAAACTACACTATCAGCATCAGCAACTTAAAAATAACATCTATAAACTTAATATTCACCAAAAGTTTAATTTTCATGTTACAAATCAAGAATCCCTTTATGGTTTTATGAGTCCTGGGCTGGATTCTTATTTTACACACAAAGAATAAATCTACACAATGTACAAAGCCCAGTTACTCACCAGGATAGGGAATGCTTGCATAATTGCTGTGATAGATCTGCTTTAATGAAAAACCAGGGGAACCATTAAAACTATTTTTTTGCAGAGGTAATACAGTGCCTGGATAAACCTCAAAATAGAAGCTGACATTACCCTGCAAGAAGCAACTAACCATTATTACCGGGGGTAAAATAAAAAGTGGGTTTTGGAAAATATAAAAGTGCTTTCATGTCTGCAGTGGTAACGACCATTGGTTTTTCATAAAATGCGGAAATAAAAGATTTGGAGCTGGAACAGATGGATAAACTTGAATCCAAGGCTGGACCTTCCCCAGTTGCTGGCACCTTGTACTCTTTCCCCTACTTCAAGGAGAGCGGGAGGTCCCGGCTCAGAATTCAACAAAGACCACACAGCACAGTGGTTCGGCCCACACCCAGGAAGGCCAGGTGGAAGGCCAGGCGTCACTGCTTCTTCTCGCTGTGACAGGGACCTGCCTTACCACCCAGGGCTTGGCCCAGTCCCTGCAGCGGCCATACCTCACTTCTTTCCTCTCCTTCGGACCCTCCTACCCACACAGGCACCTGTGCCAGGCCCCGGGCTAGGCCTCAGCAGTATATAATCCCACGGTGGCCTGTTCCCTCAAAAAGGCAACACCGCCAACCTCTCCACTCGGTGCCTTCCCTGTGTTACTTTGTGCTGAAAGGTAACATTGCCCAGCAGGCCTTTATTAATGAGTAGCGGGTTGCATGCAAAGCAGAAACTGGAAAATCTGAATGGGGAGGAGATGCCTTCAAAGATTTGCCCACTGCAACAGAAGCAGCCCCCACCGGGGCGTTCACAGCTTTCTTCACTGCTGTATCCTCAGCCAATCAAAAAACAGGGCCTGGCACATAGTATGTGCTCAGTAAGGACTCAATCATGAGTGAGAGCCTGCATGTAAGTGAGCTGTTCTTGGGGCTTTTCTGGAAGTCTGGCCTCGTCCTGTGTCGCTGTGGAACACACAGTACAGTGTTTAAAACACCTGTAAGAGCTCAAAGGCACGCCTTCTCAGCAGGGACTCACAGGGAACCCAGGCTCCTTTTGTTAGTTCCTGCTGACCTTGGACATCTGTGCCGCGGTCGTGCCTCTGGCCCCCAGGAAGACCATGGCCAGCGCCGAGGAAATGCTTATGGGGGAGATGAAGATGTTCCCGGAGGGGTTGTTGTCCTTCAGGGTGCGGAAGAGGTCCACTGCGAACCGGGTGTTGGCCAAGCTCAGTTTTTCCATGGTGAGGCTACGACACAGGACACAGGCCTAGCACACAGCAAATTAGGCAACGACAGGTCTGCACGTCTTCCCCGCCCTGAAACACCGGACACTTGTACTTCCTTTTCCTTTTCCAGGAGGGCAAGAGCACTGTCTCATGAGCTCACAGGGGAGAACCGGACCAGGATCCATCAGAGACCCGGGACAGGACCCAGGGACCCTGGAGGGCTCTGACTTGCAGACTCAGCAGCCAGGACTGGGCCTTTCCTACTCAGCAGGGAAGCACACGCATTTCCCACCCTTTACCCGAAATGATACTTTTCTGCTAGAAAATCATAGCTACCCACTCCGCATTAAAGCAAATTTCAGCCAAGTGATCAATTTTCCTCATTTTCAAGATTCAGTTGCGAATATTTAGAGAGGTGAAGTGTCCCAAGTCTCAAGGCTGGTATAGGAAGTGAGAGATTGGAAACCCAGCACAGGCCTTAGGGTCGGGGTGCAGCCCACCTGGAGCAGGGGACAAGCATCCTCTCTGACACCCTCAGGTGCAGGTGACTGGCCTTCCTCCTCAGCCCAGAAGCCTGCTTACCAATCCTGACTTGTCTCACAGCTTGTTTCCACAGAGATGGGCAAGGAAGGATAGTTGTGCTGGCTGCTTCCCTGTAAGAAATACATTCAGGTATGACTGTTGTTATTGGAAAGTAACCTCTAGGATCACATGGGCCTCCCCTCCCTCCCTCCCTCCCTCCCTCTCTCCCTCCCTCCCTCCCTCCCAGCAATGAAAAGCTGTGTCTCCAGGGCTGACTAAAAACTGTCACAAACTGCTCAGGGAGCAGGGAGTTGGAAAAGAAATAAAAATATGATCTCAGTCTTGACTCTGGCTTCCAGCCACAAGGCAGCGTCCAGTCCATTGCAGGTCAGCTGGCACTCCAGCCCCAGATTAG
Source organism: Eptesicus fuscus (assembly GCF_027574615.1). Taxonomy (NCBI): domain Eukaryota; kingdom Metazoa; phylum Chordata; class Mammalia; order Chiroptera; family Vespertilionidae; genus Eptesicus; species Eptesicus fuscus. Next base: position 92,992,231 of record NC_072481.1, read on the forward strand.
GGGGTTGGGTGGGGATGTTTCAGGTGTCCTCTCTAGCTCAGATGAGCAGTGCAGGCTGCAAGTCCAGCGAAAGGGCAGGGGCTGCGGGTACCCAGCCCACCAAAGGCCAGGGCTGAGCCAGGAGTAGGCAGCTGGCAGATCCCAGCCCTGGGCAGCCCCCACTGGCTCAGTCTCTCTTCCCTAATGGGCCTGGTGCAGGGACCTCACCCTTTCCTCACTGGTGCCTGGGAGAGGCTCAGGATCTGAAGATGCCTGCAATGCAAGCACCGCCCTTAAATAATCCCAGAAGTGGGTGTTGAGTGGGAGGGGCTTGGGAGCTGACAATGCCCACAGCACAAGCTTTCCCTGAAGTGAGTCAGCTCTGGGCCTGTGGGAAAAGAGGGCGCCGCTTGGGGCGGGGTGCTGGGGCGGAGCAGCAGAAGGAGCAGGGTGGGGCAGCAGGGCAGGCACAGCAGCAGTCTGGGCACTGCCAGTAGCAGCCTAGATGAGGGTGGATTACTCAGGAAATGAGCACCTTTTTGAGTCTAGGGAACTCAGATCTCTGGCAAGGACCTGATGGCCTAGTTCTTGCCTAAGTGTGAATCACTGAGAGGACATAATGTATCACCTCTTACAGGGCAAACTAGCCCCTCTGAATCTCATCTGTATACTCCAAATTGGTTGTTTTTCTGTGCTTTTGTTTTTGTTTTGTGAGGTGGGGAGGGGCCTCCAGTATAAGATAAAACAGTCCTGTCAGCTGATGGTCATTGGTGCCAGTTCAGTGCCACCAGGAATCCCCAATTTAGGGTGCAGTGAAGAAGGAAATTTTATTCAGTGCAAACAGTTCAATTGTGATGCAGCTCAGTTACTAGTATGAAGCAGCAGGTGGCAAGGTGGCCCTCTGTGGCTAGCAAGCTCTGCTCTGCTCTGCTCCACCTGCTCCATTCCCATCTCCCTCTTTCTGTTTCCCCAGGAAACAATCTTGGGTGGAAAGAGAAAGTGTGCTCCCAGAGCCAGAAAGAAGCGGGCTCAAATAGAGAGAAGTCTCCACCCCTGGTCTCTGATTGGTCCATCCTCATGCAAGACAAGACTCCAAGTCCTCAAAGTTTGAGTGCTCCAAAAAGAGGTCTCCTGATTGGTCAGAATGGAGCTGTTCTGATTGGTTAGTGAAAATGCTGATAAGGTTATAAGTGCACATTTCCAAATGAATGGGGAAAGCCTCAGTCTTAAAGACTGAAATATATTCTAGGGACTCCTTTCTAAGGGCTGGCCCAGATGCAGGAGCACAGTGCAGGCAGGCAGTTCAGTGCAGTCTTCTCCTTGAAGTGCCCTCCTGGTGACCCCCTCCTCCCGTAGAAATGGCTGCAAGGTCTGTCTTATCAATTTGAGTCGATTTAGCCACCAGGAGTCCTTCTTGGCAGGCACCTGCTTTCTCAGGGTCCCCAGTTCCAACCAACAACCTTGATGTCACTGTCTTTAGAAACCAACATGAATGTGGCCCCAGTGTTCTCCTCACAGTGATGGCCACACCACTATTTCTGTGGTCCTTGTTTGTTTCCCACTTTAAATGTCTGGGAATGGACTTCACCAAAATTCATAGTGGTTGAGGGTCTGAAATAATTCTGCATTCATGAAACTTGTCCCCTGTTTTCTTACAAATTTCAACATGAAACAGCAACAAAGAAAATTTCCTATTGTGTGTGTGTGTGTGTGTGTGTGTGTGTGTGTGTTAGTATGGACAATGTAGTGTGAAAGGGATGGTAGATTTTTGTTTGTTTGTTTTTTACTCTGAGAACTTGTTTATTATGAAAAGGGTCAAGGAAGGTCCATTAATGAGTGATAAAAATACTCTCCATAGATTTTCTTTTATGCAGGAAGAGTTCAATAGTGAAGATTTTAGACTGATTTACAGCTTATTAAATAAAGAAATCAACACTCACTGAAAGCCCTTATTGCTAAATTCTAGTGGTTTGATCAAACCTGTAAGCTCTCCACCATTTCTCACAGAACCAGAGCTTCTACAAAGAGGTCAGCGTGGGAAAGTCAAGACAGAGAGGCTGCACTGAGAAGCTGTTAAATTAAAACCTGAGACACGTTAATTGAAGAAAAAAGTTTTCTGAATTTTATTTTTTCTCCTGGCATGTTGTATTTGTGGTTACCTGGAGTTAGCAATCTGGGTTAAATAGAAAACTAAGCCATTCCTGATGTCAATGTGTATACTGTATATAAGGTTCAGACAAAATTGATCATTATACATCAATCAATCAATACATTTACTGTCTAGAGTTGAGGCAAAGTAACTGTTCTGTGAAATAACATTGGAGTGTTCTCCTTGTGAATTTAAAATATAAATGGCCACAGTCAAAGCTCAGAGATACTTACACCCTCAGGAAGGTAGGGTATATCTGCCAAATGAGCACATGCTTACCCGAGCTCCCATCCAGGAATTTCCCCCCTGAGTGAAATGTGTGTGAGCATGTGCCCCTGGAGACATGTACAAGAATGTTCATAGCCACATGCTTTGTATTAGACCTTCATTTGGAAACCACATAAGTGCCCATCAGCAGAATAACAGTCTAATAAATACAACAGGATAATATACAGTAATAAAAATGAGCAAACTACAGCAATGCACAGGAACACAGCTGCATCTCACAGCGGCATTGTTGAATGAAAGAACAGCCACAAAAAGCTGTGTAGTTTGGTTATAGAAAGTTCAAAAACAGGCAGAACTAATCCATAGGGTTTGAATTCAGGAGAGAGTTCTTTTTGGAGAGCAAGGGGGATTGTACTGACTGTATTTTCTGTGTTCTCCGTGCTCTGGTAGTTGAGGCCTCAATTTTGGAGAGAGTGCTTCTACCAGCACTAATTCCTAGAGATAGCTAATGGCCCCTGATGCCCCTGCGAGTATACCTTTGATATAAATTCAGTGACCACACTCTCTAATATCTCCTTTATCCAACTCTTATAGGCTAAGCCAATAGTCCCCCTACTCCAAACTACCCCCACACAGGTACCAAACCACTAGAGACCGCCTTTGTAGCCAGCTTACAGCCCCCAAATTATTTATACTGTCTAAGTTAAACCTAGTGTACCTATCCTGCCATGCCCATTCCTTCCTGTGAGAATTCCAGAAGGCTTTGCCTTCACTCCTGCGTGCCTCCTGGCAGACTGGATGCTTCCCAGGTCCCATGTGGTGTGATGTTGAATGCTTCTGATTTTTAGGGATCTGTGAATATCCATTCTTCCTTTGTGACAACCATTTCCATGTCAGATGTCTTACTATACCTGATCAGGACAAATTCTGGGTCCATTTTTGACAGTGGGAATGGCTTCCAGAGTACCAATAATGTGACATTTCTTGTCATCTATGGTTACACAAGTGTATTAGTTTTGTCATAGTGCATTGAGTTGTGCATATAATTTATTATTTTCCTGTAATCATTAAATAGAGCAACAAAAAATGTTAAACATGTCTGGCCCATGAGACTCAGTGTTTGATCATTGATCTGTTAACCAGAAGGTCACAGTTTGATTCCTGATTAGAGCACATGCCTTGGTTTGGGTTTCTATACCCAGTAACGGCATTCGGAAGGCAGCTGATTGATGATTTTCTCTCATCATTGATGTTTCTATCTTTCTCTCCCTATCCATTCTTCTCTGAAATCTATAAAATTTTACTTTAAAAAAAATTAAACATTAGTGATTGTTCTATTTCCCGTCTCTCCTTCCCCCTCCTTGCACACACACCCAACAGGATTAATAAGTTGGAAGCTACTTGGGGCCCTTTGTGTCATCCAGCATGTCCACCCCTAACTCTGGTAAGTGGCTTGTGCTCGAATCCTTTCCTATCTACTCCCACTCTGGTGACACATCAATCACTGGTTCAAGGTACAGAATAAAGAAGATGCAGAATTATTTTGTCTCAGATCCACAGCTGGATTCATAAAATCCATTAGAAGGAGAAAATACCAAGCAGGCACTAATAGATGTTGTTACACTTGCTATTGTCAAAAGTCCCTTAAACTATACTTATTTTTATTTCCTTGGTTAAGTTTATTCCTAAGTATTGCTGGGGGCTAATCCCAGCAGGTCATAAATACAAGAAGTTCATCAAAAGATTGGAGAACCTTGAGGTTTCAGCAGGGCTGAAGATACATGTTATTGCCTGCTGCCAGACAGCTGAGGGCATTTCCCCAAACCTGAAAAGCTACTTGTTATTATCTGCTGCTGGCCAAACAGCTGAACAGCCAAAGGCAGTTTCCCCAACCAGATAATCTTACCAAACTTTACTTTTGATATGTACATCTGCTTTGCTATAGGCCAAAATGTGTGAATAAAAAGCCCTGGGTATGGAGATTCAGGGAGAACTTGGTTACTATAGCTAAGTCTCCTATGGCTCCCCCCAAGAATGCTTTCAAATTTATATTTCATGTCTAGTCTTTTTATTAATTTACCACTGCCACTTCCACAGATTCCTAAAGGAAGGCCAGATGCATCTTGGAGGACCCACAGAATCAGTGTGTGCTGATGAATGAGTTCGGATGGACCAGCAGTGCTTGTATTTGCTACAGGAGACTGGCGATTTAGCACAGAGATGAGGTAGGGCAGACATCATTCTGAGGGCCCTGGAACACAGAGGAGAGGCCAGAAAGTGGTGGCAGGGGGAATCCGGCTCTATACGGGGTGAACCCGGACAAAGGGGAGGCAATATGCATGGAAGAGGCACCTGGAAAGCAGAGACCACGGAGAAGGGGCTGCATCTGAGGCTTGTTGGGGAGCCAGGAGGCGGGGTCCTTCGACCTGTCACAGGCAAAGCCCAGCTGTGCCACTGACCACTGTGTCCCCAAGAGCCTGGGTTTCTGCCAACAAGAAGGCACAGCCCTGCCTTCTTGGGTTCGAGGTGGAGGAGATGGTCCTCTCTCTGTCCTCTCCTGTCTCTAAAGGGTCCTCTGGGGATTCTTCTACCCCAAACCCAGACCTGCCTGCGATGCCATACCTGCCCCCTCAGTACAGCCTCACTCTTCCTGTGCCCCTGGGGACCTGGATGCCAGGACCAGAAGCACAGACTGGGCAACAGCACCTGGAAGCCAGCTTCCCTCCTGGGTCTGGGCCACCCACAGGCCTTATGGGGACTCTATACAGCCTGCCCTCAATGTGCTGGCAGGACGGGGCGGGGCAGGTGGGGACAGATGCTGGTCAGCCAGGGTCTGGGGAGGCAGAGGCCACTCCCCAGGGATAGGACCTGGACTCCCACTCCAGGCACTTCCAAGCCTATGGGACCCTCGCTGGACGTGGGGGCACCAGTGGGCTGGAGGTTCTCACTTTTCACCCCTGCCAGGAGCGACTCTGAAATGGGAATATGAAAGGACAGCCGATTTATAGTGACTGCCCAGCGGGGCTGGAGCTCCAGGTGCCCCTGGTGTACCCGCTCTGCTTCCTCCAAATGAGGAAGTCACAGCCAGGAGGGGCTGGGAAGGTGCCTGAGCCCTTCGGAGCCTGGGCTTCTCTTCTTCCAGGGAGCAAACCGAGGTGGAGAGACAGCCGCCTGTTGGGAGCACTAGGTCCTGTGGACCATCAACACCCCTCTATCTTACACAGATGAGGCAGCTGGAATGAGATTTCCTTTGGGGTCCCAGGACACATTAGCAGTGCTGAGCCAGACACAGAAGCCAGTTAGTTGTCTAGTGCCTGGGCCTGGGCCTGGTCCACTCTTGCCGCTGCGCTGCGGTGCTCATGTGTGAGCAGCTCTCCAGGTGCCTGCACAGGGACAGAAACAGACACAAGTCAGATTGGCTCGGGGTCTGGGCTTCACAGGAGAGTGGGCCTCTGGCTGCTTGAGGTAGGGCAAGGCTAGCAGAGTGACTAGGACCTTACTTAAGGGGGCATGCACTCTTAGGTGCCAATCCCTGCACTTGTGTGACTCTGAAAGTATGTGTCTCCTTAAATTTTTCAACCTAGATGAATCAATTCCCTTTTGAAAAATATCAGCTTTATTAGATAAAATGAACATCTCATAGTAGTCGCCCTGAAAGGCATACACAGTGGTTTTGAGTCTGTTCACCAAGTTGGTCAACTGTTGTCACTGTCTAGCTCCAGAAAATTTTCATCACCTCAAAAAGAAACAGTACCCCTCTTAGCAATTTTTCTCCATTTCCTCCTCTCCCAGCCCAGGGCAGCCACTAATCCATTGGCTGTCTCTACAGATGTGCCGACTGGGCATTTCATATTGAGGAAACCACACAACATGTTGTTGAGTTCTGTGAGGGCTTACTTCTGTTATAGGCAGTTAGACAGACTCAGGCAGCACAAGGACAATGGGCCATGGACAGAAGGTCACCAGGTCAGAAAGCCCCGGGTGCCTAGCAAGGGGCAGAACTGGGAAAACCAGGACCTTGTCCCCAGGGTTACCTTTCCTCCTCTAGCATATCACTGGTCATGCCGTTGGAACTCCTGGGCTTTAATATCACTGGCCATGCAGTTTAGGCCCCCTGACCTTATCCTCCCCAAGGATAGCATCTAGGCATCAGTTGTATTTCAGCTCCAGACCTAGAAAAGCAGCAAAACCAGAAAAGTGACACCCTGGCTGCCTCAGGACCTGCATTGACTAATGACCTTTGCTGACCAATCTGAGGACACTACGACCCTGAAAGAGCACACCGGGACAGCTGAGAATATTTTGCTGAGACCCTCCCCTAAGATTCCCACCTGCAAGAGAGTGAGATAAATACCCTCAACACAAAGGACCCAGCCTCCTCTCTCCCCCAAGGGACCTTGCCCTCACCATTTCCTTTCTCGCTCTTCTCTGTAAGGGACCCATGAGACTTGCCACCTGGGGAGCAATGGGCAGTGGCAGTTCATCCAGTCTAACCCCATGGACATGTCTCCATGGTGCCTTTTTTTCTGACTTTCCAGGGAGCCAAAGCAGACAGCCCAGGCTCTCCCGTTGCTTCTTCTATGCCCTTCCTCGTTTCACTGTCCTAGTTGGTTCTTGCTGCTGCCAATAACTTCTTGCTGGTTTGTGAGCCAATGCGCCTGGGCACTGACATCTGTTAAGGAGCCTGGTAGTGGTGGGAGGCCGAGCTTTGAGGTGATCACAGGGGAAAAAAGCAGAATGCTGGTCCTTGCCTCCCTGAGATGCTTCAAGCACACCCACAAGGTATGGGCGCAGCCTGGGCACGCAGGGAGAGCAGAATCACTCAGGGCACCCCAAGCCCTCAAAAATATGCACACTCTTCCCAGCCCCACACTGCATGTGCTTGAAGCTGCAGTCATTCCAGCAGCTCAGAGGTGCTCAACACAAACACGCACAACCCCCCAGGTGCACACGCCTCTTTCTTTTGAACCACAGCAGGAATTTGGTCACCCAGATTTAAATTAAGGCAATGTACGCGGAAGGGAAAGGGGTGCATGGGCAGCAACTGGACCTCTTAATGGAGAAGAGACGCTTCCCGGTGAAGAGAAGGAAAGGGTGGTCTGTGAGTCTTGGTCCTGTTGCGCTGCACCCGGCATCCTGAGCACTGTGGCACTCCAGGCCTTCTTCACTGGCCTCTGCCAAGCATTGTGCTTGACCCTGGACACGTGCTTCTTAGTCAACATTCCAGAAAACTTGGCCTGGGCTTTCTCAAACACACCAGTTTCTCCTCCAGCTTTAATCTGGGGAAGAAACCTTGACTTTACTGAGTTGTCTTTTCTGGATTTTTTCAGGCTCCGTATTTCTCATAGGTAAGTGCTTTTCGCAGCTGGCAAAACAGAGTCAAATCTTACAATCCAGATGCACACCGCCGCACTGATTACCTCACTGACTACGTCCCATCCCCACCCTCTGATACACTAGGTGGTGAGTTCTGGTCCGAGACAATCCTCACTTTTGTTTTTTTTCGCATAAACACACCAAGACTCTTCCCAAGTTCTCTTGTTTTCCCTTCCCTGTGGATACAAGACCACACAGCTAGAAAATATCTGAGACAAGCAGAACTTTTTGAAAATACTATTTGCCCTAAACTCACTTAAAAGGTTTTTCAATTGAAAAGATTATCATAACCAATTGGAGTATTTTGTAATACTCATAGTGTTCATCAGAAGATGGTTTGACAAAGGAGAGACAAAGATAAGGGCTCAGAACTCTGACTTCCAGGACAGGAGGGAATCAGGGACCATCTGCACAGGAAGAGTGTGTGCAAGTGAAAGGGAAGAGCAGAAATGACAATCACAGGGCTGTTGCTTGGATCCCTGTGTGCCCTCATACCCCACGCTAGCTGCCTGCCCTGGAGTTAACCGTCAGTCCTCTAGCAGCCAGCACTCTTTCTATGTGTGCACAAGACAGAAAGAGAGGCAGGTGGGAGAGGGGGCTTCCACTTGCACCCGCTCCTCCCCTCACCACCTGGAGCCCAGTGAGTGACAGCTGTTTGGACACTCGCTCTATCCCCAGCCTCTCCTTATTTTCCTCTTAAGTAGCTATGACAGATCTCATCCAAGATCCCATAAGGAAAGCTCCTTCTAATCCCATGAGGGAGAGCAGGGAAATCAGGCAGGCCCACCTCAGCATTCTGTGCAGGGAGCTGGAGCTGGCTCCTACATGCAGCGAACATCATTCTTCTACTTCTTAGACATTCGTAAACCAGTAGTTAAACTCCTGGTAACCTAAAACCAGTCATGGTGAGAGTATGTGCACCAAGGGAACCCTCCAACTTCAAGAATGGGGCTTCCTCCTTTCTACCCCCCACATATCCCACCACCGTCTCTGGGTTTGCTGAGCCAGTTTGCAAGCAACACTGAGTCTACACCACCAACATAGGTGTTTACTTTCTCCTGTCCTGAATTCTCTACCTCTTCTCTGTGGCAAGAGTCCTCTCTCCTGTCTAAGGTAATATCTTATCTGTACTTTACATTTGTGCTACTTAAGGCGTAGCCCATGGTCCAGCCTCATCTGCATGATGTAATATCTTGCTAGAAATGAAAACATTGAGCCCTAGCCAAATTGGCTCAGTGGATAGAGCATCGGCCTGTGGACTGAAGAGTCCCAGGTTTGATTCTGGTAAAGGGCACATACCTGGGTTGCAGGCTGATCAGATCCCCAGCCCTTGTCAGGGCTCCTGTGACAGGCAATCAATCGATGTGTCTCTCTCATGTTGATGTTTCTCTCTGTGTGTCTCTCCCCTCCCTTCTACTCTCTCTAGAAATCAATGGGGAAAAATGCCCTGGTGAGGATTAGCAAAAGAAATAAAAACAATCAATCCACACCCACACCTATTTTATAGATTCTCTATTTAACAAGATCCCAGGAGATTCCTATACTTCAATTGCTCAGGCTGTTATTGCAGAAAAGCACACACTGAGTGGCTCAAACACAAAAATTAATTTCTCACACTTCTGGAAGCCAGAAATAAAAAACCTTAGTGTCAGCAGGGTTGGTTTCTTCTTAAGTCTTTTTTCTTGCTTGTGGATGGGTGACTTTTACCTGAGTTCTCACATGGTCCCTCCTCTGTGCTTGTGTCCAGTCATACTGTATTAGGGTTCAACCTAAAGACCTCCTTTTCACGTAGTCACCTCATAAAGACCTTGTCTCCAAATGCAGAAACATTGTGTGGTACTGGGCTAGGACTTCAACATATAAGTTTGGGGGAACAAAACTCAGCCCATAACAATTCATATATACATTAATGTTTAAGGAGCTCTGCCTAGATTCTCCCTACCTCACTGTGCAGGACTCTTGTTCAGTAATGATTGGGCCTTCAAGTATGCCATTTCTTCAAATAATGAATAATGTCCTTACAACTTTGGGACATTGTTAGGCCCATCAAAATGTCTCATTACCAACAATTCCACTCTTGGATACTCAAGAGAAATGAGGGTACACGCCCACCAGAAAACACCTAGTAGTGTTTATCTAGCATTATGTGTAATAACACAAACTTGGAAACTCCGTAAATGCTATCCAGTGGATGGATTTAAAGAAATGAGCTCAGCCTCATTACTGCGTGCTTACCGTGGCCAGATGGGTGTTGTCATTGGGAAGCAGAATGGCCATGCTCAGGTCCCCCACCAACAGGTCCTGTCTATCTACACTATTGTAAGCTTAGACTGCTTAAATATCAAATGTATTGTCTTTTCTCCTAATGAAGACAGGAAATTAACACTAGATAGCTGAAAAATGAAAATAGCTTACCAGAAAATTTATACATCTAACTTGAAGAATCCTTAAAGTACAGATAAGAGAGTTTTTATGTCTATATGGTGATGAATATGAAATATTCATCAGTACATTCTAGTGTTGAGTACAACATGCTATTGTTCCCACAAATCAAATATTATCTGATGAGAGAGAATGGGTTGACAAATAAGGAGTCATTTAAGCTCTTTACAACAGTTTGGAAGGACTTGTGGGTATTTTTTTCTTTTGAGAAGTTGCATAGAGGAACACTCCCATGGACCTTCAAATTACTTCTCCAAATTTAGAGGAGAATCAAATAACATTCAGACACTTGGAAAGAAGATTATGGTTAGAAAAGACATTATTGGCCAGAGACATACATATATCCTGCAAAGCTGTCTCGTTATATCATTGGTTTTATATCTTTGGTGTTTTGGCGGAAAAGACATTGACAAGATGTGCAAAGTCAGCCAAATTGAAAGCTTTCATCAGGTATATTTATACTTTTATATCTTTGAGAAAGATGACAGGTGGTTTCCTGTGTCCCCAATATTCTCCAATATCAAAATATCAGGCTGATGTTAAACAAAATATTAATTAACCAGAATGATTTTTAAATTCCCAGTGCTTATCCTGGGAGACCTAACCAGCCAAAGGATCCAGAATCATCCCCAATTCGATCTAAGCCCAGAGCAGGCAGCCTCCGTGGGGTGGCAACCACAGTAGTGATGAGGAGGACGTACTGAGTCTTCCAGAGAGCGCTTGGTACTGACAACAGTCTGATGGCCAGGATCACTCCATCAGTACATCTTTCTCACAATAACATCACTCTACATAGTATGTGGTAGAATGGTTTTGGATTTCACTTATGGAAGGGCTTTTCTGGACTGAGGAATTTTGTAGAAGCTACACAAATTTAAAATCTTGGTTTCAGCCTTACCTGGTTTTGCTCATTGTATAGAGCTTTGGCCTGTGGACCAAAAAGTCCCAAGTTAGATTCCGTTCAAGAGCATGTACCTCAGTTGCAGTCTTTTCCTTGGCCCAGGCCCTGGTCAGGGTGTGTGCAGAGGCAACCAATTGATGTGCTTCTCACACCTCAATGTTTCTCTCAATCTTTCATGCTTTCTAAAAGAAAAAATGGAAAAAATATCCTCAAGTTAGGATTAACAAAACAAAACAAAAATATCTTGGTTTCACAAACAGATTTTATTTGGAAAGGCTATTCTGTCAGTGGTGAGGATTTATGAGACAGAGGAAAGGGCCAGGCCGGACTTGGAGAGACCAGTTAAGAAGCAGTTAAAATGATAGTGGAGAAGATATGGTGAGACTGTAAACCCAGGCAATAGCAGAATAACTCAGAAGAGGAGCAAAGTTAAGAACCTTGAGAGGGAACCAGCCCAACATCCAGAGAGGAGACCGTGGAGGACCCAGGAGGGCTGATCTTCTGCCTCTGCATCATGATGCAAAGTAGGGAGTCAATGGGCAGAGGCAGGTTAGGGTGCAGCGAATGGACATATTGGGACTGACACCAGGGAGAAATCTTTCAGAAATAATGAAAAGCAACATGATTATGAAGCATATTAAAATTCAAAATTATAAAACTGTATTTCTAAGCCATTTTTAAGGCAGGAGAGTTATAATTCACTGTCTTCCCTCCTGTAGTTTCCCTTTTATTTTATTTTCATCAATGTGTTAATACCACTTAATGAAAGGAAATGCCACTTTTGTTCTCCAAGGGTTTGTCAGCTCATGTAAGAATGCTACGTCCATGTTGTTAACTTCTTTGAGAAGAGACTGGAACCTTGGTGAACAGCCCACCTGTGCTTACACAAAGTGCCTGTTAACAAAAAACAACATCCCCAACTTTGAACATTGCATTCTAATACCCAGGAGTGACCTCCAAACAAATGCCTGACTGAACATTATGGCTTGCAAGGAAGATGGCTGCTGACGGGAAGGCAGACTGCAAGATAATGTGTGAGTGAGAGAATGAAAGGAGAGTGTGTGGACGTGTGGTGAGTGTATATTTGTGGGTAAGGGACAGCTATACTCCAAGGGACTGTTGGGGACTGGTGGACCAGGCTCCCTTGACAGGGCAGCCTCCACTGCTACTGAAATCTCTCCTGGAGTGCCCAGCTTTGCCGCGGAGACAACGTCATCTTGAAGGGGAGAGTGGCTGTTATTGGAAGCCTATACATCCTGGGGCTCTCCAACCACACCACCCAGGGACCAGCTGCGTACCCAGGAACACCAGATCTCAAGCAGCGTGAATACGCGGACTCAGATGAGCTCTGCACCTTCTCACAGAAAGGTCAGGTTTTGCCTAGGGAAAGATGAGGTCTGCGATCCAGACTGGAGAGAGAAATGCATGGGATCTAGAGGTTCAGGGGAAGTCTGCGCCCCACAAAATCTGCGGCCTTTGGGCTAGTGTGATCCACATATGTGGAAGGGTATCCGCAGGGCTGCTGGCAGAAGGGAACTCTAAAAATCAACCCATAGCTGGACTGGGAGCAAAAAGGCAACCTGAAATTTTACCAGTGTGCCAGCTGCTTAGAGCCAGGGGAAAAAAGATATGCACAGAGAGGTTCAAAGAGCTGCGCACAGTATTGGAAGGTAAAAGTCGCAAGTTCACACACTTACTCTGGCTCTTTCTTTCTCTTTAAATCCTTGCTTTTGATTACTAAGCCTAGTACATAGGATCACCCAATTGTGGACACTCTAAGAGACTGCAGGGGAAAGTTGTTTTTGTGGAACCTGAGGATCAGAGTGGGGAGTAAGGATCAGAGAACCAGCTCTGGGGAAGTCCATTCTCCCAAACCAGTATTAAGTGCCACAGGGGAAAAAAAAATCTAAATACTGGCTAGAGAGGACTTATAGCCCCAGAGGTCAATCCAGAAATGCTGCCACCCAGGGGTTGAATCACAAATTGACTCTTGTGTAAACACAAATAAAGGAGTCTAAGAAACAAAGAAATACTGCCTGCTTGAAAATCAGGACTGTGTCTTACAACACAGGGCAGCAGTGGAACGCAGGAACATAAATACTGTCCTGACTACCTGACAGGAAACAGGCATGCCAAACAGAACAGTAGAGGAAGTGAATGACCTTCACTACTGCACATTTTAATTTTTTTATCTGTTACTGAAGAAACTAATTTTTTTCTTTTTCCTCACTTGATTTTACCTTTTTAATTATTATATTTTTATTTTTAATCAGTATTATTACTACTACTATTTTACCTTTTTTTAAAGTGTCATTTTATTTTCTATTTATTTTATTTTATTTTATTTTGGGATTAGTGTTCTACATTCTATTTTCATTTTTCCTTTAGCATCATTTCACTCTATCTCAACTTTACCTTTATGCCAACACTCTCTTCCTCACTTTTCCCCTTTTGTTGTCCTGTTTCTCTTACCCAATGCCTGCTTTAGATTTTTCCTATTCCTTCATTTTACCCCTATTAAAAATTCATCCTACTTGTATATCTAATTTCCTATCCCCTGCTTTAAGTCCATATACACCTCTCTCTTTTCTTTCTTCACTATCCAAATTTTTTTCTCTCTTCCTTTTTTGTTTGTTGTTGTTATTGTTTTTTTGTTTTGTTTTGTTCTAGGTATTTTTGTTTTATTTTTGTTTTGCTTTGCCTTGCTTTCTTTCTGTCCTATTGTTGTTGTTTGCTTGATTGTTGATTGGATTGGTTTTTTTTGTGTGCTTGTTTGTGAGATTGTTTCTCTTTTTTTGTTTTTGTTTGTTTGTTTTTTGCTTCTGTTTTACCTCTCCTCACTTGTTATTAGTTGTTGTTTGTAGTTGCATTCATCTCTGGGTGTTTGTTGTTTGCATTTTTTGGGACTAGTGGTTGTTCTGTTGGAGTTTTCTCCCCATATAAATAGTTTTACCCCCTTCTTTTTTAATTCTCTTTGTTTTTTCTCTTACTTTTTTACTTTTCTCAAAATCATTGTTACACTCCCCCCTTTTTTTTTTATCCCCTAATTCTCTTTTCTCTGGTGATCACCTTTATTTGGAGTTATTAGTATTGTGAATACATTAGTGTTCAGTGCCTTGTGCATTGTGCCTTGTTGTGTTTTACTTTGTGCCTTTAAATCAATGCAGGAGAGAAAGCTACATATCCAGACATCCAGAGAAGAGAGATCATGGGGAGACAAAGAAACAGCCCACATATGAAAGAAAAGCAGGCATCACCAGAAAAGGAAGTAAATGAAATGGAGGCAAGCAACATGTCAGGTAAAGAATTCAAAGAAATGGTCATAAGGTCGCTGAAAAGAATGGAAGACAAATTCAACAATATGTGTAAGAACCAAGAGGAAATGCAGAAGAACCAAGAAGAAATGAAAAATGACATTGCTGCTATAAAGAACTCAATAGAAAGCATCAACAGTAGACTAGAAGAAGCAGAGGACCGCATCAATGAGCTAGAAGACAAGGTAGGAAAAAATACCCAAGTAGAGCAGCATCTAGGAAAAAAAAAAACACTTAAAAAACAGGAGGAGAGCCTAAGGGAATTTTGGGACAACATGAAATGAAACAACATCTACTTAATAGAAGGAGAGGAAACTGAGCAAGATATAGAAAACCTGTTTGAAGAAATAATGACAGAAAACTTCCCTGATATAGGGAAGAGAAAACCCACACAAATCCAAGAAGCTCACAGAGTCCCAAACAAAATGAACCCCAAAAGACCAACACCAAGGCACATTATAATTAAACTGGCAAACACCAACGACAAAGTAAGAATCTTAAAAGCAGCCAGAGAGAGACAGAAAGTTACCTACAAAGGATCCCCCATCAGACTAGCGATTGATTTCTCCACAGAAACACATCAGGTCAGAAGGGAATGGAGTGAATTATACAAAGTCATACAAAGGAAGGGTCTGAATCCAAGAATACTGTACCCAGCAAGGCTATCAATCAAAATAGAGGGGGAAATCAGGAGCTTCACAAACAGAAAAGGACTAAAGGAGTTTTTCAAGAAATGCTAAAGAAATGCTAAACCAGCAATGCAAGAAATGCTAAAGGGTCTTCAGTAAAAAGAAGAAAAATGAAGTGAAGAAGGAACGCAGGTGTAAAGAATAAAAATGGTGACAAACAAGTACCTATCAATAATAACTTTAAATGTAAATGGATTAAATGCCCCAATCAAAAGACATAGGGTAGCTGAGTGGATAAGAAAACACGACCCATATATCTGCTGTCTAACAGAGACCCACCTCAGAACAAAGGACTCACACAGACTGATGCTGAAGGGATGGAAAAAGGTTTTTCAGGCAAATGGAAATGAAAAAGAAAGCTGGGGTAGCAATACTTATATCTGACAAATTAGATCTCAAAGTGAAGGACATAACAAGAGATAAGGAAGGCCAGTTCATGATACTAAAGGGAGAAATCTAACAAGAAGAAATAACTTTGGTAAACATATATGCACCCAATACGGGAGCACCCAAATACACACAAAAAAAAAATGTCTGGAGAATATTAAGGGAGATATTGACAGCAATACAGTCATAGTAGGGGATTTTAATACCCCACTATCATCATTGGACAAATTCTTTAAACAAAAAATCAGCAAAGAAACATCAATCCTAAGTGACTCACTAGATCAGATGAAATTAATTGACATCTTCAGAACATTTCACCCAAAAGCCTCAGAATATACATTCTTCTCAAGTGCATATGGGTCATTTTCAAAGATAGACCATATATTGGGTCACAGGCAAAGTCTCTTCAAATTCAAGAAGATAGAAATCATATCAAGCATCTTCTCAGATCACAGTGGCATAAAACTAGAAATCAACTACAATAAAAACAATAAAAAAATCAAACATCTGGAGGCTAAATATCATGCTATTAAATAATGACTGGATTACCAGAGAGATCAAAGAAGAAATAAAAAAGCATCATGGCAACAAACGACAATGAAAACACAACAATCCAAAATCTATGGGACACAGTAAAAGCAGTCTTGAGAGGGAAGTTCACAGCTCTACAAGCCTACTGCAAAAAACAAGAAACAATGGTAATAAGTTACCTAACCCTACAACTCAAACAGTTAGAAAGAGAGCAACAAGAAAAGCCCAGTGTAAGCGGAAGGAAGGAAATAATAAAGATCAGAATAGAGACCCCCCCCCAAAAAAAAATCTATACAAAAGATCAACAAAACCAAGAGCTGGTTGTTTGAAAGGATAAACAAGATTGATGAACCTCTAGCCAGGCTCACCAAGAAGCAAAGAGAGAGGACCCAAATAAACAAAATTAGAAATGAAAGAGGTGAAATAACAACAGATCCCACAGAAATACAAACAATTATGAAAAAATACTATCAAAACTCTATTCCAACAAAAAGGACAACCTAGATGAAATGGACATATTCTTAGAAAAATACAAGCTCCCAAAACTCAACCAAGAAGAAAAAAAAAACCTGAATAGGCTGATAACTACCAAAGAAATTGAAACAGCGATCAAAAGTCTTCCAGCAAACAAAAGCCCTGGTCTGGGCAGCTTTACAGGGGAGTTCTACCAAGCATTCAAAGAAGAACTAAAACCTATCCTCCTCACATTATTCCAAAAAATTCAAGAGGAAGGAACACTTCCAACCTCTTTCTATGAAGCCAGCATTACCCTAATCCCAAAACCGGATAAAGACACCACAAAAAAATAGAACTACAGGCCAATATCCTTGATGAACATAGATGCTAAAATCCTCAACAAAATTCTAGCAAATTGGATTCAGCAATACATTAGAAAAATCGTACACCATGACCAAGTGGGATTTATTCCAGGGATGCAAGGATGGTACAATATCTGCAAGTCAATAAATGTGATACATCACATAAACAAACTGAGAGACAAAAATCACATAATCATATCAATTGACAGAAAAAGCATTTGACAAAATCCAACAGCCTTTCTTGATAAAAACTCTCAGCAAAGTGGGAATAGAGGGATCATACCTCAATATAATACAAGCCCTATATGACAAACCCACAGCCAACATTATACTCAATGGGCAAAAACTAAACCCATTTCCCCTAAGAACAGGAACAAGACAAGGATGCCCACTTTCACCACTCCAGTTTGACATAGTACTAGAAGTACTAGCCATTGCAATCAGACTAGAAGAAGAAATAAAAGGCATCCAAATTGGAAAATAAGTAAAACTGTCCTTATTTGCAGATGACATGATACTATACATAGAAAATCCCAAAGACTCCATCAAAAAACCACTAGACCTAATAAATGAATTTGGCATTGTAGCAGGATACAAAATTAACACCCAGAAATCTATGGCCTTTTTATACACCAATAATGAACTCACAGAAAGAGAAATGAAAAAAACAATCCCATTTACCATTGCACCAAAAAAAATTCAGATACCTAGGAATAAACTTAACCAAGGACATAAAAGACATGTACTCAGAAAACTACAGGACATTGAAAAAAAGAGATAGAGGAAGACATAAAGAAATGGAAGAACATACCATGTTCATGGATTGGTAGAATCAACATCATTAAAATGTCCATAATACCTAAAGCAATCTATAGATTCAATGCAATACCTATTAAAATACCAATGGCACATTTCAAAGATCTAGAACAAACTCTACAAAAATTCATCTGGAATAAAAAAAGACCCTGAATAGCCACAGCTGTCCTGAGAAAGAAGAACAAAGTTGGAAGGATCACAATACCAGACATCAAGCTATATTACCAAGCCACTGTTCTCAAAACTGCCTGGTACTGGCACAAGAACAGACATATAGACCAATAGAACAGAATAGAGAACCCAGAAATTGACCCAAAGCCATTATACTCAATATTTGACAAAGGAGGCAAGAGCATACAATGGAGTCAAAACAGTTTCTTTAATAAATGGTGCTGGGAAATTTGGTCAGATACATGCAAAAAAATGAAACTAGATCACCAACTTATACCATAAACAAAAACAAACTCAAAATGGCTAAAGGACTTGAATGTAAGATGGGAAACCATAAAAATCCTACAAGACTCCATAGGCAGCAAAATTGCAGACATATGTCATAGCAATATCTTTACAGACACAGATCCTAGGGCAAGAGAGACTAAGGAGAAAATAAACAAATGGACTTCATCAAAATAAAATCTTCTGCACAGCAAAAGAAACCATCAACAAAACAACAAGAAAGCCCACTGCATGGGAAAACATATTTGCCAATGTTATCCCTGATAAGGGTTTAATCTCCAAAATTTACAGGGAACTCATACAACTTAACAAAAGGAAGATAAACAACTCAATAAAAAAAATGGGCAAAGGACCTAAATAGACACTTTTCAAAAGAGGACATTCAGAAAGCCAAGAGACACATGAAAACATGCTCAAAGTCACTAATCATCTGAGAGATGCAAATCAAAACAACAATGCGGTACCACCTCACACCTGTCAGAATGGCTATCATCAACAAATCAACAAAGGACAAGTGCTGGAGAGGATGCGGAGAAAAAGGAACCCTCGTGCAGTGCTGGTGGGAATGCAGACTGGTGCAGCCACTGTGGAGAACAGTATGGCGTTTCCTCAAAAATTTAAAAAATGGAACTGCCATTTGACCCAGTAATACCACTTCTAGGAATATATCCCAAGAAAACAGAAACACCAATCAGAAAGGATATATGCACCCCTTTGTTCATAGCAGCACAATTTACAATAGCTAAGATTTGGAAACAGCCTAAATGCCCATCAGTAGATGAGTGGATTAGAAAACTGTGGTACATCTACACAATGGAATACTACACTGTTATAAAAAAGAAGGAATTCTTACCATTTGCAGCAGCATGGATGGATCTGGAGAGCATTATGCTAAGTGAAATAAGCCAGGCAGTAAAATAAAAATACCACATGATCTCACTCATTTATGGATAATAAAGAACATTATAACCTGATGAGCAAAAAGATAGATACAAAGGCAGAGAAGCATCTAAAAGACTGTCAAATTACAGCGGGAAGGCTGGGGAGTATTGGGGGAGGGGGTAAGAGATCAACCGAAGGACTTGTATGCATTCATATAAGCATAACCAACGAACATAAGACACTGGGGGGTATGGGGTGAGGGCATGTGCAGGGGGTAGGGGAGGCTGGGGGAAGATCAATGGGGAAAAAAAGGAGACATATGTACTACTATTTGTAATACTTTAAGCAATAAAATAAAATTTAAATATAAATAAATAAATAAAATTAACAATGCAAAAAAAAATAAAAAAAATTATTTCTTGTTGAATAAAAAAGAAAATTATAAATTATGTGGGTTCCACATGAAAAAGGAGTTTGATTTCACTCTAGCTCAGGGTTTGTCAACCACAGCACTGTTTACATTGGGTCAGATGGCCCTTCTTTGAAGGGATGTCCTATGATTGTAGGAGGATTAGCACCATCCCCATCCCCAGCCATCATCCCCCAAAATTTTTGATCCAGAGATGGTAGAGCCACTGTAGAACCCCAGATACCAAGGGCTGACTGGGATGTTTACAGGGCCTACCTCTATTATTGCAGAGTGTACCAGAGAAAGGTGGATTTAGAGCTGAGAGAATACACTGATCACTGACAAAGCAGTGCAGAGTTCTCACTTGCTCCTGGGTTAAACCTGAAAGGGAGCCCGTGAATTGGTTTCTCTTTTCCTGATCTTTGCAGAACCCTCCCCTCTCAAGGACAGCATATAAGGAACTAAGTTACTGAACAAACGACATGTGCTAGTTCCCAGCAGCCAGGGACAGCTAATTGCTGGACTCAATGTTGGTGGGAGAAGTATTTGACATTGCTTTCCCCAGCAGCCACTTAGTTGTGTCATGGTCTGTGCTGTGTCTAGTAGAAGCCATCACTTGGCAGAATCAATTGAAAAGATACAAGATTTTTAAAAAGTTGTAAGATTATAATTTAGGCATATGTACAATATGTACAGGGAAATAGAGGATGGCTGATTCATTAATAGAGGATTCTAGGAAAAAATCTAAACTCTTTGGCAACAGTGGATTCATCAGTCATTGTAGAGTGAAAAATCAATAGACATTCATTTGTTTCAGTGTTTGGTTATACTTTTTTATTTTGCAATAAGTCCTTTTAGCAAATATTAGCTCAAAATTAAGTACTGAATTTTCATATCTCAAGAAATAGAATGTGTAATGTGCATTAAATGTTTTTTGCCCCCCACCACTGGTAGCATAGTATTATCTCTCACCACGTGAAGACCAGAAGATGTAACTCTATAAGGGACTACCACTATCTCCTGCAAAAGTTAACAGTTATTTTAAGAAAATTCTATGCAAAGACAACAACCTAACAAGTGCAGCTACAGGGGTGCATTTACACACGAACATGAAGCACAAAGTTCATTTCAGTTATTCTAAGTTATTTTCTGTCATTTCCAAAAAGTAAAGCAATGCATGAAAGTGTTGGCTCCATTAGCAGAAGGAAAACTTAACATTTTGCTAAACCCAGTTTCATCAAGTGCTTCAAATAAAAAAGTAATTTAAGTTGTTCATTTAATTCATGGATAAAATAAAAGTTGAGCTTCTGGAAGTTGGCTCTTTCAGAAGTGAAATATGTAATATTTAGTGAATGAAATTGTTATAAATTCAGTGAAAATGTGCATCTGAAGATTTTGTAATGACAATGAGTCCAATGTTGTTGGAACACAATCCTGTTTAAAAGCAATACTCTTAGTAAATTAAAAACCTCTGGAGAGGAAGCAACATTGGAGTTGGTTTTGATGTACACACAATTCAGATTGCATTCATTGTTTGCATTATTCTTCTACTCAAGTTAGGATCCATAGTTGTCCAGATTTGCAAATATTCTTTATATAATTACAATCACAAAATATCTGTGATGAAACTGCTGGTTAATACAAAAAATATGTCTACATGTCAGTATATGCTTTCCTTTTTGTTGCCCATGAACAAATTGAATATAGTTATGTGTGCACTTTTGCAAAATTATTTGAAATTAGCCTAAATATTCTATGATGATAAACCTTCGTTGAACTGAGTCCTTTAAATTCTAGGTGCATTTTATTAAAAATCAATTAAAATAACGAATCAAAATATTCAAAGAGTGAAGTACCAAATTTTAATTTCACAATGATTTCTAAATCTTAAAAAACAAAATGTGGGAACAGGAAGACAAAGTTGTACGTACCAAAACAAGAGAGAAAGAAAACAAATTGAATAACATGAGCTCAATGGTATACAGGACTTAATCCTAAAATTGTATCATTGAATTTTTTAATATCTTGACTCTTTAGATAGAGTTCCTATTTATAACTGGGTAAATCTACAGTCAATATTAGAATGCAATAAAACTAAAAAAGGAAAAAAATAGCATATAAATTTGGTGTAAATATCAAAAGAATTATATAGATAAATTATTTTATATGTTTTGTCCAATAAAAGTATGTGGAAAATAAACATGCTGGGTGGAGGCAAGAAGACTACAACTATGAAAATATTCTGACAAATATTTATACATTTTAATACGAAAAATATACAATCAAGAAGAGCTTTCATTTCTCAGAATTTGCTGTGAGCTTCCCAGGTCCCTCAGCATCTGAAAAAGGAGTGCTTCCTCACTGAAAAGGGCTCTAGTTGATGCAGGACTGGTGGCATAATTTGCAGGGTCTGTGCAAAAGTGGAAACACAGGACCCTGTGTTCAAAAATTATTAAGAATTTCAAGACAATGAGAAAAGATAATTCAACCAAATGTAGCCCTTCTGAGAGGGTCCTGAGTGGTGACTACAAAGGTCACATGCCTGGGAAGCCAAGAATTCTGGTCAACAGACAGGAGGAGTCATTGATGATGATAACAATGCAATGTATGAAATATTGTACAGGCAAATTTATTTTAAAATTTTAATAAGAACATATTGAAAAAATATTTTAAAGAAAATACCAGTTATATTTATTACAAGCAGATTCAGCTAAGAAACAGATTAAAATATCTAAATGTGTACCAATAATTATTCTGCTCATTTATAAACATTTAGAGAATTAATATACTTTAAATTTTCAAAAATTTACACTAATATGTTAAATTGGACCTTGTGAAAGGATAATTTTTTAAAATGTTTTTTAAAATTGATTTTTTTTTTTTTTTTTTTTAGAGAGAGAAGAAGGGAGAGGAATAGAGAGAGAGAAAGAAACATCAATGAGAAAGAAACATCTATCCGCTGCCTCCTGCACTCCCCCTACTGGGATTCCAGCCCACAATCCAGGCATGTGCCCTGACCGGGAATCCGAACTCTGGCCTCCTGGTTCATAGGTTAATACTCAAGCACAAAGCCATGACAGCTGTGCACTTGTAAACATTCCTAGAGTGAAAGTTATGAAGAGTTCAAAAGGTGAGCAGCTTGAGTGTGAAAGGGAGGGAGTAGAGCCCTTCTACGAACAAGACCCCTATTTCCCTAGAGTCATTAAACCCGAAGGGAGGAGGGGTATGCAAGAATGTAGCCTTGAAAGTAGTTTATCTTGTCTTGCAGTTTGAACAGAAGGGCTGTTTGAACCAGAGGAGCTAACAATCTTGGAGTTTAATTACCAGGTGCTTCTCATAAATTGTGGAAGGCTACAGCAAGGAAAAAGGAAGGCCTTTTTTTTTTTTTCCTTGTTCTCACATTCAGTGTTGGTGAGGAGGTGAAGAAAAGGGAACCCTTTTGCACTGTTGGTGGAAATGCACATTGGTGTTAGAACAACCATATGATCCAGCACTTCCATTTCTGGGTATTTATTTGAAGGAAATGAAATCACTATTTTGAAAAAATATCTGGGACTCCCATGTTCATTGTAGCATTACTTACAACTAGAGGCCTGGTGCACAAAATTCTTGCACTTAAGTGGGTCCCTCAGCCTGGCCTGTGCCCTCTTGCAGTCTGGGAGCCCTCGGGGGATGTCTGACTGACGGCTTAGCAATGCTGCAGAGTGGAAGAGGCTCCCACCACTACTGCTGCCAGTAGTGAGAGCCCACTGACCACCATGGGGCAGCTCCCGCATTGGGTGTCAGTGTGTTCATAGTGACTGCTCATTCTGCCATTCGGTTTATTTGCATATTAACCTTTTATTATATAGCCTTTTATCATATCATGCACTCAATGGGGGGGGGGTTTCCTCAGCCTGGATTGTGCGAGGGCACAGGTCAGGCCGAAGGACCCCACTGGTGCAGAATTGGGAGGATTGGGGCCGGGGAGGGATGCAGGAGCTTGGCCAGCTGGGGAGGGACCGCAGGAGGGCTCCAGGGCATGTCTGGCCCATCTTGCTCAGTTCCGATTGGCCGGACTCCAGCAGCAAGCTAACCTACTGGTCAGAACATCTGCCCCCTGGTGGTCAGTGCACATCATAGCGAGTGGTTGAGCAGCCTTAGCATATCGTTAGCATATTATACTTTGATTGGTTGAATGGCTGACCGGACAACCGGACACTTAGCATATTAGGCTTTTATTATATAGGACTAGAGGCCCAGTGCATGAAATTTGTGCATGATGGGTTGGGGGGTGTCCCTCAGCCTGGACTGCACCCTCTCGCAATCTGGAACCCCTCGGGGGATGTCCGACTGCCTCTCGCAACCCAGGACCACTGGCTCCTAACCACTTACCTGCCTGACTGCCTGCCTGATTGTCCCTAACCCCTTGCCTGCCTACCTGATTGCCCTTAACCACTCACCTGCCTGCCTGATCACCTCTAACCACTTGCCTGCCTGATTGCCCCTAACCCCTCTGCTTGCCTGCCTGATTGCCCCTAACCCCTCTACCTGCCTGCCTGATCACCCCTAACCACTTGCCTGCCTGATTGTCCCTAACCCCTCTGCTTGCCTGCCTGATTGCCCCTAACCACTCTGCTTGCCTGCCTGATTGCCCCTAACCACTCTGCCTGCCTGCCTGATCACCCCTAACTGCTTGCCTGCCTGCCTGATCGCCCCTCACCACCTCTGCCTCAACCCTACCACAGCGGCTTCATCTGGAAGGACGTCCAGAATGACGTCCAGAAAGTTGTTCAGCTGTCCAGTCTAATTAGCATATTATGCTTTTATTAGTATAGACTAGAGGCCCGGTGCATGAAATTCGTGCACTGGGGAGGGTGTCCCTCAGCCCAGCTTGCACCCTCTCTAATATGGGACCCCTCGGGGGATGTCCAACTGCAGGATTAAGCCCGATTCCACAGGAATCGGGCCTAATCCTGCAGTTGGACATCCTTCTCACAATCCGGGACTGCTGGCTCCTAACCGCTCACCTACTTGCCTGATTGCCCCCTAACTGCTTCCTTGCTGGCCTGATTGACCCCTAACTGCTCCTCTGCGGGCCTGATTGCCCCCAAATACCCTCCCCTGCTGGCCTGATCACCCCCAAGGCTTTTATTAGTATAGATATGACCCTGCACAGAAAATTTTACTAACCCTGCTTTACAATAAGGGCTTGACGATTGAATCATTAGGACCAGACACCAAGATTTCCTTTCTTTGAATAGTGGAGGGAATACTTATCTTGTCTTTAAGTTGCCCGGAAATTAAAATGAGATAATGACTTAGGAAAGTATAAAAGCACCACATAAAGACAACTGTCTTTTTAATGAAGTGGCAAAATGAAAAACACTTTTTATTCTCCCCTTCCTTCCTTTACAGCTTTTATTTAAACTTTGAAATTTATAAAAATTTCACTCCAATTTTCATTTCTTTACATTCAACATTATTTTGTATTGGTTTCAGGTTTTATATTAGTTACAGAATAGTGGTTAGACAATCATATACTTTACAAAGTGTTCCCCGATATTTCTAGTACCCACCTGGCATCATACCATCATTACAACACTACTGACTATATTCCCTATTTAAGTGACAATGGGTTTCAGGTTCCTTTCAATCTTTCTTTTGTGTTTTTTTGTCCTTCCTTTTCTTTCTCACTTCTTCCCTCATTTTCTTTATATAGTATCTCAATTGGCCATCAAAGCTCAGTGAAGGCACTGGGACACGCTTCATCCATTTTACAGACCAGGAAACTGAGGCCAATTCCAGTTGGCTGTGGAACTTGACTCAGGAAGCCCTCAGAGCCATGCTCTTTGCGCTTCCTAAGGGGCAGCGGCCCAGCAAACAGAACAAACCTTCCAGCCAGGCTTCCGAGCCTCTTTCTCAAGCACCTCTTCATTGCGGATGCTCCACATTCTTTCCTCTCACCCCATTCTTTACTGCCCGCCCTTCTCCGAAGCAGGTGGAAGGCTTCCCACTCACTGCCTAGGCATGCTCTGCTATGGGGCAGGGTGTAGCGAGCTTGCTTTTGGGTGAAGGCAGGAGCAGTAATCACTGCCTCTGAAGTGTGAAGGCCGCCTGAGCGAGGCCCATTAACACTGGGAGCTTCTCTGAATCATGTCAGTCAGTCCAGTACCCTGCAATGCAGCACCCCTTCACTGAGGTGGCTCCACCCCTCAACCCCCGCCTCAGGGGTGAGGGTCCTTGCCCCTCTGCCAGGAGTCCTTCCATGCCCCTTGACCCCTGGCTGGGCCCACCCACCTCTTGGGGGCACTGCAGAACCTCTGTCTCTCTGCAGATGAGGCAGATCCCTGCCCTAGGTCTCCGCAAAGCTATGAATCTGTGGCCAGAGGCCTGGTCTGGGTCTCAGCAACCACATGCCTGCAATGTTCCCAGGGACCCTGAGAAGGGCTGGGCGAGTCCTGCCACGCCCCCCCAGGGTGGCGATGGCCCCCGGATCCCCCGGGAGCGCCTGGCTCAGCCCGGACTCGCCCCCCCAGGGTGGCAATTGCTTGGCTCAGGACCCCTGGCAGCCCAGCAGCGCCTGGCTCGGACCGGACACGCCGCCCCAGTGGTGATCGCCGCCTGGGGACCCCCGGCAGCACCTGGCTTGGACCGGACACGCCCCCCCGGGTGGCGATCGCCTGGCTCGAGACCCCCGGCAGCGCCTGGCTCAGACCGGACATGCCCCCCATGGCGATTGCTCCCAGGACCCCCGGAACTAAGGATTGGGTGCCGCCATCTTGGTCTTCTCAACGGCCGGATAGGCCACCCGGAGTCCCGCCCCCAGCCTCTCGCAGGCCCAATCATGGGCATAGCGGAGGTGCGGTCAATTTGCATGTTTCTCTATTATAAGGTAGGATAGCCAAGACGTGGGAGCAACCTAAGTGCCCACATGGTTGAATGGATAAGGAGGATGTGATATATATAATGGGATATTATCCAGCCATATAAAAGGAAATCCTGCCATTTGCAACAACATGGATAGATCTTGAGGGCATTATGCTAAGTGAATTATTTTAGACAAAGAAAGGCTAATACGATGTGATGTCACTTTTATGTGTAACCTAAAACAAACTAACAAACAAAAAATTCATAGATGCAGTGAACAGATTGCTTGGAGTGGGTGGGTGAGTGAAATGGGTGAAGCTGGTCAAATGGTACAAACTTCCAGTTACAGTATAAGATAAATAATTCCTGGGAATGTAATGTACAGCACGGTTATTATATTTTATTTTTAAAAATATTTTTATTGATTTCAGAGAGGAAGAGGGAGAAATAGAAACATTGATGGTAAGAGAATCATTAATCAGCTATCTCCTACACACCCCCTACTGGGCATTGGGCCCACAACTTGGGCATGTGCCCCAACCGGGAATCAAACTGTGACCTCCTGGTTCATAAGTTGATGCCCAACTACTGAGCCACGCCAGCAGGACAATGGTGACTACATTTTAAAAAGAAAAGAAAAGAACAGACCCCACCCACAATATTTAAATATAGCAGAAAGCTTTTATTTCCTATAGGTTTTTAATATTTTTTATTGTACAAGAATACCAGTTCATTGTAGAAAAATTTAAACATACTATATTTATCAAAATAATTAAGCAAAAACTACCCCCAATACTGAAACCTCCTTTAAACATATCAGTGTTTAGATGCCTTGCAGCTCGTCTAGTGCCTGGGAGCCAACGAGATTGTGGATCACTGCTCAACATGCTTCCAGCAGCCAGATCCTGGGTCCTGTCCACTGTGGAACAAACCTTTATAAATTCAGTGACACCCCCACTAGGAAGGGAGCCCATCTGGGCTCAGGCTCGGGAGGCCTCTGGCGGTGCGTCCACATTCCAGCTCGTAGCCCCACACCCACCTGGCAGGGACACCCAGGGGCATGTCCTGATACCCCGGCTCCCTGCTGCCCACTAGCCAGCATATGAGATCAGGTTATGCATGAGCTTGAGCGTGGGCCTCCTGCCCCAGCCCCTTCCTCCCAGACCCTGGGCCTCCACACATCCAGGTGCCAGGCATCCATCTATCTCTGTCACCCTGGTGGCCCTCCTCTGAGAATGGCAATGGGATCAGCAGGGTCAGGCTCACAGCACCTCCCTCCCTCTGGCACTGCCCTGTGGCTCGGTTCCTAAGAGCCTCTGCTGCTCTGGGCCCCAGATCCACACCCAGAGCCCTGTTCTGGGTCCAGCTCGAGACCCACCTTTCAGATGGGAAACAGCAGAGAAAGGAGACTCCTGATAATACAGGGATCTCTCCTGCTCTCCTGCACTGCTTTGCTGCCAACTGTCTTACTGGTGGGAGGTGTGGTCTCTCCACTCAGCCTCTCATACAGATGCCCAGGGTAAGGCACAGCCCCTCAAAAGGAAGGCGAGATTCACAGTCATCAGTACTGACCGTAGACCCTGGTTGTACCCCTTTGCTAGCTTCCAGAAGTTTGTTCAGGCTAGCCCAGGACCTCAGCTCCCTCCTGGGTTTACTCACTGCTGGGGATTAAATAAAATCATCTAGTAAAACCACTAATGCTAAGCAGGTGCTCAGGAAACATTTGGGAATGGGTGAGACGACTTTCTCCCAGCATTACCCTGGGAGGCCCGTGTTTTGTAGAAACCTGGCACAACATACAGTTGTGTATTCTGCTGCAATCTCATCGAAGATGTGGAAGCTTATTCAGGTGACGGTGCCTTTTAATAAAATCATGCATCAAGTGATAACTCTTCAAAGGCACTGTAACAGTCAGCTAAAGTAAAAGCTCAATGAGACCCAAATTGCCTCTTGGAGCAGAACGTGTTGTTTATTCTACGCACATTATGTTTTCTTTTTCACAGTGAAGTTCTTACCTGTATACAGGTCTGTAACAACTACTGGCTTTCATTTTCACAGCTTACCACTGATGTTCCTGAAGCTTCCCATCCAGGGAAAGGGCAGACAGATGCCTGAGACCTGCAGGCTGAGGGACCTGCATGCTGAGGACTATTGCACTACACACGGCAAATATGCTTAATGCTGAGTAGAGGCGGGTGACAAAACCAGCCACCCCCCTCACAACCCTTTCCTCTTCCCATCCCACACACAGCATCAGTGTTTCCTCAGTCCCAGGCTCTCCCAAGGCGAAGTGGCTGAGAAAGTGCACCAGCGACAGAACGCAAATACGCATCACAGCAGTTCCGGTCTAGGGAGACCAGGCTCCTGCTGGCTGCAAGTAGGCCAGTGTGGCTGTCCCCAGAACATAGCACAGCGCTCCCACTGCACCTCAAAGGTCAATTGGCTTCTGTATCACTGAGCATAGGGATCACATTTCCAGCAAGTAGCACAAGTGGCTGCAGAAACCTTAGCCGCCTCTTTCCTAATACCTGCAGTAAAATAGAAAGTCGCCTGTATACTCATGAAACTGTCTTAAATTATATCATTGTGAACGGGCCTGTCTACCTCTGGCCCCTAGTAGCAATTTAGCTATTTCAGGGAAAGGCATGGCTGTGTATTTTATCAGGCATGTGACCACAGATCACGAATGCAAACTACAATAAGAGCAGAAACACGCGTGGGAAACGGGACTGGTTTCCCTGGAGGCTCCAATTAACTGCTCTCCCGGCTCCTGTGCTGGTTCTGGGGGACTCACAAGTTTTGGAATCGAACTCTCCCTGCTGAGGACCTGACACCTGCTTCCCACAGTTCCTCACAGTCTCTTTTTCACCTGATTATCACACTAATCGTGCCATGTGTGCAGAAGGGAGAGGCGCGCCGCCGATCCCATGTGCCCGGAGGAAAGCAGCTCTGCCAGCGTGAGCGCAGCTCTGGACCCAGAGTGGAGATGGGAGGACACGTCTCAGAGCCAGGACTGAGCCTGCCAGTGTGACCTCAGGCCCTCCCGAACGGCAATTTCAGGCCCTAGAAAACATTGACGCGTGGAACACAAATATACAAGGAGTTCTGAACATGGAACTTCAAAACTAGGCCCTTTATTTTGGGGTTCAGGCACACTGTGAAGTGTCAGAGGAGACAAGAGGAAGGCTACAGGCAGGGCCGACCATTGTCCTAAGGGGAGGAGAACCGGCCACAGAACAGAATCCCGTTGGTTTTGCTGTGCTGAATAAAGAAAAGGAAGGGGTGGTCAGCACAGAACCTCGGCGTGATTCTCACACATCGAAGCATCATGATGGCGCCGGTGGCAGCCGCAGCCTCCGTGCCTTCCTCGTTGACCTCCACAAAGGACTTGTGAATGACCTTGGACAGAAACAGGTCTCTCCCAGACGACATTCCTGAGAAGTCTGCCCTGTCCTGCTCAAAGGCATCGGTCATGCCCATAGAGTAAAGGACATCCTTCATGTCGTAATTCTCCTCCAGTTTGAACCTAGGGAGGAACACTTCCACCTCTTCTTCATCCATCATATCCGGCCTGGTCCACTCTAGGAATTTCTCATAGGTGAGCTGTTTTTCCACCTAGAAGAGGAGGGTTGAAGAGTTTAGGGTTAGAACAGTGCTGCCCAGTGGAACCTGGGCTGCGCTGTGAGTGCTCTCGGCTGCACGGTAGGAGATGGCAGTGATGGGAAGTTATGTAACATTAGAAACATTCCCTGGGCAATGCTCAGAACTGCTGCACAGAGAAGCAAATGTGACCCCCTTGCCTCCCAGCACAATCAGGGCTCAGCACTCTTACCGTTTCCAGGTCGACGTTTTCATCAGGAAGCATGATGATCATGTTCAGCTCTTTGTCAACGTAGGGCAGCACCAGGATTTTGGTGAATATTTCTCCGATGTAGGTCATATTAAAGGTAGATTTTTTAAACATCATTTGCACAGGCTTCTGCTCATTCTATAAAGAAAAAGGATAAACGTTAATCTGAAATAAGAACCAGTTTACACACTGGACAAATCAACAGAGCTGGCCGCTCTGGGCCCCCGGAGATACTTTGTTGGCCTCCAGAAGACCACAGCAGCCCCCTCTTTTGCCGGCTTGATTTCACTGCCTCAACCTCCAGACACGGGAATCCAGGGCTCAAATCCTACACTGCTTTTCCCCTGTTGATGTCATTCAGTCTTGTGAGTTTAACTAGGATTCCCAAACTTTTATTTCCACTGGGAACTCTCCCCTGCACACCAGACTAATGTATTTTACTGACTGCTTGACACCTGCATTTGGACATAAAGGAACTTCCAATGTCCCATGTCACACTGGGCTCCTCATATTCCCTTCCAAGTCTGTTCCATTTATAGTTTTCCCCACCTCAGCTGATATAGATGCCATTCATTCCACTGTCAAAAACCCTGGAGTACCCTTGATTCCTGTCTTTCACACCCCACCTCTGACTCATTAGCTAACCATTTGACGCTACTTTTAAAATATAACGCAAATCCAACTTGTACTTTCTACCTGCACTGCTACCAGCCTAGTGCTGCTCACTGGGATGACCTTAAGTGATTCCCTAAGGGCCCCTCCCCCTTGTGATTTTTTCACCCAGTGGCTAG
Organism: Eptesicus fuscus; assembly: GCF_027574615.1. Lineage (NCBI taxonomy): Eukaryota > Metazoa > Chordata > Mammalia > Chiroptera > Vespertilionidae > Eptesicus > Eptesicus fuscus. The sequence continues at coordinate 93,023,098 of NC_072481.1, forward strand.
AGGGATCTGGCAAATCAAATCATCAATCAGACCACATCACTCTTTGGCCGACCACCTTTGCGTGGCTCCCCCTCCACACCCAGGGACTGAAAACTGAAGTCCTGCTCCTTCACTTCGCCCTCCACCGGGGCAGCCGCAGCCCAACTCCGAGCGAGCAAAGCGGCCTCAGCTGCGAGCGGAGCGGTGGGACGGCCCCCCCAGGAGATCACTAGACCACTCTTCCAGCAGCCTCGCCATGGCGACCTATGGACAGAGCTGCGCATGGCCAATGTGTATTCCTCCATCATATGCTGACCTTGGCAAAGCTGCCAGAGATATTTTCAACAAAGGATTTGGTTTTGTGTTGGTGAAACTGGACGTGAAAACAAAGTCATGCAGTGGCGTGGAATTCTCAACATCTGGTTCATCTAATACAGACACTGGTAAAGTTACTGGGACTTTGGAGACCAAATATAAATGGTGTGAGTATGGTCTGACTGTCACAGAGAAATGGAACACTGATAACACCCTGGGAACAGAAATCGCAACTGAAGATTAGATTTGTCAAGGTTTGAAACTGACATTTGATACCACCTTTTCACCGAACACAGGAAAGAAAAGTGGTAAAATCAAGTCTTCTTGCAAGAGGGAATGTATAAACCTTGGATGTGGTGTTGACTTTGATTTTGCTGGACCTGCAATCCATGGTTCAGCTGTCTTTGGTTACGAAGGCTGGCTTGCTGGATACCAGATGACCTTTGGCAGTGCCAAATCAAAGCTTACAAGGAATAACTTTGCAGTGGGCTATAGGAATGGGGACTTCCAGCCACACTAATGTCAATGATGGGAGAGAATTTGGAGGCTCAATTTATCAGGAAGTATGTGAAGATCGTGACACTTCAGTAAACCTTGCTTGGACTTCGGGTACCGACTGCACTCGCTTTGGTATTGCAGCTAAATATCAGTTGGATCCCACTGCTTCCATTTCTGCAAAAGTCAACAACTCTAGTTTAATTGGAGTGGGCTACCCTCAGACTCTGAGGCCTGGTGTGAAGCTTACACTGTCTGCTCTGGTAGATGGGAAGAGCATTGATGCTGGTGGCCAAACTGGGGCGTGCCCTGGAGTTGGGAGGCTTAATCCAGCTGAAAGCAACCTCTGGGAATGGATATCAGAAGATTTGGCCTTAATATATTTTCAGTGTGACCAGCAGGCTTTTTTCCCTCCAAGAAGGTGATCAAAACAGGATGAGCTAAATAAGAGCTGTGTTTTAAATATGTATGTAGACAGTTGCTTGTTAGCTGGTTTCTAGTTGAATTGGTTATCTAGTTACCAATGCGGCAGTCCTGCAGTCACCTATACGTTATTTAATGTATTTAACTGTTAAATGCGCTATCCACCCATAATGAAATAGACCTTTATGAAAACTGTAAAAAAAAAAAAAAAAGAAGGAAAACTGAAGTCCTTAAAGCAACCTGCAATAGTGACAAGAGCTTGTCCCCCATGCCCTCCGCTCGATCTCCCTGCACTCAACAGCTAGAGCCACAGGGGCCCCTTGCTGGGTCTGTGGGCAAACCAGGCCCAGGGAGCATGCCCCCAAGACCTGAAAGCACGCCCCCTGGACACAGGGACAGGTTCCAAGAGCCTCCTTTGTTATTGCAAAATAGTCACCTTGCTGACTTTAAATGGTCTCTCCTGGGTTTGGTGCTTGCTAAACTGGCTGTCCCAGCTTCCTTTGAAGTAGATGGCATTCACGAGAACCAGAGGAGTACCTGGATTAACTGAATTTGGGGACAGCAACTCTGTAATTTTACCTGAAAAGAAGAATTAAAGAACCAGTTAGCTACGAGTGTCCTGGGGTTTGGTAATATTCAGATAGGGCCATCTCCCTGTGTAGACAAGCACACAGATGAAGGAATTTACTGTTCCCCAAATATAACCATGGAAAGGGATCCTGGTCCTTAAAACAACAGCAGCAAAAACAAACAAACAAACAAACAACAAACAAACTTTAAAAATACCATCACAAATAAAACACATAAAATGAACAAAGTCATATGTGCAGGATGAATTCATCACAAGTGAGACAGGAGGCAGGCTGGTGCGAAGAAAGGTGAGAGTTTGTAACCAGTGTAAGGAGCAGTTTAAGTGAAGAACCACAGGTGTGTGAGGGCACCACTACGCATCCTGTAGGATACTCCATGGGGCAGGTGCCACGCTGAGCAGGAAGACAGAGATCCAAGTTCTCTTCATACTATTTGTGAAAAGAAAGACTATATTCATATTAACAACCAAAACTCAAGTGTGGATTGTTCTGGAAGAGGTGTAGCGCATACTTAGAGACATCAGAGATATGAGGATAAGAACAGGAAAACACTAGAGAAAATGGTCATCTTACCTAATAATAGACAAACATGTAAATTGACTGTACCCGCCCCCCCCCCCGCTACGCCTACTGCCAATCAGAGTGATTATGCAAATTAACCCAACAAAGATGGAGGTTAATTTGCATACATAGGCACCCAGCGGCCTAGGTCCCAGGGACATTCTCGGCACCCAGGTCACTCCAAGGTAGGCCCCGCATGGGCCTGAGCAGCCTGGGAAGGGCCTGAGCAAGGGGGCTCCTGGGCAGGGCCAAGCCTGTGATAGGAGCCCAGGGGGCCCCTGCCCAGGCCTAAAACCTGGGCCAGAGGCTTTAGGCCTGGGCAGGGGCAGAGCCAGCCATCAGAGGGAGCCAGTGATTGGCAGGGAGCCGGTGATCAGAGGGAGAGGGAGCCAGCGATCAGAGGGAGAGGGAGAGGGAGCCAGCAGTCGGAGGGAGAGGGAGCCAGCGGTCAGAGGGAGAGGGAGAGGGAGCCAGCGATTAGAGGAAGCCAGGAATTGGAGTGAGGGAGGGAGGCCTGCCCAGGCCTACAGCCTAGGCCATTGGCTTTAAGCCTAGGCAGGGTTGGAGCCCGTGATTGGAGGGAGCTGGAGGGCCCCGCCCAGCCTGGAGACTTTAGGCCTGGGCACGGGCAAAGCTGGCTATCCATGTGAACTAGAGGAAACTCCTTTTCTGACTGCTCATTGGCTAAGCTCCCTGTATGCCACTGGTAATATTCTTAGTAACTTGGGTAATAAGAATCCAAAAAGGTGATCTAAGGTTTTTCCACCACACTCCTGAGAAAAAAAACAAAGGTCTGCTTCTAGAGGGCTAAGAAATGTCATATCCTGCCCTAGCCAGTTTTTCTCAGTGGTTAGAGCTTCTGCCTGACGACTACAGGGTCTGGGTTCAATTCTGATCAAGGGCATGTACCTAGGTTACAGGCTCCTCCCTAGGTCAGGGCTCATGCAGGAGGCAACCAATCAAAGTGTTCCTCTCACTTTGATGTTTCTCTCTGTCTCTCCCTTTCTCTTCCACATTCTCTAAAAATCAATGAAAACATATTCTCAGGTGAGGATAAAAAAAGAAAATAAAGAAAGAAATGTCATATCCTACGAAAGACTCATCTTGATAATGCCTAAAGAAAGTTGTCATTTTTTCATGGTGAAGGGACTGGAGTCCGTGTTGATGAAAACACCTTGGTGGCTGCGGTGACTGGCAGTGGCTGCAGCAGCAGGGTGATGGGGCTGTACCTTCCCCTGATCAGCCGGGTCGCCTCCCGCAAATGGAGGCCAGACTGCGGCTTTGGTCTGCTCCCAATGGGGAGCAGGCCTAAGCCATCAGTAGGACATCTCCTGAGGGCTCCCAGTATGTGAGAGGGGGCATGCTGGGCTGAGGGACTCCACCCCAGTGCATGAATTTCGTGCACCGGGCCCCTAGTATATTGATAATATTTCAGAAGTGGATTTTAAAAGTTTACTCTTATTTTGAGAAGAAAACATTTGTTTACATTTGATGTTCTTGTGAAGAAACTGATGGTAATATCGATTAGAATCCTATCTAATAAAAGAGTAATATGCAAATTGACCTTCACTCCAACACACAAGATGGCTGCCCCCATGTGGTCAAAGATGGCCGCCCCCATTTGGACACAAAATGGCCACTACTAGATGGCTGGCAGGGGAGGGCAGTTGTGGGTGATCAGGCCAGCAGGGGAGAGTAGTTGGGAGAGACCAGGCCTGCAAGGGAGGGCAGTTGGGGACAATCAGGCCTGTAGGGGAGGAGAGTTAGTGGTGACCAGGCTGGCAGAGGAGGGCAGTTGGGGGGACCATGCCTGCAGGGGAGGGCAGTTGAGGGGGACCAGGCCTGCAGGGAAGGGCAGTTGGGGGCAACCATGCCTGCAGGGGAGGGCAGTTGAGGGGGACCAGGCCTGCAGGGAAGGGCAGTTGGGGGGACCATGCCTGCAGGGGAGGGCAGTTGAGGGGGACCAGGCCTACAGGGAAGGGCAGTTGGGGGCAACCAGGCCTGCAGGGGAGGGCAGTTGGGGGGAACTAGGCCAGAAGGGGAGAACAGTTAGGGGCAACCCGGCTGGCAAGGGAGGGCAGTTAGGGGCAATTGGGCTGGCAGGGGAGCAGTTAGGCATTGATCAGGCTGGCAGGGGAGTGGTTAGGGGGTGATCAGGCTGGCAGGCAGAAACGGTTAGGGGCAATCAGGCAGGCAGGCAGGCGAGCGGTTGGGAGCCAGCAGTCCTGGATTGTGAGAGGGATGTCCGACTGGCCGTTTAGATGGGATCGGGCCTAAACGGGCAGTTGGACATCCCTCACGGGGCCCCAGACTGGAGATGGTGCAGGCTGGGCTGAAGGACACCTTCCCCCCCCCCCCCCCCATGCATGAATTTCATGCACTGGGCCTCTAGTACTAATAAAATAGAATAACAATGTATTTTCACCTTCTGTCTTGTTAGCTACCCAGGTGTTGATATGTTTTCTAGCCTCCTCTGCAGCTTTGAAGAAGTCAAGCTCTTCCATCTCCGCTTGGTAGAATTTGAGGCAGGACTCTTTGAAAGACTGGGAGAGACAACAACACAATTGCATGGCCACAAAAACAACACCACCAGCTTACTTCCTAACTGTGACAAAAAAAAAAAAATAGATAATTTCATGATATGTAATAAGAGGAATAAGAAATATAAGGAATAAAAATACTGAGGTGCACTTGCTGGTTTGGCTCAGTGGATGGAGCATCAGCCTGTGGACTGAAGGATCTTAGGTTCGATTCGGTAAAGGGCACATGCCCAGGCTTGATGCCCAGGCAGGAGGCAGCTGATCAATGACTCTCTCTCATCATTGATATTTCTATCTCTCCCTGTCCCTTCCTCTCTGAAATCAGTAAAATATATATCTTTTTTAAATTTAAAAATATTGAGGAATAAATAAATAATATGAGAAATAAGTAAATAAGAAATTAACCTGAAATTTAATTTCTCAATTTTCACCTACATTTGATATTCAGGCCATAACAGTGGTCTGAATATCAAGTAAACACCATAAATTGCTAGATCCTTAAGGGATTAGCTGTGCTCCAGTGAAATAAATAGAAAGACACTAGATGCAGAAACGATAGTGTCACTCCAAGGCCACTGCATTTGCTAAGGGACATCCTGCCCACAGCAAGAGCCACAGCTCTCTCTACATTTCAGAACCAGGGCCTATCGTTCCATATAATGAGGAGAAAATGTGCAATTCTACACAACCACTCCCAGCACAACTTTAGAAATGTTCCAAATCTAAGCCACAGGTGACTCCTGAGCACTTGAAATATGGCTACTTCTGCTAAGTAACTGAATATTTAACTGTATTTCACTTTAATTAATTAGACTGAAATTTAAATAGCTACATTTGTCTAGTGGCTACCATTTTGGATGGATTGTTCTAGAGCATAAGCAACTCCTCCAAAAAGTTTAAACTATATTTTGTTAATATAGTTTATGAAATGATAATATTAATGAACACCTACAGTATGCCAAATAAAAGTAGACAATTTGATGGAAAACAAATATACTAGAACAACTAATTCGTTGACAGTGTACTATGGAATTGTTTCCCAAACATTTTTTTTTAACAGTTTGCAGATAATACTTAATTCCACTTTTCAGTTTTGTTTTTATATTACAGGATTTCACATTTCTCCTTCCACATGGCATAAGAGAAGCACTGAGGCACAACAGCTTAGACCACAAGCCCCATGACTAGCTGCGCACCCTTAAAAAAGCCGCTTCGTCTCCCCTAAGCCTCCTTAACCTACCCTGTAAACGAGGAGACAGCAGTGCCTGTGTCTCAGAGGGTCACCGAGGACCAGATGAATTATCATTAGTACTGTTTTATGTAATATCCTATTCTTTTTTTTTTTTTTTTAATATATTTTATTGATTTTTTTACAGAGAGGAAGGGAGAGGGACAGAGAGCTAGAAACATCGATGAGAGAGAATCATCGACCAGCTGCCTCCTGCACACCCCCTACCAGGGATGTGCCCGCAACCAAGGTACATGCCCTTGACCGGAATCGAACCCGGGACCTTTCAGTCCGCAGACCGACGCTCTATCCATTGAGCCAAACCGGTTTCGGCTAATATCCTATTCTTAGCACGTTGTAGACACTGTATTAAATGATCTAGATATATTTCATTTAATATTCACGTAATTCATGCTTTAACAATTTTACTGCTCTGTTGTTTTTAATTTTCCAATTACAGTTGCCATTCAATATTACATTAGTTTCAGGTGTCCATCATAATATTTAGACATTTATATAGCTTACAAAGTGATTCCTCCATAAGTCTACTACCCATCTGACATCATACATAGTTATTACAGTATTACTATGTTCCCTATGCTATACTTTACATCCCTGTGACTATTTTGTAACTACCAATTTATATTTCTTAATCCCTTCAACTATTTCACCCATCCTCCAACCCCCACACATCTGGTGATCATTACTTTGTTCTCTGTATCTATGTGTTTATTTCTGTTTGTTTGTTCATTTACTATTTTTTTTAGATTCCATATATATGTGTAATCATATGGTATCTGTCTTTCTGTCTGACTTCTTTCACTTAGCATTATACCCTCTAAGCTCCATTCATGTTGTCTCAAATGGCAAGGTTTCATTCTGTTTTTTCTTTTCTTTTTTTATGGCTGAGCAATATTACATAGTATATATGTACCACCTCTTCTTTATTCACTCATCTATAGATGGACACTTGGATTGCTTCCAAATCTTGGCTATTGTAAATAATGCTGCAATGAACATAGGGGAGCATATATCTTTTCAAATTAGTGTTCTGAATTCCTTCAGATAAATACACAGAAGTAGAATTGTTTGGTCATATGGTAGTTTTATGTTTAAATTTTTAAACAGTAACCTTCATACTGTGTCCCATAGTGACTGCACCAATTTAGAAGCCCACCAACAGTTCACAAGTGTGGAGAGCAGCTACAGAGTTTGGACAGGTTCAAGCCTTGGACTAATGAGAGTGCACTGTCCTCTCATGGCAAAGCCATGTGCAGGTCCCAGCTTGGAGGGCAAAGCCCTCCCAGCACAATTATAGCCAAAGGCTATAGTTGTAAGCTTGACCTTATGGTCCGAACCTGTGGAGTGATGTAGGCTGCGGGAGGTGCAGCAAGTGCTGCCAAAACAAAGCTTGATAGAGTTCTCAGGTGCATTTAATTAAGAACATTGTAAACATCTTGACCACACCTTTGTTTGCCTCCTGGGATCTGACTATAAAATAAAGACTCAGCTTGCAGGCTGTGGCACTGTCTCTCCATCCAAGAACAGTGTCCCATCTGACCCCAACTGTATTCTCTTATCTGTCTTCTTTAATCCTTTACTGCCCCTCCTCAGGTTCAACCCTGGCCATGCTGGACATGGTTCACACAAGGATTCCTTTTTCTCCACATCCTCACCAACACTTGTTTGTGGATTTATTGATGAGAGCCATTCTGACAGATGTGAGGTGATATCTTACTGTGGTTTTAATTTTCATTTCCCTGATGATTACTGATGTTGAGCATGTTTTCATATGTCTATTGGTCATCTGTATGTCCTCTTTGGAGAAATGTCTATTCAAGCCCTCTGTCCATTTTTAATTAGATTGTTTTTTGTTTTGATTTGTGTGGGTATGCAAGAGGCAGTTGATCGATGTTTCTCTCTCATCGATGTTTCTAACTCTCTATCCCTCTCCTTCCTCTCTGTAAAAAATCAATAATATATATATATGAAACAAATTACAAAAAAAAAAAAAGATGTTATGATGATGTTATATAGGGGAAAACCCCACAAAACAAATTTCTACATGTATGGGGGTATACACTTCAAATTTCTAAAAGCTCTTACAGTGGGGAGGGAGCAATGGGTTGTAGAAAAGAAACTGCAAGGGCTCTTTCTTTGCCTCCTTTAGTATCCATATATATAAAAGACTAATATGCTAAGTGTCCGACCATTCGACCAGTTGCTATGATGCACACTGACCACTAGTGGGCAGATACCCCGACCAGTAGGTTAGCTTGCTGCTGAGTCCGGCCGATTGGGACTGGGTGAGATGGGCCGGACACTCCCTGGAGCCCTCCCGCAGCCCCTCCCCGGCCTGAACATGCTCTGGTGGGGTCCCTCGGCCTGGGCTGAACTCTCTTGCAATCCGGGACCCCTCAGGGATATCAGAGAGCCAGTTTAGGCCCGATCCCGCAGGCCAGGCTGAGTGACCCCACCAGTGTACGACTATATTCACTTGAGTGGTTTTTAAAACATGGAAAGCATTATAGATAAAGAGAACCAATATACTTAGACAAATAAGCACTTAAAACAAATATTCTGGCCCTTGCTGGTTTGGCTCAGTGGATAGAGCCTTGACCTGCAGACTGAAGGGTCCCAGGTTCGATTCCAGTCAAGGGCACATGCCCGGATTGCGGGCTCGATTCGATCCCCAGTAGAGGGCATGCAGGAGGCAGTTGATCAGTGATTCTCTCTCATCACTGATGTTTCTATCTCTCCCTTCCTCTCTCTGAAATCAATAAAAATATAATTTTAGAAAATTCTGTGTTGGAAAAAACAATAAAAATATTTATATGTGTAAAAATTAAACATGCCTCACACTGCACAAAAAAATTACCAATATGTTGAAAAAAAAAGATTAGAAATATTCATTTTTATAATTTCTTTGTTTTGGCCAATTCATCTTAAATTGTACTATGCTTCATGTTAGCTTTTTTTTTTATGGTAAGTCACTTAAGCTTCGTATTTGGACAGTAGTTGTTATAAGGCCTATTTTACAGAGTATAAAACTGATTGAGAGTTAAAGGAAGTGTGAGAGGTGAGTAGACCTGAGCTCATGCTCGCCTGTGTGAATTTATAGCCCACAAGTTTTCTGCTGTACCACATGACCCCTCCCCACTGTGGTCTTCACTTCCTTAGTGAAAACAGCAATTATGACTTACCAAGTTGAAATCAAAGGACTTTTCTCCGAAGAGCCTGTTGGCAGCTCTAAGCAAGTACTGCGTGCCAGCCCTGTTAACCTCGGCGAGGAGCGTCTGGAAGCCCTGGTGGACATCTGCACTTCCGCCACCACTTTTACTGAAATAAAGTGCCTGAAATAGAACACAGAATAAAAATGTACAACTTCAGTATGCTTTGACTTCAGGAAACTGGATAAAACACTCAACTCTGCCTAAGAACTGTACAGGTCCTCACTATAGACTAAAAGAATAGTCACCCAACTAAAGACAAAAGTATCTTGAAAGTCACTCTTCCCTCTAACACATCCTGCAAGGAGTCAGAGCCCTCCCTGCCTGCACTGGCAGGAGCAGCAATGCCCTTTGCAGACCCAGCTTCTGGGTGCTCCACCCTTGTTGTCTGCCTGAAAATGAGGCTGTCAGCCTGGCCGCAATTCTCAGTGAAGACAGGCCACTCCTAATATCAAAAGTTGCAGCCTCTCCCCAGTCCTTGGATCCAGGCTGGCCCTGTGATTGTTCTGACCAACAGAGCACAGGAGAAGGGACACTGGGCCTTCGAAGGCCTGCAGCTCCACATTTGCTCTCTTGGATCCCAGCCGCCATGGTGTAAGGATATCTAAGCTGTCCTGTGGCAGACACATGGAAAGCCTGGGAGAGCAACACCTCAGGGGGAGAGCTACTTGTCAAATGGCAACCATGGCCAGCTGACACCATGGAGTCAGCCCACAAAATCTGAAAAATAATCAACCATTGTTATTTCCAATCACTAAGTTTGGGATGGTTTGTTTTGCAGCAGTAGAAAATCCACACTGTAATCTAGACATAAAGTTATGCCATAACAAAAATCTAATATGTGTATAGCACTTGCTTTGAACTTAGGCAGCTGTCAGAGGCTGGATGGAAGGAAGAAAGGAGACTGTGAGCAAAGGCTGGAAGGACAGTGAAGAAATTCTTACTGGAGGCTGGAGAAAAGGAGCTCATGGCATGGACTGGCAGAACTGGACAGACTGTCATCTACAATGATGGGAAAAGTTAGACATTTTGCTAGTGAACCCCGGATTTGGTTTGGGAGAAGTCCAGAAAGAACGTGGCTCCTTTCAGTTCCCCGGGAACATAAAGGTAAGCTAAAGATCGCTTCATTTTCAAGCAAAATCTAAAGGAAGTATTTCCAACCTAGGATTTGTGGGGTAGAAAATAAAAATGTTTCTTATTCCCAGCCTCTCCAGTGGGCAAGTGATTCTAAAAGTACAAGTAAGATATGACCTCAGGGCAATTGTAAATTCAAGGGCCAGGCCTCAAGGGCAGAATAAAGTTCATTTTGTTAACACCTTAGAAAGATTAAGTGCCACACAGACCTTCCTGCTAGGCAGAGAAGCCCCTGAGCATCTTCAGGACACTGTCCCCCAGCACAGAGTCCTGCCTCAAACAGGCACCCAGCACGTGCTTTTGTTCAAGGAGGCAGATTTAGGTCGATATATACAATATCCCACCACTGTTTATAACAACACCTGCCGACACCTTTTCTTCCAGCTTCCAGAACTATGAGGAAATGAATTTCTGTTGCTTCAAACACTTAGTGTGTGGTACTTGTTATGGTAGCTGTAGCAGATTGAGACACTGCCCTACAACGTGTGAAGGGTGTGTCCACTGCAGATATCCCACCCTGTGTCACCACTGTATATTAGGGGGTGAGGGGGCAATAATTTGTCTTTAGTTCACAAAGCTCTGCACCCAGGAACCACACCAAAGAGCCTCAATAGCCTTGTTCTTCCTAGACTTCAAACCCGAACCGGGCCCATGATGAAATCAGACTCCGGGGCAGTGGGAGGGGTGAGTGTACTTTTCCTATGGGAGGGCTGAGAACCATTAGGAGCCAGCGGGCAGATTGTGGCAATCAGGGAGGGACCCCGATGAGCTAATGCCTTAGTCTTTAGGCCCTGCACACCACTCTGGAGGCAGACTCTGGGACTGGCTTCAGTTATGGGGCATCAGGATGTGTGACAGAGCAGAGGCTTGAAAAGCACTTGTCCTCCTGGAAGCTTGGAACTGTGCTATGAAGAAGTCCAGGCCAGGCCACCCTGCCAAAGAGAGGCCATGTGGGAGGCCAGGCCAAGGCAGCACGCAGAGGAGGCCACCTGCATGGAGGAGGCCTGAGGCCTACACCAGTGACACAGCCCCGCCAAGTGGAACAGGATCACCGTTCAGTCCACCCAGAGCAAATCTTCACCTTAAGCTCTAAGTTTTTTCGGGGTAGTCACTCAACAACAAAGAACTGAAACACCATTGAAAAATTGTACACTTAAATAAGAAAATTAAAATAAAAATGTTTAACAATTGAGAAGTAGTTGACAATACCCGAAGACTACTGTGAGACTCAACCTGACCTTGTGGCTTTATGTCTCCTCACAAAGTCCTGCACAAACCACTACCAGGGGTTGGCGAAATGGATTGCTTTCCCAAGTAGAGGGTGCCACTCATCCCTAACAGGTCAGAGGCACTCGCCCCAGGGCATATGCCCAGGGCTGACACATCCTTCCCTGGCAGCATTCCACCCACAGCCCTGCCACACTGACAGAGAGCCAGTACTTTGGGATATGAAAGGTGGAAGACCAGCTAACTAACAAATTAATAGTATTTCCTATTCCCCAGAAATGGCGTCAAGCACGTACCTGGACCATCTGGGCCGCGGTGTCTCCACTTGCCCCCATGAGGACCATGGCCAGGGCAGAGGAGATGCTGAAGGGCGAGAAAAACACGTTTTTCGATTTGTCTTCACCCAGCTTTTTCAAAAGGTTTATGGCAAAAGTGCCATTTGCTTCGGAAAGAGTATCCATGATGGCGAGTCTGAAACGATGGACTTAACGTCAGTATCACAAAAACTAGGCTTACAGTTGACTGCATTTCACGCTGTTAACAGTGACCACTGACACTCTGGTTCAGTCAGCAAACAGGTGCCCATAAAAAACTCTATTCCTTTGGGGGAACCTCAAAGTTACATTGTGTTTCTAATTTTAAGTGAAAAAACACTGAAGTTGTGCTTATAATAGGATCCTGTTTTGTGGGGGGAAAGCAGGAGGACTTCAATCTATACACACGTCCGTGAGCCCAGAGAAGGTGTGGACGGTACACTCAACCTCTTACCTAGTTACTTCCTGGGAGAGACATTAGGAAAGGAGTTATTGGCTTTTGGTTCCATTTCTGCATTGTTCGGTGTGTTGTATGAACTTATATGTATCCTCTATAATAACAGGCTAATATGAAAATCGACCGAAAGGTAGAATGACTGATCACTATGACATGCACTGGCCACTAGGGGGCAGATGCTCAATGCAGGAGATGCCCCCTGGTGGTCAGTGTGCTCCCACAGGCTGGCGAGCACGGCTGTGGTGGGAGCCTCTCCCACCTCTGGGGCAGCGCTAAGGATGTCCAACATCCCCCGAGGGTTCCTGGACTGCGAGAGGGCACAGGCAGGGCTGAGGGACCCCTCTGACGTGCACGGGGCCTCTAGTTACTTTATAATTTAAAATTCATTCATAATGATACCATGTTATTAAGAACAGAAAAGTAGCAAAGGGAAGGCCAAATATTATAGGCATGTCATTGGGCAGCTTCACCGGGAAGTTAAAGCTTTCCATTCCCCAGGGGTCCAATGGAGGAGAGATAGACACATGCCCAGTAACGTAGAGGTGACATGGGGAAGGTACTTGTCTGTCAGTCACACTTGGGAACAGAGGTCATTGGCCAGAATGGGAATGGCCACTGTAAGTGGAGGAAGATTTGGAATACTTAATTTCCTGAACAAAGAAACTTCCTCTCTTATACCCTTGGTTGCTCTTGGTGTGTTGCACTTGACTCCAGGCTTACCAAGCTCTCCCACCCCTGCTCCCTGGCATTTGTCTACATGGCCCACACCCATGTGAACCCCCAAACACAATGTCTAATGGACCATAACTAGCCGGATGCTGAACTGGACCTGGCTACAACATGGAACGGAAAGTCTGGACACTGGCTTTGCTTTTCACTTCTTCTATGACTGAAATGGGACTTTGGAAACACAGAAATATAATCCCATACAAATAAAAATCACTCATCCTCCCGTGTGAGTCTCAGAAAAATCTTTTTCTTGAGATATTGTACGGACTCCACTCCCAGCACTCAGTGGGGAAAGGGAAATCCCAATTTCCCCAATAACAAATACAATCACAAGTTACATAAGAAAATAGGGTTGAATGTTTTTTAGTTATTTTTTTTGTTTATTGGATTTTGCTTTTTAAAAATAAGTTTTTGTTTTAGAGAGAGAGGAAGGGAGAGGGATAGAGAGATAGAAACATCAATCGGCTGCTTCCTGCATGCCCCACACTGGGGTTTGAGCCACCACCTGGGCATGTGCCCTGACTGGGAATCGAACAAAGGACATCTTGGTTCATGGGTCGATGCTCAACCACTGAGCCACACCTGCCAGGCTGGTTGAATGTTTTAATAATGTAGAAGAGAAGACTCCATTTCAGAGATGTAGTAAGCCATTGTGAAAGGACTGACATTAACTATAGAGAAAAGGGGTGGGAGAAACTGAAGGGGGCCAGCTCCGGGAAAGGCACAGAGACAGAAAGGAAAGGAAGTGTTATTCCCGTGAATGAGCTGTGGGCAGCAGACTGGAAAGTTGGCTCAGTTGCTTAGAGGTTTGTCCAGATATACCAAGTTTGTGGGTTCGACTACCATTCAGGACTCATACAAGAAGCAACCAATGAACGCATAAGTAAGTGGACCAACAAATCGATGTTTCTCTCTATTTTTTTTTTAATCATCACCAGCCGATATTTTCTCCATTGATTTTTTTAGACATAGTGGGAGGGAAGGAGAGGGTGAGAGAGAGAGATAAATATCGATGTGAGAGAGACACATTAATTGGTTGCCTTCCACATGCACCCTGACTGGGGCCAGGGATCGAACCCGCAACTGAGGTGCATGCCCTTGACCAGGAACCAAACCTTCGAACCTTCAGTTCGCAGGCTGACACTCTAACCACTGAACTACCCAGTCAGGGCTTTCTCTCTTTCCCTTCCCCTTTCTATAATAATAAATAACAAGTGGAGGCTCCTAAGGTCAAGATAGTGGAGGTTCCTGGGGAGAGATGGGGCCTGGCTATTCTCTTTTGGATAATCTCAGAAATAGCCACCTGGAAATTAACCCTAAATTCCAACAGATACATAGGAAAATGAGCAGTCTTTTGTCAGAGCTGGCCACAGCTATTAATAGGCCCGCTATTCTGTCTCTCTCACTCTACGACTGCTGTCATTTTAATTTAGAATATTTCAAAATTTTTCTTGTCACAAGCTAAGGAACAGGCTCAACTTGGGGCCGATGCCCTGTCTTTGGACTGCTGCCCTAAAGCCATTACTTGAGGAAGGGCCTGAGGAGTGTGTTGGGAGGAGCCAGGTGAGGACAGAGGCGGTGAAGGGCCCAGGCAGTCCAGAGTTGCAGGTGCAGCAGAGCAGGCCAGGGAGGAGGGGCTCTGTGGGGAGCAGCTCAAGTTAAAACACTGACCCAGCTCATATTTCCCAGTCAGAGGTTGAGGAAATTACTCATCTGAGCAGTGGGTGGGGCCCGACAGACCAGGAGAGAGGAAGGCTAGAGCAGCTGTTTCCAGGAGTGGAGGGTGAAGGCAGGAGACATCTGGCCGAAAGGCCTGTGGAGGTTGCAGAATCAGCATTTCTTCCCAGCAGGCCTTGCTGGTTACAACTGTGGGCACTGAATATGGCCCCAAAGCTGTGAAGGGAACCAGAGTTTTGCCATCCAGAAGCTGCCTTTTGGGATATTGATTTTAAGTTGGTTATTAATAAACAAAAGACTCCAAAAAAAAAACCACCAAAAAAACCTTTGACCTCCACCTTTTCTGCCTAAGAGATTCAGATGGAAAGGCTGTGTCAAGAAGGAAAATCAGGGTGTTCACCTCAGCCTAATCTGAATTAAATATGATGTATAGAAAGGCACCAAGCAGGGGCCTGGAAGCTAGATCACCCCAGAGTCCAACTGAGGCAAAAAATTGCCTACCATGTGTGTTCTCTTCCTCAACTGCCTGTAAATTCTCACATCTGATATCTAAGATCTCATCCCCTCTTATTCCCTTTGTCCAAAATGACATATATACCAAATTTTGCCCCATTTTGGAAGTTCCATGCCTATGTGAATTCCCCATGAGTATGTATTAAAACTTTGATTTTCTCCTGCTAATTTGTCTTTGTTAACTTGATTATTCGCCCAGCCAGAAGAACTTAGAAGGTGGGAGGAAAGTATTACATTTTTTAGCTCCTAGGTGAATTGAGAAAGGACAGAGTTTTAGGGCCCTGTGCATATTAGGTTTGTTGCAAGTTCAACCAGCCAAGGAAAGACCCCACAGGTCCCCTCATTACCCCATCCAAGACAATTACCATCCACACACTTTCACCACTAGGAATTTCACTAAATTGTACTGGTGAAAATACTGTTAGCATAAGCAGCTAAGAGTTCACAAAAGAGAAGAGAGCTAGACTGGCTAGGCCCAACAGAGTCTAGAAGTTACACTTAATCAGGCTTAAATCTGGAAGTCACAGTTTCAGACACCCCAGCAGATAGCCAAATCTCTGCCAAGGGGAAACACCCCTCCTGCTTTTCAATATCCCCAGGGGTCAACTGGCCTAGTAGCAGAGACTGCCAAGGGGGAGGAATAAAACAGCGAAGGAAATTCCTTTACCAGATATGAGCACAGTA
Organism: Eptesicus fuscus; assembly: GCF_027574615.1. Classification (NCBI taxonomy): domain Eukaryota; kingdom Metazoa; phylum Chordata; class Mammalia; order Chiroptera; family Vespertilionidae; genus Eptesicus; species Eptesicus fuscus. Next base: position 93,039,194 of record NC_072481.1, read on the forward strand.
GAGGCCAAGATGGTGAAGCAGATCTTTGGGGCATGTGCAGTGGGAGCCAAAATGGTGACACAGAAGGGTGGAGTCTAGTCTGGGAAAAGGATCCGAGGAGATGAGGGCCGGGAACCCCAGAGGATCCAGGAAAGAGGACTGGTTGGAGGGAGGGCCCAACACAAGCCGGAGAAATCCAGGAAGTATATTGAATAGTTTGCAAGCAAGCCTACTCATTCCCGAAAACCAAGAAAATCTATGGAGCATTATAAGGACTCTCAGAGCAGCTGCTACTAGAGCCTGCCCCAAGGGGGCATTATTTCCCTTCAACCCAATAAAGCTTGGCACTAGCTTAAACTTCTCCCTTTGAAAGTCCTTTCTCGCACACCACAAGAAACCATTTTTACTGGCAACAATACTAAGCACAAAAACAACTATTAGGTATTTCATAAGCTACAGGGAAAAAACACACCTTTAAGTGCCCCCAAACAGAGAACCACTTTAGATTTTGTCACATTCACAATAGGATATTAATGGAGATATTAATGTTTTAATATCATATTAGTATCAAAGAAATACATAAAATTAATTTTAAAAGAAAATATAAAACTAGAAATACAATTTCAAAATATTTTCTATGTAAATTAAATTAGGAAGAAAAGTACATGTAAGCATAATTTTTTTAAAATATATTTTAATGAGTTTTTACAGAGAGGAAGAGAGAGGGATAGAGAGCTAGAAACATCGATCAGCTGCCTCTTGCACACCCCCTACTGGGGATGTACCCGCAACCAAGGTACATGCCCTTGACCGGAATCGAACCTGGGACCTTTCAGTCCGCAGGCCGACGCTCTATCCACTGAGCCAAACCGGTTTCGGCACATAATTTATAGACAGAAAGTGGATGGAAATACTGTATACCAAATGTTTCTGATTTATGAGTAAATTTTCAAGTTTTTTATATTTTCCTGCATGTTCACATTTTGTACAACATTCCTAATTCTTTTTAGATGATTGGTTGATATTTCTTTTTACAAAATTATATACATATACTTAGTTTAAAAATCAGTGCCCACCGCCCAGCCAGTGCGGCTCAGTTGTTTGTGCGTAGTTCCATGCACCAGGAGGTGGCAGGTTTGATTCCTAGTCGGACACGTGCCCGAGTTGTGGGCTCGATCCCCAGTAGGGAGCGTGCAGCCGATAGATGATTCTCTCTCATCATTGATGTTTCTATCCCTCTCTCCCTCTTCCTTCCTCTCTGAAATCAATGAAAATGTATTTAAAAAACAACATTTTCAAAAACAAAACACAGTGCCTATATCAATATTACAAGAACAGTTTGTCTTATTAATTGCCCCTGCCCTTCTCCCATTCGAGATTCTCTTTATAACTCAGAATGCATTTCCTTTCTTTCACTTAACACTGATTTTCCTTATTTTAAATTTGTCTCTCCCCAGTTAAATGTTTCTCTCACATGGATGTTTCTTTCTGTCTTTCCTTCTCTCTTCTACTTTCCCTAAAAATCAATGAAAAAATATCCTCAGGTGAAGATTAACAAAAACTAAAAAATAAAAAGAAATAAATTATTTTTTCTTAAAAATGTAAGTACTGGATACATATATTAATAGATAAAACTTTTTAATGCTTTAAACTAAACACAAATCTCACCAAACCTGTTTAATTTTTCAGACTTTAGGATAGTTTGTATAACTACTGTGCTTATTAGCCTAGGAAACTGGAATAACCAAACTTTTTACATAGCAAACATGGGTGGATCACCACACAGCATTTCCTGAAACATAAAATTCTTTGGTGCCTTTTTAAAGCATTATCTTATTCCCCTCATCTGAACTTATTAATAGACCCATGGCTTTTTATAAATAATTCAATTAGCTGATTTTTTTTTTTTCCACCTTGATTCTCAAATGGTCACAACTGGGCTGGTGGGGTTCTCTTTAATTTGTTACTTTATCTTGAGATGTAGCGATCTCAAACATCCTTGCATTACAGCCACAGCAAGGTCTTACACATCCATTTTGAATTTTTTTCCAGTCCAAAGACACAAGGTATCAAGAAACTCCTGGGTTTCTTTTAATAGAGGGGTTGTAAAGTACAAGACCTGAATCCTCAAGGAACCTAAGTGTTTTGGTGCTGTCATTGGGCCACACCAGTGACAAAGCTGGAGAGTTTCCTTTTCAACTACCTAATATATCATGCTGTCAAGAGGGACCAAAGTTTTACCACCCCAAAATATGCCTTTTGGGATATTGATTTTTAAGCTGCTTATGGCTGGCTCAGTTGGTTAGAGTGTCGGCCCATGAGCCAAAAGGTTCAATTTCTGGTTAAGGCACACACCTGGGTTGTGGATGTGATCCACAGTGGGCGCACGTACAGGAGGCAACCAATGGATGTTTCTCTCATACATCAGCGTTTTTTTCTCTCTCCTCCTTCTCCTCTCTCTAAAATTAGTAAAACATATCCTTGGGTTGAGAATTAAAAAAAAAAGAAAGAAATGACTCAGAAAGAACTTCTGAACCTTGCCCTTTCACCTATATGTAGGAATTCAGATACAAAAACCCGCTTAAAGAAAAGGACCATCACCTTAGCACCACATGATAAACCAAAGGAAGAAATCCATAAAGCCTGTTTGTTGGGACTCCCCCTGTGCTCCATTGTTTCTGGGTGGCCCAGCAAGAATTTGCTTACCACAGATTTGCTCTTTCTCATTCATTCATTCATTCATTTTTTTTAAATCCTCACTGGAGGATATTTTTTCCATTGATCTTTTTTAGAGAGAGGGGAGAGGAGAGAGGAGGGAGAGAAAAACATCGATGTGAGAGAGACACATTGATGGGTTGCCTCCCAATGCACCCAACTGGGATAGAGTCTGCAACTAAGGTACCGGGAATCAAACCCTAGACGAGGGGTTCCCAACGGGGGGCACACGCCCCACAGGGGGGCAATTTGATTTTTAAGGGGGGCAATTTGAGAGTTATTAACAGTGAAAATTTTGTGTTTCTTATGGTTCTAGGAGCCTCATATACAGTATATAAATATATATTATGACATATTTATGCATTTCAGTTCTCTTATGTTTTGAAACTTTATTTGCTATCTTTTCATATCACTTCATATTATTATTTTTTTAACACTTTCTTAGTGATTTCTTCCTCAGTACTTCAACTGTCCTTTTGTTCTTTTTTCTTCTCTTTCATGGATGCCGTGTTCTTTGGAAGCTTGTTTAGACCAAGTCAATGGCCTTTTAGGCTTCCTCCACGTGAATAGGAGTTCACTTTTGAATAAGAATTATATGTCACAGGAAGGCTTAGGTGAGGCCTGGCCAAAAAAAGGTTGGGAACCACATCCCTAGACCATTCGGTCTGCAGGCCAAAGCTCTAATCACTGAGCAAACTGGCCAGAGCTCTCACCTATCTTTAAATTGCCTGCTTTCCCTGGGAAATCACAGACTCTGGCCTTTATCCAGATGGCATATAAACCTCAACTGCCTAATACATCCTCAGGTCTTACATAAAGTACTTTAAAAACTTTTATTCACAAGCATAAAAACTGGGTATTAAGGTTTTATTAATGAGCAATTTTATATATGTATGTGCATGTCCTCGGTACTTCAACTATATATAAACAAGTCTAACAAATCTATCCTAGCACCATTTTTCCCTATAGCACCACTCGTGACTTTGAGCAGTTTATGTTCATAATTGATTTTATTCAACTGATCAAGTCTTAATAATTTTTTAAAGGTGTTACTAATTGTGCTTCTTGCCTTCTTGGATTAAGCATGCCTCAGTGTCCCACAAAATTGAACCATTCAAAGACTGGTTTAATGGAGACCTGCGCTCCTATTTTGTCCTTTTGTTTTCTGTGTGTGCGTGTGTGTGTGTGTGTGTGTGTGTGTGTGTGTGTGTGTAACTTCTCTGAGCAGCAGTAATCTGTTAATAGAGGATGATTCCTTCTATGTCTATGTTTACTATAAACATTAAATAAATAAACTAATTCCTAACACAATGGGTAGTAAATAAACAGTGGGTAAATTACACATTATTTTCTTTCTTCTGATGTCTAGGTTTAATCTCAGGTCCAGCAAACTTGGGAATGCAAGGTATGTGATCATCTGGGGGTCACACAATATATGTTTGATGTGATATAGGGTTTTCTGAGTATAAACCAGTAATTTTCAACCTTTCTCATCTCATGGCACACATAACTAATTACTAAAATTCTGCAACATCAAAAAATGTTACAAAAAATATGGGTATAATTTTGATTTACAAAAAATAACAATAATAGTAATTGTTAGGTCTGATCAAATAATTCAATCGATACCCCTCCCCTGGGAACTGACCTTCAGGCCACTTCACAATGGACATTTCACTTGCTTAGACCACATTCCACTTGCTAAGACCATTCTCTCTCCCCTCCGGAGTTTCCCAGAATCCGCACCTGCACAGAGAATTCTCCACCCAGAAAAGCCTGGCTATAGGCCTTTAAAAACCTGGCTCACAGTCCCTGGGGGCTGGTGCCATTTTGGGGCTCAGCCCATCTGGTTTTCCAGATGACCCAATAAATTCATAATTCTTCACCCCCTTTGGCCTCGTGCATTCCTCCTACGGTGACCCTAACAGTAATTACCTACCCTCTTTGCTCCAAAGTCACCTTTTATTTATTTATTTATTTTTTTAATATATTTTATTGATTTTTTACAGAGAGGAAGGGAGAGGGATAGAGAGCTAGAAACATCGATGAGAGAGAAACATTGACCAGCTGCCTCCTGCACACCCCCTACCGGGGATGTGCCCACAACCAAGGTACATGCCCCTGACCGGAATCAAACCTGGGACCTTTCAGTCCGCAGGCCGACGCTCTATCCACTGAGCCAAACCGGTTTCGGCTAAAGTCACCTTTTAAAAAATCAGGTGCCTATATTTGTATATAGAGATTTGTAATACCAATAATTCACCAATCAGATGCAACCCTATTATGCGACATGACCAATAAGATGCAACTCTATTATATGACCTATATATATTTATGGTTCAAGACAGGGTATTCATGCCACAAGGCTATTGTTGTGTTGGCAGTTGTCATTTTTTTAATTTGACATTCTAAGGGAAAAGAGGTCAATACCCCTGACTAATATTTTTGAAAAATTCTTGGGGCACGCTGGTTGAAAATTGCTGGTATAAACAGACAGCAATGTTGATTTCATTCATTCTTATTGCACTCTACTGTTACTAGCTAGAGTTAACTCTAATAAACTGAATTGTAATAAATTCCTTGGATTGGGATTGGCCTCATATAATTGTAAATACTTGGTCTACTGGCCCCAAGTATGACTACAATTGCACCCTTTTCTCTCTGTGCTGGCATAAAGTGAAGGAAGTAATTACTCACTAGTCAGGAAATACTGGGACACACCCCATAATACTGATAACAGCCCAACTCTTGTTATCACAGTACACAGTACCTAGCCCAGCAAGACAACACTGCAGGATGTTAATCCAAAGGGTACTTTTCAATCCTCATCTCACCACGTAAATCCTAAACCACACGGGGGAGGAGCAGGCGGCCCTGACTCACATCCCTGTCATCAGGTACAACGGGGCCCAGGAGGCACAGTCCCAGCGCGGACCCAGCTTCCCCCACAGCAACCGAGTATTCCCGGCGCCTCTGAATTTAACTTGCTGGACTTCTCCTTTCCAAAGCTGAGCTTGTGCAGAGGGGCCGGAGCGGGAAGAAAGAGGCTTAAGTGTTCATTACTTCTAGCCCCACAGCCCCAAGTATGATGAAAAGTTTCCCCACGTCCTCTTAGCCCTGAAGACACCAAATCAGTAATATTTTGCCCGCAGTGATTTTAATAAAAGGCAGAGAAGTGACAAGATCCGGAATGGTCCCCACTTTTCTCTGCGCAGGCCTGAGTGACCTCACAGGGCAAGCCACACCCGGCGGGCGAGGCCAGGCCGGGGCGCCGGGGAGGGAGCGGCGCCTCTGGCTTCGACCCCTCGGCTTCTCTGCGCGCCCCACCCCCACGCCCGCCTCCTCCAACCTGCTTCGCCCCGTCCCCACCCTCCGGGTTCCCAACGACCCGCGCCCCGCAGGAAGCGTCCTCCGCGCGGGCGGGGTCACCTGTGGTCGAGGGGCGGGCGGGGTAACTTGCGGCCCCGGGCGAGGGGGGCGGTGGGCGCGGTGCGCAGGCGTCACCTGTGGTCCGGGGCCCCCGGGCAGCAGCCGGCGAGGCTCCGCGCGGTCCCCATGCCCGCCGGCCGCCTCCCCTGCGGCGGTGCTGGGCGTCCCGATGGGAACGACACTCCGCCTCCAGGGCCCGGCGGCCGCGCACCGCTCACCCGTGGAGTCACCGTCCGCGGCCGCCGCGGGGCTCGCAGAGGGAACCCGAGCCGCAAGCTCCCCACCCCCGTGCCAGGACCGCCCGCGCGCGGCGCCCTCCCCGACTCCGCTCACCGGCCTCCCGCGGGTTCTCTCCGCAGTGTGGGCGCCTGGGGAGCGGAGCAGCGGCTGGGAGCGCCAGGGCCGCCGGGCCTCAAATAGCGGCGGCGCCGGGAGGGGGGCGGAGTCGCGCGGCGAGTCAGCGCGAAGTCCGCAGCGGGAGCGGGCGGCCCAACCCGGTCGGGGCCGGAGGTGACAGGGTAGCACAGGTGCCGGGAGCCGCACCCAGCAGCTCCGCCTGCGGGAGGGGCCGCGTGTCCTTCTGCTCTGGGTGTAGTCACCTCGCCCGCTGAGCCACCGGAGACCATCATCAAAGCAAGTCCCGACTCTCCCGAGGATTTCCACCCGGAGACCACAGTGCGAGACCCACCAGCATGTCGTCGTGGCTTTGCAGAAACTAACTCATGCCCTCGGTGACCAGAAAAGTGCCGGCTCCTCCCACACAGACTTAAGTTTTGACAGCGCAGAACAAGTTTAAAAGGAGCAAACCTCGCCCGACGTTGTGGTGCATTCAAGGACTCCCGCACTCCTCTGGCCTGTGAATTAGCTTCCAGGGGACGGAAATATTATACAAATGCTATGAAATCCTGACTTGTCCTTGAGTCTCATTATTTTGGGGCTCCTATAGTTTGAAATTAAATTCGGTTTGGTCTTGTTAAGCTGTTGGGGACAAAAAGGAGCCACATACTAGACTGACAACCTCAGGGGAGGCCTGCCTGGCAGCCATACAAACTCAGAAACCTAAAATCACCACAAAGAATGGTCTGAAATGAAAACTTTATATGGTGGGTAGTCATGTCCTAGGCCCATATCTTCCCTGACAAAGGTTAATCTTTACCTTGAATTTCATGTAACCAACTCAAGTCTTCTCTTTTGATTGTAATCCTACCTAATAAAAAGTAATATGCAAACTGACTGCACCTTTGCTACGCCAAAGCCACGCCCACCAGCCAATCAGAGTGAGTGTGCAAATTAACCCAACCAAGATGGCAGTTAATTTGCATACATAGGAGCCCTGAGTGGACCCCCTGCAACGGATCGCAGGGAGCTGGGTGTCCACTCCGGCACCAGGCTGAAAGTCTCCACCAGAGGCTTTGGCTTGGTATACGAGCGGACCCCCTCCGATTGATTGCAGGGAGCTGGGTGTCTGCTTCGGCCTGGTGCTGGAGCAGACCCCCTGCAATCGATCCAATCGATTGCAGGGAGCTGGGGGTTGCTTCGGCTTGGTGCAAGAGCGGACAGGGAGCTGGGGGTCTGGATCAATCGCCTGGGCAGGGAGCTGGGGGTTGCTTTGGCCTGGTACAAGAGCGGAACCCCTGTGATTGATCGCAGGGAGCTGGGGGTCCGCTCCTGCCCAAGAGGCTTTCGGTCTGGGCAGGCCTGGGCAGGGGCTGAGCCGGTGATCAGAGGGAGCTGGAGGGGCCTGCCCAGGCCTAAAGCTTCAGCTAGAGGCTTTAGGCCTGGGCAGGGCCCAGCCCTCGATTGGTGTGAACTATAGAGGAAACACCTTTTATGACTGCACATTGGCTAAGCTTCCTGTATGCCACTGGTAATATTCTTAGTAACTTGGGTAATAAGAATCCAAAAAGGTGATCTAGGGTTTTTCCACCACACTTCTGGAGAAAAAAATGAAGGTCCGCTGCTGGAGGGCTAAGAAATGTCATATCCTGCCCTAGCCAGTTTGACTCAGTGGATAATGCCTCGACCTGCAGACAGCAGGGTCTGGGTTCGATTCTGATCAAGGGCATGTACCTAGGTTGCAGGCTCCTTCCTGGCTGGGGCCCAGATCAGGGCTCATGCAGGAGGCAACCAATCAAAGTGTTCCTCTCACTTTGATGTTTCTCTCTGTCTTTCCCTTTCTCTTCCACATTCTCTAAAAGTCAATGGAAACATATCCTCAGGTGAGGATAAAAAATAAATAAAGAAATGCATATCCTATGAAAGACACATCTTGAAAATGTGGTGAAGGGACTGGAGTCCGTGTTGATGAAAACACCTTGGTGGCTGCGGTGACTGGCAGTGGCTGCAGCAGTGGGGTGATGGGGCTGGTGCCTTCCCCTGATCAGCCTGGTTGCCTCCCACAAAGGGAGGCCAGACTGCTGCTTAGGCCCGCTCCCCTTGGGGCACAGGCCTAAGCCGTCAGTAGGACAACCCCTAAGGGCTCCCAGTATGTGAGAGGGGGAAGGTTGGGCTGAGGGACCCCTGACCCCCAGTGCACGAATTTTGTGCACTGGGCCCCTAGTGTATAAAATAAGGGGCAAAACTGCCATTCTCTGGACCATTGTCTCAGTCCCTTGAGATTTTGCTTCCAGGCAATTACTGACAGTTTGGCTGACAGAAATTCTTTACAGGTTTGAATGTTTCTTACTTTGACATTTACTTGATGTAGTTGGCAGAATTCCAAAGAAGCTCACCCAGGAGGGAGATTAAAGGCTTCTGAAATTTTGGCTACTTGAATTTTGTTTATACTTTTAGCTATGTTACCCAGTCCAGAACACTGGGGATGACAAGCACAATGGAAAGGCTGTAGTATAGCCCATATGTACACATGGATTTTATTATTTGCCCAGGTCTCTCAGTCACTATGTAATTCAGAGGAAATTCCTCATTGGGAATTATTTTTACTTATAGCAATTTACCAACCGTTAAGGCTGTTGCTCCCCTGCAAGGAATGCCTTAACCCTGTGAGAAAACAAACAAATCATCACTAATATACACTGAGTGGCCAGATTATTATGATCTTTGAACGCATAATAATCTGGCCACTCAGTGTGTCTGTGTGTGTGTGTATATATATGTATACACACACACACACACACACACACACACACTAGGGGCCTGGTGCACGAAATTCGTGCACTGGGAGGGGGGGGCGGTCCCTCAGCCCAGCCTGCCCCCTCTCACATACTGGGAAACCTCAGGGGATGTCCTACTGAGGTGACCAGGCTGATCAGGGGAAGGCACCAGCCCCATCACCCCGCTGCTGCAGTCACTGCCAGTCACCGCAGCCACCAAGGTGTTTTCATCAACACAAATTCCAGTCCCTTCACCAAGAAAAAAATGACAACTTTCTTTAGGCATTTTCAAGATGTGTCTTTCATAGGATATGACATTTCTTTATTTCTTTTTTTATCCTCACCTGAGGATATGTTTCCATTGACTTTTAGAGAATGTGGAAGAGAAAGGGAGAGACAGAGAGAAACATCAAAGTGAGAGGAACACTTTGATTGGTTGCCTCCTGCATGAGCCATGACCTGGGCCCCAGCCAGGAAGGAGCCTGCAACCTAGGTACATGCCCTTGATCAGAATCGAACCCAGACCCTGCGGTTGGCAAGCCTAGGCATTATCCACTGAGCCAAACTGGCTAGGGCAGGATATGACATTTCTTAGCCCTCTAGCAGCAGACCTTCGTTTTTTTCTCCAGGAGTGTGGTGGAAAAAACCTAGATCTTATACCCAAGTTACTAAGAATATTACCAGTGGCATACAGGGAGTTTAGCCAATGAGCGGTCAGAAAAGGTGTTTCCTCTGTAGTTCACACCAATGGCCTCTGATCTCCAGCTCCGCCTCTGCCAAGGCATAAAGGACCTGGGCCTAGGCAGGGGCCCCCCAGCTCCCTCCAATCTCTGGCTCTGCCCCTGCCCAGGCCCCAAGCCTCTGGCCAGGGCTTGGGGCCTGAGCAGGGGACTCCCAGCTCCCTCCAATTGCCCAGCTCTGTGCCTGCCCAGGAGCCCCCTGGCTCAGGCCCTTCCCAGGTTGCTCAGGACCCATGGGGGGCCTACCTCGGAGTGACCTGGGTGCTGAGAAAGTTCCCGGGATCCAAGCTGCTGGGTGCCTACTTATGCAAATTAACCTCCATCTTTGTTGGGTCAATTTGCATACTCACACTGATTGGCTGTGGGCGTAGCAGAGGTATGGTCAATTTACATGTTTTTCTATAATTAGGTATAATGATATATATATATATATATATATATATATATATATATATATATATATCCTACGTAATAATAGACAAATACGCAAATTGACCACACCTTCGCTATGCCAAAGCCATGCCCACCAGCCAATCAGGGAGAGTATGCAAATTACCCCAATCAAGATGGCAGTTAATTTGCATATCAAGACAGCGTAGAAAGAAGCCAAGAGCTGCAGAAGGGAGCAAAGCTTCGGAGAAGCAAGGAAGCGGATTGGAGGAGAAGGGAGGAGCGGAGGCGGGGCTGGCGGAAAAGGGAGAAGCGGAGGCGGGGTGGGGTAGAGTGCAGCAGGAAGCCCTATTGCAGGAAACTTCCTGCAACAGGAATGCAACAGTGGGCCCGGTGCATGAATTCGTGCATGGATGGGGTCCAGCCAGCCTGGCCAGGGAGAGGGGACATGGGTGGTTGGCTGGACTGCCTGCTGGTCGAACTCCTGGTCGAGGGGACAATTTGCATATTAGCCTTTTATTATATAGGATATACACTGAGTGGCCAGATTATTATGCATTCAGAGATCATAATAATCTGGCCACTCAGTGTATATATTTGTATTCCTGAAATGGCATTGGGATAAAATCCAGTTGCCATACTACAAATGGACCTAAAAGAAGTAGGAAATGTCCTTGGGATCCATGGAGTGGCTTTCTGGGTTACATTTTGGACAGTTAGAACATCTGTTGTGCACTTTATGAGCTACAGAAGGAGAAGGCTTCCAGTAATATTGTTTACTCCATGAAATCATCTTTTCTGGACCCTAATGTGTTAGCTCATAAACAAGTTGAAGTACAGGGAATTGGGACTCTAGAGGTAAAAAAGATTTCTGATTAGTTCTCAGTCATATCTGTCTGTCTGGGTCAAAGATGCCCCCTTTTTGTTGCCATAGTATTTTTTTATAGCTGTCTATTGAAAATAGAAAAGATAGTCTTTTTTTTTTGTTTACTAGTAATTAATGGAAAGTAAAGAACTTTCTTAGGTTTGGATAACTTGACTGTTCAATGCTGCCTGCTTAGCTGCAGCATTTGCAAAATGATTTCCTTTTGCTTTCATGGTGGTAACTTTAGAATATCCTGGGGATTTGATCAATGTCAATTGTTTTGGTTATTGTGTGCTATTTAAAAATTCTGCAACTAGTTTTCCATTTTTTATGGACTGTCCTGAGGAAGTTAAGAAGCCTCACTGTTTGCATAACATTCCAAAGTCATAAGCTAATGTTACTCTTTATTTTTCAGATAAGGTTTATCTGTGAACCAAAGTAAATCAGTATTATCAATAGGAGCTTCCTGAAAATAATTCCTAAGAACAAGAAAGTGGTTAGTAAATTAAATACAATTCTGGGTGTCTTTTTTTGGTAAAGAGGGTAACAAATTTTTGTAGGGTTAATGCAATTACACTGAGTTAAAACAATATAACATGTAGAAAGTAGGATCATTTTATGAGAAGTCAATCAACTAATAGAGAAGTGTTGAGTATAATGAGAGTTCAGTGAAGATTTGACAGAATGAGGAACATAAATAGTTAAAGGAGAGCCCATCAAAACATCTGTCTGTTTATGTAACACAGCTGTAGTAGAGATCACCCTTTTACAGGGATGGAGCCTTTTCCTACTGAATGTAGTTGCTGACTATAATACCCTATAGGTCTATGATGATCTCCATGTTTCTGAATTAGAACTCGTAAAGCATTTCCTTTACTTTCATGTGTGAAAAGGAAGGAGGGAAGTTTATAACTTGGATGTCCCAGAGCAGGAGTTTTAGACAATACTTCCTTTAGAGCCTCTACAGCTTGTTTCCCTTTGGTGTTTTATTTAATTGACTAGTGGCCCAATGCACGAATGAAGATTCGTGCAAGAATGGGCCTTTGCTCTGGCCGGAGCAGCCTTTCTATTCCAGCCTGGAGCCGCCTTTCTTTCTTCCCATGCTGCCCAGAGGCCAGGAGCATCTGGGGTGGTGCGGAATGCCTGCGTCGTCGCCATGGTGACAATGCAAGGGTCCTGCCCCATCCCTGGCCACTCACGTCTGTGTATGCAAATTAACCTGCCATCTTTGTTGGGTTAATTTGCATACTCCTGATTGGCTGGTGAGCATTGTGAAGGTATGGTCAATTAGCATGTTACTCTTTTATTAGGTAGATTAGGTTGATTTGACTTTATTTATTTTTTTTATTGATTTCAGGGAGAAGGAAGAAGGAGACAGAGATAAAAATATCAATAATGAGAAATAATCATTGATTGACTGCCTCCTGCAGGCTCCCTGCTGGGGATCAAGCCTGAAACCTAGGCATGTGCTCTGACTTGGAATTCAACTGACAACATCATAGTGCATGGGATGATGCTCAACCAACTGAGCCACACTGGCTACGGCCATAGCAGCATTAGTCACAATAGCCAAGAAGTAGAAGCAACTCAGTGTCCATGGATGGATGAATGGATGAACAAAATGTGGTTTATACATACAATGGAACATTATTCCACCTTAAAAATGAAGGAATTTTTGACATATGCTACTACATGGATGAAACTTGAGCGTATTTTGCTAAGTGAAGTAAGTCTGTTACAAAAAGGTAAACACTGGATGATTCTATGTATATCAGGTTCCTAGGGCAGGCAAATTCAGAGACAGAAACTCTAGACAGTAAATGTATTGATTGATTGATGTATAATGATCAATTTTGTCTGAACCTTATATACAGTATACACATTGACTTCGGAAATGGCTTTGTTTTCTATTTAAACCAAATACAACAACCCAGGAGAAAAAATAAAATTCAGAAAACTTTTTCTTCAATTAACGTGTCTCAGGTTTTAATTTAACAGCTTCTCAGTGCAGCCTCTCTGTCTTGACTTTCCCACACTGACCTCTTTGTAGAAGCCGGTGAGCGGAGCTCTGGTTCTGTGAGAAATGGCGGAGAGCTCACAGGTTTGATCAAACCACTAGAATTTAGCAATAAGGGCTTTCAGTGAGTGTTGGTTTCTTTATTTAATAAGCTGTAAATCAGTCTAAAATCTTCACTATTGAACTCTTCCTGCTTAAAAGAAAATCTATGGAGATATTTTTATCACTCATTAATGGACCTTCCTTGACTCTTCTCATGATAAACAAGTTCTCAGAGTAAAAAACAAACAAACAAAAATCTACCATCCCTTTCACACTATATTGTCCATACTAACACACACACACACACACACACACACACACAAAATAGGACTTTTTCTTTGTTGCTGTTTCATGTTGAAATTTGTAAGAAAACAGGGGACAAGTTTCATGAATGCAGAAATATTTCAGACCCTCAACCACTATGAATTTTGGTGAAGTCACATTCCCAGACATTTAAAGTGGGAAACAAACAAACGGCCACAGAAATAGTGGTGTGGCCATCACTGTGAGGAGAACACTGGGGCCACATCCATGTTGGTTTCTAAAGACAGTGACATCAAGGCTGTTGGTTGGAACTGGGGACCCTGAGAAAGCAGGTACCTGCCAAGAGGGACTCCTTTTGGCTAAATCGACTCAAATTGATAAGACAGACCCTTGCAGCCATTTCTACGGGAGGAGGGGGCTCACCAGGAGGGCACTTCAAGGAGAAGACTGCACTGAACTGCCTGCCTGCACTGTGCTCCTGCATCTGAGCCAGCCCTTAGAAAGGAGTCCCTAGAATATATTTCAGTCTTTAAGACTGAGGCTTTCCCCATTCATTTGGAAATGTGCACTTATATCCTTATCAGCATATAACCAATCAGAGCAGCTCCATTCTGACCAATCAGGACAGTGCTTTTTGGACAATCAAACTTTGAGGACTTGGAGTCTTGTCTTGCATGAGGATGGACCAATCAGAGACCAGGGGTGGGGACTTCTCTCTAAGCCAGCTTCTTTCTGGCTCTGGGAGCACACTTTCTCTTTCCACCCAAGATTGTTTCCTGGAGAAACAGGAAGAGGGAGATGGAATGGAGCAGGTGGAGCAGAGCAGAGCAGAGCAGAGCTTGCTAGCCACAGAGGGCCACCTTGCCACCTGCTGCTTCATACTAGTAACTGAGCTGCATCACAATTGAACTGTTTGCACTGAATAAAGTTTCCTTCTTCACTGCACCCTAAATTGGGGATTCCTGGTGGCACTGAACTGGCACCGATGACCATCAGCTGACAGGACTGTTTTATCTTATACTGGAGGTCCCTCCCCACCTCACAAAACAAAAACAAAGCACAGAAAAACAAAACCAATTTGGAGTATACAGATGAGATTCAGAGGGGCTAGTTTGCCCTCTAAGAGGTGATACATTATGTCCTCTCAGTGATTCACACTTAGACAAGAACTAGGCCATCAGGTCCTTGCCAGAGATCTGAGTTCCGTAGACTCAAAAAGGTGCTCATTTCCTGAGAAGTCCACCCTCATGCAGGCTTCTACTGGCAGTGCCCAGACTCCTGCTGTGCTGGCCCTGCTGCCCCACCCTCTCCTTCCCAGCACCCTGCCCCCCAGCGCTGCCCTTGTCCTCTTCCCGCAGGCCCAGAGCTGACTCACTTCAGGGAAAGCTTGCACTGTGGGCATTGTCAGCTCCCAAGCTCCTCCCTGGCAGCACCCACCTCAGTGACTACATAAGGGCGGTGCTTGCACTGCAGGCATCTTCAGATCCTGAGCCCCTCCCAGGCACCAGTGAGCAAAGGGTGAGGGCCAGGCACCAGGCCCATTAGGGAAGTGAGACTGAGCC
Organism: Eptesicus fuscus; assembly: GCF_027574615.1. Taxonomy (NCBI): domain Eukaryota; kingdom Metazoa; phylum Chordata; class Mammalia; order Chiroptera; family Vespertilionidae; genus Eptesicus; species Eptesicus fuscus. The sequence continues at coordinate 93,054,310 of NC_072481.1, forward strand.
AGTGGGGGCTGCCCAGGGCTGGGATCTGCCAGCTGCCTACTCCTGGCTCAGCCCTGGCCTTTGGTGGGCTGGGTACCCGCAGCCCCTGCCCTTTCGCTGGTCTTGCTGCCTGCACTGCTCATCTGAGCTGGAGAGGACACCTGAAACATCCCCACCCAACCCCCTAATCTGGGGCTGGAGGCCAGCTGACCTGCAATGGACTGGACGCTGCCTTCTGTGGAAGCCAGAGCCAAGTCTGAGATCATATTTTTATTTCTTTCCCAACTCCCTGCCTCCCTGAGCAGTTTGTGACAGTTTTTAGGCAGCCCTGGAGGCATATCTGTGGAGGTAGGGAAGAAGGGAGGGAGGGAGGAAGGGAGGAAGGGAGGTATGGAGGGAGGGAGGGGAGGCCAATGTGATCCTAGAGGTTACTTTCCAATAACAACAGTCATACCTGAATGTATTTCTTACAGGGAAGCAGCCAGCACAACTATCCTTCCTTGCCCATCTCTGTGGAAACAAGCTGTGAGACAAGTCAGGATTGGTAAGCAGGCTTCTGGGCTGAGGAGGAAGGCCAGTCACCAGCACCTGAGGGTGTCAGAGAGGATGCTTGTCCCCTGCTCCTGGTGGGCTGCACCCCGACCCTAAGGCCTGTGCTGGGTTTCCAATCTCTCACTTCCTATACCAGCCTTGAGACTTGGGACACTTCACCTCTCTAAACATTAGCAACTGAATCTTGAAAATGAGGAAAATTGATCACTTTGCTGAAATTTGCTTTAATGCGGAGTGGGTAGCTATGATTTTCTAGTAGAAAATTATCATTTCGGGTAAAGGGTGGGAAATGCGTGTGCTCCCCTGCTGAGTAGGAAAGGCCCAGTCCTGGCTGCTGAGTCTGCAAGTCAGAGCCCTCCAGGATCCCTGGGTCCTGTCCCGGGTCTCTGATGGGTCCTGGTCCGGTTCCCACCTGTGAGCTCATGAGACAGTGCTCTTGCCCTCCTGGAAAAAGAAAAGGAAGTACAAGTGTCCGGGTGTTTTAGGACAGGGAAGGCTTGCAGACCTGTCATTGCCTAATTTGCTGTGTGCTAGGCCTGTGTCCTGTGTCGTAGCCTCACCATGGAGCAGCTGAGCTTGGCCAACACCCGGTTCGCAGTGGACCTCTTCCGCACCCTGAAGGACAACAACCCCTCCGGGAACATCTTCATCTCCCCCATAAGCATTTCCTCGGCGCTGGCCATGGTCTTCCTGGGGGCCAGAGGCACGACCGCGGCACAGATGTCCAAGGTCAGCAGGAACTAACAACAGGAGCCTGGGTTCCCTGTGAGTCCCTGCTGAGAAGGCGTGCCTTTGAGCTCTTACAGGTGTTTTAAACACTGTACTTGTGTGTTCCACAGCTACACACGACGAGGCCTGACTTCCAGAAAAGCCCCAAGAACAGCTCACTTACATGCAGGCTTTCACTCATGATTGAGTCCTTACTGAGCACATACATGTGCCAGGCCCTGTTTTTTGTTTGGCTGAGGATACAGCAGTGAAGAAAGCTGTGAAAGCCCCGGTGGTGGGCTGCTTCTGTTGCAGTGGGCAAATCTTTGAAGGCATCTCCTCTCCATTCAGATTTTCCAGTTTCTGCTTTGCATGCAACCCGCTACTCATTAATAAAGGCCTGCTGTGTAATGTTACCTTTCAGCACAAAGTCACACAGGGAACGCACCGAGTGGAGAGGTTGGCGGTGTTGCCTTTTTGAGGGAACAGGCCACCGTGGGATTATATACTGCTGAGGCCTAGCCCGGTGCCTGGCACAAGTGCCTGTGTGGGTAGGAGGGTCCGAAGGAGAGGAAAGAAGTGAGGTATGGCCGCTGCAGGGACTGGGCCAAGCCCTGGGTGGTAAGGCAGGTCCCTGTCACGGCGAGAAGAAGCAGTGACGCCTGGCCTTCCACCTGGCCTTCCTGGGTGTGGGCCGCACCACTGTGCTGTGTGGTCTTTGTTGAATTCTGAGCCGGGAACTCCCGCTCTCCTTGAAGTAGGGGAAAGAGTACAAGGTGCCAGTAACTGGGGAAGGTCCAGCCTTGGATTCAAGTTTATCCATCTGTTCCAGCTCCAAATCTTTTATTTCCGCATTTTATGAACAACCAATGGTCGTTACCACTGCAGACATGAAAGCACTTCTATATTTTCCAAAACCCACTTTTTATTTTACCCCCGGTAATAATGGTTAGTTGCTTCTTGCGGGGTAATGTCAGCTTCTATTTTGAGGTTTATCCAGGGACTGTATTACCTCTGCAAAAAATAGTTTTAAGGGTTCCCCTGCTTTTCCATTAAAGCAGATCTATCACAGCAACTGTGCAAGCATTCCCTATCTTGGTGAGTAACTGGGCTTTGTACATTGTGTAGGTTTATTCTTTGTGTGTAAAATAAGGATCCAGCCCAGGACTCATAAAACCATAAAGGGATTCTTGATTTGTAACATGAAAATTAAACTTTTGCTGAATGTTAAGTTTATAGATGTTATTTTTAAGTTACTGATTCTGATGATATAGTTTTAAATCCCCTCAATTCTGTAATATCTTTGTGTTCCCACATAGGGGATGATTCTCAATTTTACTGTTTATTTCTGAGAACTTTCTGTAAAACTCTCTTTGATACAGAACTTATATATGAATATACCAGTTATTGTTTTCTTTGGAGAAAAAGCAGACACAGGTAAATATTTAGCCTATTAACCACTTACGTTCATGGGACTAAAATTATAAAAACATTGATATAAAAAGAGCTTATAATGTAATTGTGTCTCACAAAGTATACATTTTAGATTCTCTATTCTTTTTTCTCCAATGAAATTTTAATAAAGTATTGGGCTGGGATTATTGATAATTAGTAATATAAACATTGATTTAATTTGATAGAAGCAAATGTCAAGGAATCCATTTCAAAATAAATGGCTGCAGAAAGAATGTTTTCTCTATTTTAGACTCTTCAGTTCGATGCGGTTAAGGAGATTCATTCCAGTTTCCAGAGTCTGATTGCTGATATCAACCATCCCAGAGCTTCCTATATTCTGAAACTTGCTAACAGGTTATATGGAGAGAAAACCTATGAGATCCTCCCTGTGAGTACTTTACTTTCACATTCTAAAACTCACGAAGCAGTGCAGACATTTTCCAGCACAATCAAGTCACAGACGTCAGTTTTTATTTTTATAAACATTCAGAAACAATACAGAATTTACACATATGGCAGTGTCCCCATTAGAGATTCGATTTCATTTGATAGTCTTCACAGGAACAGATTGACCCTGGCTGTTTTACTAAAGCAAGAGTGCATTCCATAATTCACTCCCCAGAACAATCAGTGTATACTTATTTCTGAAAATGTTAGCCAAAGGTTAGAAAAGAATTGGTAAATTTTATGCAACACCAAAACTACTGAACTGTACACTTAAAACGATTAAGGTGGTAAATTTAATGTTATGTGTTTTTTACCATAATGCAAAAAGTATAAGAGTTAAAATTTTTTTGTTACAATGAAATTTATGTCTTCTAGGGCAATTTCTAATGCTTTTAAGGATTTTAGAAACCCATTTCTGTATGTAGTAGAAGTTATTCATGGGTGTTTGTTTTTTTTACCTTTTTTAATTTTAAACAGGAGTTCTTAGCTTCAACCCAGAAAATGTATGGAGCTGAACTGGCCAGTGTAGATTTTCAGCGAGCCTCTGAAGATGCAAGAAAGATGATAAACACGTGGGTCAAAGGGCAGACTGAAGGTAAGAGAGTGGGCCGAATGTAGTCATTTAGGACACACTGGCCATTCTTTTCCTTCTTCCACTTTCCCAGCCTGCAGATGATTCCCTGCCCTTTTCCTCTGCCCTCACCTTCTCGCTGGGGCTAACCTCTGCCACTGCCCAGAGCCAGACAGCTTTTAAATGTGGAAATTCCTCAAAGTGGGAACTTCAACATGCATTCACTGAAGCAGCTAAATATTTTCCCCATAAATTCACAAAACCACATTTTAAAATTAAAACTAACATTGAATGTAGGATAAAAAGGATAAAGCTTTGAGGAAAATCCATTTTGGCCAAATTATGGAAAAGAATCCTATATAATAAAAGCCTAATATGCAAAATGTCTGGTCATCCAGTCAGTCTTCTATTCAACCAATCCAAGTGTAATATGCTAATGATATGCTAAGGCCACTCAACCACTCACTGACTGATGTGCACTGACCACCAGAGGGCAGATACTCTGACAGGTTGTTTACCTTGCAGCTGGGGTCCAGCTGATTGGGACAGAGGGTGACAGGGAAGATACACCCTGGCAGCCTCCCCCAGTCCCTTCCTGGCTGGCCAACCTCCTGCATCCCTCCCCAGCCCCAATTGTGCATTGGTGGGATCCATCCGCTTGGCCTATGCCCTCTCACAATTCGGGACCCCTTGGAGGATGTCAGAGAGCCAGTTTTGGCCCGATCCCATTCAAAGCAGGAGCTGCCCCTTGGTGGTCATTGAGCTCCCACAGGGGGAGCACCACTCAGCCAGAAGCTAGGCTCACAGTTGGTGAGTGCAGTGGCGGTAGTGGGAGCTTCTCCCGCCTCCAAAGCAGCGATAGGGATGTCTGACTGATGGCTTAGGCCCACTCCCCATGGAAAGTTGGGGGTCCCTAAGCTGGCAATCGCACATCCCTCGAGGGCTCCTGGACTTCGAGATGGCGCAGGCCAGACTGAGGAACAGAATTTGGTGCACCGGCCTCTAGTCTGTAATAATAAAAGCATAATATGCTAATTAGACCAGGCGACCTTCTGGAAACCTTCTGGGCGAAGCTGTGGCAGTGGGGACCTAGGCAGCCATAGCAGCAGGGGCCAAGCACCTTGCATGATTTTCATACCTGGGGCCTCTAGTATTCTCATACTTGTGACACAAACTCCTGTGACCATAGTATTTTGGCAAATGTCTTATCTAAGCTGTCGGGGTGGCTCCATCTCAGCTGTTTCTCCACCACATCTCTCTCTAACCTCATCAAGGTCTGAGGCCAGGCACTTACCCAACACCTGTCTCCCATCCAAGGCGTTCGTCATGGCCATGCTGTGGTCACAGGGGAACTGGTGTTTCCGAGGACTAACTGTCCTCACCTTCGGATTTCTGTTAAAATACTGTCTGTGAGAGCAGCTTCCACCTGGAGGCTTTGAAGAAATGACTTACTTAAAAATCATTTTCATTAAGAAATATTGTTTATGCCTGCCACAGAATGGCCATTCACAAAGAAGGCTCATTGTTTATCATATAATGCAGAGAAGATTTCCTGTTTTCAGCTTTTAAACCCTTTAGTTGGTTTATTTACAGTTGAAACACACTGGAAGGGCTTCCTTAACTTAATACATTAATGGGAATTAAATAAAAGGTATCAATTTGTATTGCATTACAATACAATTCAAAATTGGAATACTGATATGTGAATTTTTTTAAAAAAAAAACTTACTTTATTTCTTTAGGGAAAATTCCAGAATTGTTGGCTGCAGGCGTGGTTGATAATATGACTAAACTTGTGCTAGTTAATGCCATCTATTTCAAAGGAAACTGGCAGGAGAAATTCAGTCAAAAGGCCACAACCGATACACCTTTCAGATTGAATAAGGTGAGATGATGTAATTACAAAATTGCTCTTTGCTCTAAGAGAACACAGATGATAATGTGAGTGTCTTGGTTTTTTCGACTGTTCAGAAAGACACAAAAACAGTGAAAATGATGTATCAGAAGAGCAAATTCCCATTTGGCTACATCGAGGACCTTAAGTGCCGGGTGCTGGAGCTGCCTTACCAGGGCAGGGAGCTCAGCATGGTCATCCTGCTGCCAGATGACATCGAGGACGAGGCCACGGGTCTGAAGAAGGTAACGGCTCCCACGCTCATGCTTCATGTTTCCGTCTGACCCAGCGGTGCTGCCTGTGTGTATGTTGTGTGGTAGTAGCCCATCAATGTTTGCTACTCTGAAGCCCTAAGATGAACTTTTCAGCGACTGTCAGTGGTGGGTGACATCTAAGGATCTATGTTAAATTTAACATGTCAGTGGCAGCTCACAGAAATGTTCTTAAATGAGCTTTAGAGGAAAAGTGCAGTAAAATTAGAATTGTTTTATTGAAACAAATTTATGAAAATTAAAATTCCCAAACATTTATAGTAGGTACCTTCATCTTATACTATGACATCCTACTATTATACTGCTCATTCTCATCATAAATTCATATAGATTGTGAATTAAATTTCTAAGAGCTACATGGTAGAAAAGGCCCATAAGAAAGCTCAGCCTATTTTCTCATATGAACTCTGTATGATGTTTTATTTTATTTCAGTTAAAGGCGAAGACATTTTTTGTCAGACTAGGACTAGGCAAAACTGTGAAGATTATGGTTTTCTTTAGTGTCTCTAGCCTGCTGTGTGGTTTTTCTCTACCCTCTCCCTAACCAAACTGTTATCAGGAAGAGGTCCAATATTAATTATTTGCATGTATAAAGTCTGTATTAAAATCAGTATGTTCCTTCTTTTAATTGTATTTTCATATTTGTCTCTTCTCTGATTATAAAGAGAAATTCTCCAGCCTCATAAAAGACATAATCAGCATCAGTAGAACAAGTGGAATGATGGGTCCATTCTAGTCCAATAGTAGTAGTAATATGCTAATGATAATAGCTGACATTCTTGTGGCACTTACTGTGTCACATTAAATCATTTAATGCTCACAACAATGCTATAAGGTGGGTACTATTATTAACCCTCTCCCAATTTTAGATGAGGAACTAGTCCCTTTTCTTTTTTTACCCACAAGCTAAATGTATTAGAGATTACTTCAGCACAGTGAGTTCACAGAAAACCACAGTGATCAGTAGGGTTCAGAATAGAAGAAAACTTTTGAATTTTACCTTGTACCGATCAACCAGTTAAAGGAATAACAGCCATCATGGCCTATCACAGTAATCCAGTGTGGTAGGGGTTTAGGAAAGCCTGGGTTGATGGATGGGTGGGTGGGTGGATGGGTGGGTAGTTGAAGCATGTAATGTCCAAAGTCCCTGTTACTTGAGCCCTTGATGGCTTGGAACACAGCTCTGTTCTATTACCACCAATTACTGAAAAGAAATGAAATCCTCAAAATGGAATCTATTTTGGCACAAAACATGACAGAAACTAATTAGCAACTGATAACATGAGTCCATTTATATAAATAATGTTTATTACCTTGCTTATGTGAAGTAGTTCTCACCTCTTCTTTTGCCCATTCTCATTTCAGATCGAAGAACAATTGACCTTGGAAAAACTGCATGAGTGGACCAAACCTGAGAATCTGAGTTCCACTGAAGTCAATGTCTACCTGCCCAGGTTCAAGCTGGAAGAGAGCTACAACCTCAACTCTCACCTGGCCAGCCTGGGTATAGAGGATCTCTTTACTACCAGGGCTGATCTGTCTGGCATGTCAAGAGCCAGAGATCTTTTTGTATCAAAAATTATACACCAATCTTTTTTGGAAGTAAATGAGGAGGGCACAGAGGCCTCAGCTACAACATTTGCAATTGGCATGGGTTGCTCGCTTATGCCAGTGGAAAATTTTGTGGCCGACCATCCATTCATTTTTTTCATTCGACACAATCCCTCAACTAACATCCTGTTCTTAGGCAGACTTTCTTCCCCATAGAAACTGTGGAAATCAAGGCCAAGCTCAGAGCTTTATCACTGGCCCTTTCAATGGTGATAGTTTTCATATATCTTCCGCATGAAATCTCTAACTTCCTTTGTAATGTCAGCCCTGTTGGCTGTTTATACGCATTAACTTTGGCATAGGTGTCTATTTTCCTTTCTTTATATTGAAAAATTCAGTGATTGCTTTTGAATGCACCAAGCAGATATGTAGATGCTTGGTAGTGTAGTAAACTAAGAAACTGCTGTACTCTCTTGATAGCCATGAGAAAAATGACAATACTGTAATTTATTTCATAGATGGACTTCTGGAAGCTATGATAGAGAGACATTCATTGTTGAAGGGAGGCTTAAAAACAGACATTCAATTGAAATAAAGGAGAGCAGCCCAATTAAGGGTTGGATTATGAAGATAAATTTGCCTTGGCCAGTGTTTCTGATCCTTCTTTCTACAGTGTTTCTGACCCTTTCTCCTACAGGATTAGTATTCTATTATAGCCCCTCTGATTTCAAACTAGTAAAGAGCTTATTTTCTTTTATCCACCTGGTTTGTAGTTTGTGTGGGATCACAAGGAGTGAAGAAGTGTCTTATCTTAAAAGATGCCATGAAACTACAAAAAGGAAAGTGTAGTAGGAGAGACTGTTAAGCAAGAGGGGGTGCAAAGATCACACTGTTACCAGCTTCTTGTGTGTTTTCTGTAAGGGCTCCTGATTTCCATCATCTAGTCCAGACTGTGATAGCAATGGGATGGCTTTATGCAATGCTGGATGGGGGAGGGGCTCTGTGATCATTATAAACCTTAGTCAAATGCACTCCTTGGAATGGGGATTGAAATGCTGCATTTTCTTGCTCCCACAAAGCTGGTGGGCTGGCTAATAAGGTTTCCTAAGATTCTGCTAGCCAGACTGTTCTCAGTCCTCTTCTTTCTATCTGATCCCAGAAAAGACAGGACTAATGGGGTTCTTGGACTGACAATACTGACATCCATGATGATAGTCAGTGACTCCATGAAAGAAAAAGATTTTAGCAAATCTGTTGACAAGCTTTCCTTCCTTTTTTTCTTAAAATATTGTCTTCTACAACATTCAAGGTTCTCTTAGGTATAGGAAAAACAAGAAAAGCAAGTCACTGCATTCTGTAATCCTTCTCTTTGGGCTCTTATGATAAAATCTACTCCGTGATTTAGAGTAAATTGTGCTAATCAGGTAGAAACTGAACTGCCTGGTCCCATGCAACTCTGCTCAAATTCTTCTTTTTATATATGAGAGAACAGGCTCATGTAATATAAATAAATTATTGAAGGTTAAAACAACTAGTAAATTTCAGAGCAGAAACTAGAATTCAATAAATATTTTATGTGGAGAACATCTAATTCTTTACTGTAATGGTGAACTAGGTAACTGAGACTTTTAAACACAACAAAAAAACCAAACCAAGCAAGCATGCGTCCAAAGGCAGGGGATCGGCCATGACTATGAAGAAGTACCCAGCAATCCGGGGTAAATTGGTGACTATGGAAACTGGGGCCATTTTTCCTCCAGGACCATTTCCCAACCCAACAGAGGTAAAGAGGGCATGAAGCAGGGATTTTGATGATGATCAAGGCCAGGCAGGCAGAAATTTGGCCTGTAAGTATGGGGACCCCATTGTGACCCTGTGCTTTCATTTGGCAACATAAGAACTACACTCTAGGAGTATGATTAAAGCAGCTCAGAATGTAGCCCTGACGTAAGTCCTTGGACAGTCCCCCAAATTCCAGTCCCTCGAATTGGATTACATCTATTCTGGTTTGCTACTATCCAGAGGCATATAGAAGAAGCAAACAAAATCATCCCTAGGGGAAGATTACCCATAAACCTCAAATCCTACATAATAAAAGTCTAATATGCAAATTGTCCCCTCCTTTGGTGGTTTGACCAGGAGACTGAGAGTTTGACCACTCGCTATGCTGTGCGCTGACCACTAGGGAGAAACATGGAACATGGCAGCTGGCAGTAGTGGAGGGGCTACTGCCCAGATGGGCCTCAACGTGAGCAAGAGCGGGACCATGGTGGGATGGTGGAGCAGGTGAGTGGGAGGAACCAGGCCAAGGCAGGTGCGACCAGCTGAGGTGGTGGGAGGCAGGATTAACACCAGGCTCCCAGGTGCTGAGGGAGAAAGGGCAAATACCAATATTAAAATATTTATTCTAATTATTTTCCTTTCAATGTGTATGAATCTGTGCACCGGGCCACTAGTTATTTTTATAATCAGCTTTTTAAACTAAACTATTTAGCACATAATCAAAGATAAGTGGGATGCTAATTGACTGTCCCACCCTCAAAAATGGAAGCGCCCACAGCCAATAAGGAGGGAATATGCTAATTTACTGCCCCGCCCTCAAAGATGGCAGTGCCCACAGCCACAAGATGGTAGCGCCCAGTCCCCTCAGCCCCGCCAGGATGGCAGGCATGCAGCCCAGCCGCTCCGCACTGCCTGCCTTCAGAGTTCCCCATTACCCTCAGCCGCCCAGCTCCCAGGGTTGGCCCAAGGTGCAGATAAGCCTCCAATGGTGGCTACCAAGCTGCCCAGGGCAGCCCGAGGCTCAGGTAACCAGGGCAGGCTGAGGATTGCGCTGCTGGCAGTGGCGGCAGCAGCAAAGGTGTGATGGGGCGTCACCTTCCCCTGATCGCTGGGTCACCTCCCATCCCTAAGGTCTCCCGAACTGTGAGAGGGGGCAGGCTGGGCTGAGGGCCACCCCCTCCAGTGCATGAATTTTCATGCACCAGGCCTCTAGTTTAAATATAAATTTAAATAAATATTGACCATATAAAACAATAGTAATAATGTCTGCAGAATTTCAAACATACACAACAATAAAATAAATGATACCATTGATGTTGGGGAAGAAAAATAGAGGTAAAATTTCTGGAGTCCTTGCATTTTCTGCGAAGAGAATAAAAGTACAATTACAATCACTAGCTGCTTAATGACATTTTGGTCAACAACAGAGTGCATCCACCATGGTGGTCCCACAAGATCATAATGGAGCTGAGAATTTCCTATTGCCTGGTGATGTTGTAGCCACCATAACACTATAGTGCAAGGCATTACTTATGTGTTTGTGGTGACGCTGGTGTAAACAAACCTACTGCACTGCCAGCCATAGAAAAGTATAGCATATACAATTATGCACAGTACATGATATTTGATAATGATAGCAAATGTAGTTATTATATTATAACTTTTATCATTATTTTAGACTGGGTAATTTTTCTATTTATGAAAGAGCAATGTGCTGTAAAACAGTATGGGATGTTACAGTGGCAGCAGCCTCCTACACTTTGTGTTTATTGTGCTTCTTGATGGAATCATTTTCTCTTGTGCTGGACTTAATCTCATGTTTTTTACAGTAACATGCTGTACAGAGTTTTCGCCTAGGAACAATAGGCTATCCCACATTGCCCAGGTCTAGAGTGGACTGTACTGTCTAGGTTTGTGTAAGTGCACTTTATGATGTTTGCACTACCACAAACTTGCCTAACAACATGTTTCTTAAACCATATCCCAAAGGTAGGTGGCACATATCTGTACAATAATATTAGACTAGAGGCCCAGTGCATGAAATTCCTGCACGGGAGGGGAAGGGATGTCCCCCTCAGCCCAGCCTGGACCCTCTCCAATCCAGGACCCCTCCGGGGATGTCCAACTGCCAGTTTAGGCCTGATCCCAGTCGGACATCCCTCTCACAATCCGGGACCACTGGCTCCTAACTGCTCACCTGCCTAACTGCCTGATCACCCCTAAATGCCCCCCTGATGGCCTGGTCACCCCCAACTCCCCCTTCCGCAGGCCTGGTCACCCCCAACTGCCCCTTCCACCGGCCTGGTCATCCTTTACTGCCCCTCCCCCCCACTGACCTGGTCGCCTAACTGCACCCTTCCACCAGCCAGATCGCCCCTCACTGCCCCTATCTGCCAGCATTGTTGCCCCTCACTGCCCCCCCTACCAGCCTGGTCATTCCTAACTATCCCCCGTTGCTGGCCTGGTTGCCCCACGCAGCCTGCTGCTCAGTCCTTTGATTGCCCCTCACTAACCCCTCCTCCGGGGTCTCTGTCTGCTCTCCAGGTGCCTCTTCCATGCACGTCGCCTCCCCTTTGTTAGGGGTCACCCCGTATAGAGCCCTGTTCCTTCTGCCGCCACTTTCTCACATCTCCTCTGTGTTCCGGGACCCTCAGAATGATGTCCGCCCCACCTCGTCTCTGTGCTAAATAGCCAGTTTCCACTCACAAATCCAAGCACTGCTGTTACATCCGAACTCATTCATCAGCGCACACTCACCCCACGGGTCCTCCTTTCTGAGCTTGGAGCCTGGCCAGACCACACTGTGAGCCCAGGCAGGAAGGAATCATGGCCAAGACTGGGGGGCCAGGCTGGGACAGGGGGCAGAACAAAGGGACACTTTCTCTGGGGAGGAATCAGTGCCCCCTGAGCATATGGTGCTTGAGCCATCTACCTGGGAACAGGGGTCAGGGCTCTGTAGAGTGTTTTCAGGGCTGAGGGGTGCCCTGTGGGGTTGGCAGGCTTCAGGGGGCAGCCTGGGGCGGCAGCAGGGGGCTGTTCCAGGTGGAGTAGAAGCCAGTTCACTAAAGGAGCTTTGAGCTTAGCAGTTTGATCTGCTGCCACTGCCATACTTAGCCCATTACCGTAAAGTTAGGGCTTACTTTGGGGATGGAGAGGAACAGTAAATGGATTTTCCTTTCACTGAAATATGCATGAGCTTTAAAATTTATTTTAAAAATACACTTCAAAATTGACGCATGTCAGGGCCATACCACTGTGGGGTATTGAAGCCACCTTGTCTTCATTCTCTGGCTGCAGATCCTGCATCATGGATGCTGTTTCTGAAGCAAATGGCACCTTTGCCCTCCGCCTTTTCAAGATGCTGTGTGAAGACAACCCTTCTCTCAACTGGCTCTTTTCTCCTGCCAGCCTCTCCTGGGCCCTGGCCTGGTCCTCCCGGGGGCACAAGGGAACACCGCTGCCCAGATTGCCCAGGTCAACTGCCTCTCTGTGGCCAGGGACCGGCTGCCTGAGTTCTCAGGTGTTCTGCTCTGCTGTCTCCCAGCCTCACGCCTCAGGGGGAAGATGCAAAGAGCAGGGATGGTGTCTCCGTACCTCAGATTTTTAGGAAAAGTTTCCCATTAATAACCTGGTAAAATGATCAAAACTTTTCCTATGACGTTGTCTTCATTTAAAAAATGATAATGAAATCATTAAGCAGCTGAGATCTAATCTCATTTCTGGAATAAAAGACTGTGAACTATGCTTTTCTTTGGTAAGGAAGGATAGATTAATGTCTACTTCAAGTCACTGATATGCCAACTTGCCCTCCTAGCTCAGGTGTAAACAGAAATATGCAAAGATGGCGAAAACCATGTACCTATTACACATACTGATGTCCTAACTGCTAGTTAGGTGAGTTTAACAAATACTCAGTAAACATCTGGAAATGATGAAGGTTTCCTTTCTGTTTGTTCCCTGGGGCTTTATAAGGGGGGGGGGGGCAGGAACTGGTGCCTGAGGCAAGTCCTACAAGCTGGCATCATAGCTGAGCTCCTGGCCATGCACACACCTTCACTGTAGACTGTTGGCCAGTGGGACTCTGTTTCCATATGAGGTCCTTCTCCTTGAGAATCCTCTTCAGTGCAATCACTCATTTAAATCCCTTCCGGTGCATGGGACGCAGGAGCGCAGGTTTATGGTGTCCTTTAAACCTAGTGAGGTTTCCTGTGTTTTAGGCGAACCAGGCGGAGAGCCTCACAGGAGTGGTTAGAGCACCCAGCCTTCTGGTTTCCACACCAGAGCTCCTGACCCTCCAGTGCCCCAGGAGACCACGGATGGGAATCCAGAATCAGCTTTGGATTCCGATTAAGCTCTCAGAGGCTCACAGTCTTTCCCACAACTACTGTATTTTGGCCATTTCTCTTCAATTTTTTTAACACTTTAATTGCATTTTTGAGGGTAAAATTCAGGGCTATGTTTTCTTCTACTTAGTGCATACTTATGCTTTTCCTGGGATGCAAGATTTAAAAAGAACCTCTTTCTGGACCCCTCTCATTCTTTTCTTTTTTCCTGTTGCTCATGTTCTAACAAAATAGATCAATTGAGGAGGGAAGAAGGGAGAAGAGAAAACCCAACTCCTTTATTCCCCTTTCCTGTGTTCTCTCTTCATCCCACCTCCCCTCCCTTTCTTTCTCTGTCTTTTCCCCTCTGATGCTTCCCTCCACCCAACGAGGTGGTATTTCTGTAGCATGTATTAAATACGCAGTAAATGTAAGCTATGTCCTTTAAAGGAAAATTTTGTGAAGCATTTTGAGACCAATAAGAGAATATCGATCATTTAAAGTTATGTTTCCAGAGGCACTCTCCTTGAGCGCAGAGAAGGACATTCATGTGGGTTTCCAGGTCCTTCTTGTGGAAGTGAACAGTCCTGGCTCTCAGTTCCCGCTCTGATTGGCCAGCAGGCTCGTTGGAGAAAAGACATTTGAATTCCTCTCAGTAAGTTGAATCAGCAGAACAAGAAAAGGTGTATTCAAAATATAGAGTCTGAGAGGAAACCCTAGAAACTTATGGTAAACATAGTTTTAAAAAATTCATAGTTCTCTAAGTGTACCTTGAGTTGTTTAAAATGTGACTAGTTCCAAAAAAATGCATTTATCTATTTCTGGCCATTCATGGCTTAGTGCTTACCCATTTATTAATTCTGATATTTTCATATCAAGCCCAATGAGATGTAGGCTGCTTTTCATAAAAAGATGAAATATTCAGATTCTTTTGGAGACTTGCTGATATTTTCTTTAGGGATGCAGCCTCGTTACACACTTTTGTCTCCAAAGACCTTTTAGGAGTCCTGTCTTCAGTTCTATCACGCTGAGCTGGAGCAGCCTCACTTTGTCGAAGCTGCAGAAGGGTCCAGGAGTCATATCAACACCTGGTGTCAAAGATGAGTGAAGGTCAGCACCCATGCACCACCCGCACCTCCTCCTCCTTCGCTTCTCCTCTTCCTTCACCTCTTCTTCCTCCTTCCCCTCCTCCTCTCTCTCATCCTCCCAGTCCTGCTCTTCTCCCTTCTCCTCATCCTCACCCCCTTCTCCCTTCTTCCCTCCTCTTCCTGCTCCTCTGATTTTACTACTGTTTCAGGTGGTCAGAGTAATGTTGATGGACTGGGCTGCGTGGCATATTTGAACTTTATCCACTCGTCAAGGTTCCAATCCCATGCTCAGGTTTTCAACAACAGAGAGTAACTTTTGTCCATTCTCTCAGGAATTTATTTGACTGATGTAAATATCTGAAGAAACCCTTAGGCCCCATTTTCTCTTTTTTAACTTACACTGAAACATACTTGGTCAGTATCTCTCACAGGCTGCATGAATCCATCATCTCTGTAGCAAGGAGACTGATGGTCAAATCTTCCCTGAGTCGTGCCCTTGGGCTCCATCACCACTGCCTTCACTGGAGAGAGGCCCTGGACTGCTCTTTGGGGAATTAGATAAAAGCCTCCATTTAACCAAGTGTGACAACCAAGGCCCCTCCAGCCCACCTCTCAGTTCTTGCTTCCTTGTTCTCCCCGCTGGGGCAGTGTTTTTCCTTGAGTGATGCAGAAGACTTTCACCGCCATCAACTCTGTGGATGTTCCTGGAGCACTGGTGATCATGAATGCATCTCATATGCATTGTTTTCCATTTCTGAAAGTAACAATGCAAATATGGAAAAGAATGTTCGGCTTTTGACTAATAATAAAGTACCTGCCAATAAATGTTATCAGGGTTTATTCATCATGCCTTCATAAAAATCAACTGGATATATTCTTTCCTTTTCCCAAAAGGTAAAATTCCTAACCTGTTACCAGACAACTCTATTAAAAAAGAGACCAGGCTGCTTCTTGTCCACGCCATGTACTTCAAAGGAAGATGCAATGGACCTTCCAGAAAACATGCACAAAGAAAATGCCTTTTAAAATAAGCCAGGTAGGGAAGGTTTCAAAAATCCTGCCAGTTTGATGAAAAAATTGAATGGAAAATTTTAATTTTGTGAAAGCATGAATGATTGGTTAAAACAGTCAAAAACAACACATTTCTGAATGGAATTTTAAACTCAGTAAAAAGAACTAACAGAAACAATAGTTTTTTTACATTTCATTCCTCATCCTATTGTCTCTGTCAATTTTTATACATTCATTGCTGCCACCTGTTTCTGGAAACTTAAGATGTTTCTTAATGTGCAAGTTGTTAAATAGAAAGCAAAAAACAACAACACACAGGTGTTAAGGAAATATGATACTTGTGTGCATTGGAGGTATAGAGGGAGTGAATGTGAAAACATATTTATTAAATCATGTATTTTAAAACTTAAGTATAGACTTGGCATGCTGTTAATTAATTGTAAATTATTTATAAATTGCTACTATTAAAACAACTAAGACTTTAGTCTTGCATTGAGATATAACCTCAATAAGGGCAGACATTGAAATAGTTTTCCAATCCTGAAATCCCTGCAAAATACCATTTCAGAAAATTGGAAATGTGTACAGATAATATCCCCCTCTTTTACCTTTTTTGGATAAGGTGTACTTTAAATAATCAGCTCTCTTGTTGCAAAGCTAGGAGTGGAAAACTTTCTAGCATTGACTTTAGAAACTATGTTAATTTTTATAGTGGGTGGTCTATAGCAACTTTAAAAATTCAGTTTAATAAGTCTAATACTGCCACTAACTTCTGCATGCATATACCTTTCAATAACAGAAATCACCTCCCGGTAGTAGAGTATCAGAGTTGGAAAATTGAATGTAAATGCATGAAGACACATCTGGTTCTGGGTTCTGGCTAAGAGACTATTTTCTGACAGGGCAGGTCCACCTATATTGCAGTCACACTGATGTGAAACTAGAAGTTATATCCCACTTTTTCAGAAGCCCTTTTTCTAACTAGATAGAATCCTTTGATCACATGTTTTCTTAAATACATTTGCAGAGCATATTTCACACAAAGAAAATCTGGCTTGTTCCTCTGGAAAATGCAGAGTATCGCACTGATCTTGCTGAATTACACATCTCCTCATGGGGCTGCCACACCTGCTCATAGCAGATGTCGTGCCATCAGGACGGAAGGAGCGGGGACTTTCCGAAGTGCTCCCTGGAGCAGGGATATTGTTTCCACCACGGCTGCTAAGCCCTCTCCTGGAGTCTGCGCTCGTCTGGGAAGGTTACTGCCTTTTCCACCTGTGCTTTCCCTCCAGGCTCCTCTGTTTGTTCCCCTCTGGAGGAGCAGAGGCCCGAGCAGATGATGTTCCAGGAGGCCACCTCGCCTACATAAGGAGGCGAAGGCCCGGGTGCTGGAGCTGCCCTCTGGGGGCGAGGAGCTGAGCATGCTCATTCTGCTGCCTAAACACAAGGTGGACCTCAGCCAGGTGAGGTGAGCCAGGGACACCCCCCCTCCCCGCCCCGTGCCCTTCCTCACAGGACAGAGCTCTCACCAGCTGTGTCTGCCTTTTAAGCTGGTGACGGAGGCCACAGGCTGTGGAGCACGGTGTGCAGCAGGGGGCTTTGGACTCTACCTGCTACTCAAGACCCACTTCTCCAGTATGACCTCTCCCAATTATTACCTCAGGGGCTCCCCTTTTCTCCTCTCTGAACCGGGCATAACAAGAACATCTGCCTGAGGGTTCTGATGAGGATGAAGTGGGGGTAATCCACGGACAAGCTTAGCACATCGCCTTGTGCGATGAGCCCACTTTAACTGGGTCCTTATCAGTGACCTGATCATTGTTGTTAGGGGTACATTGTAAAGAGTAAGGCCTTGTCTTGATTCAGAACCTGAATCAGTGGGTGGGAACAAGCTCAGGCATTAACTTAAGGAGGGGGAGGTGAGGAGGGCGGAGCCAGCGCTCAGGGCAGAGGGTCAGGAACATTCCCCACTGGCTCTCATCCCCCCTCCCCCCGCCCCCGCCCTTAGGTCCTTGGTTGAGAGGATCCACTGCTGCCAATAGGCTCTGCCCAGCACCTGGGCGGGCCATGTCCTGTGTCCTGAGGGCTGAGTGTTGGGGGCTGCAGTCCTTGGCTCTGCCTGTGTCCCTCTCCTGTGAAGCTGCTTCTCCACAAGGATGCAGATCCCCTGAGCTGACCTTTCCCTCTGGTGTGCCCTTTATTTGTCAATCTTGTTGCTTCGCAGCAATGGCTTCTCATCTTCAAGAATAAGCACATTCCCAACTGGTGTGACTCAGTGGTTGAGCGTCAACCTATGAACCAGGATGTCAAGGTTCCATTCCAGGTCAGAGCACATGCCCAGGTTGTGGGCTGCATCCCCAGTATAGGGTGTGTAGGAGGCAGCCTATCAATGATTCTCTCTCATCATTGATGTCTCTATCTCTCTCTCCCTCTCCCTTCCTCCCTGAAATTAATTTGAAAAAAATATTTTTAAAAAATAGAAAAAAATCAGCAGAGTGAAAAGAACCAAGTGCACAGTCAGCTGGGCATTGACTCTTGTCGGGATGAGAGCACGCCCCTCAGGAGTCCTGGGAAGGGGAGGGCAGCCTGGTCTCGGTGCCTCTAGGTGGTTGGAGATGGCCCTGCTTGGTATGGAAGCCACATGTGTAACAGCACGTGGGCAAGATCTCACAACCCTCCTGGCAGGTAAAGGTGCCTCTAGTCCTGTGTGACCATCAGCACCCACCTATAGGAGGAGGAAAGGCACGTGAATGTTCTGTGTGCATATTTATATGTGCTGAAGTATGAATCCTAAAGGCAAACTCTGGTCTTTCAGGAGGAAAAAAAACCTCACTTTTGAGGAATTCATAGCCTGGACCAAGCCATCCTGGATGAGGAGCACTGCCTTGGAGGTTTTCCTTCCAAGATTTCACCTGGATGAGGGCTATGACATGGCCCCTGTGCTTCAGCGTTTGGGAATAGCTGATGCCTTTCAAGGGACAAAGCTGACTTTCCCTCAATGTCAGTCAGGAAAGAGCTGTTTCTGACCAACATTGTGCACAGAAGTTTTCTGGAGGTGAATGAGGAAGGGACCGAGGCCGCAGCTGCCTCAGACATGGACATGGCCATCAGCTACTGTGGTGTTGTACCGGCAAGATTCTATGCAGACCATCCCTTCCTTTTCTTCGTCAGGCACAACAAAGCCAACTGCATTCTGTTCAGTGGCAGGTTTTCCACTCCATAAGGGGGGCAGTTACTGTGCCTGTGAGCATTTCCCTCTTCCTGTGTCCTCAAATCTCACTCTACAGCTCAGTCAATTCACAGGGCAAAGGACAGAGCAGAGTCCTCATCTGGCTGAATGATTGGCCATGCCTCTCCACACTCAGCTGTCCCTGTACTAACCACTCATTATGCCACTTAATCAATATTATAGGGCAATAGACTTCAGTGGTCACTGTTGTATTCATAATACATGCCAGACCCCATTGGATGGCATGCAAAGTTTTCCTATATGGCTCCAGACTTATTTCTTACTCATTCCACTGGCAATGAATTCTTGTTTCATTGTGCTCAGTCTTGTACTCGCTTCTTGTCACATACTTGCCTTAGTCAGACTGCTTCCATGGCAGTATGTGCTGTGAGCTGTTGTTACTGTTTCATACTTTTTCTGGTGCTTGAACTTCTTAAGAGGTTTCTATAATGTACATTTTTATTTTATCTTTTATTGACTCTCCCTGATCATCTAGTATGTGCAAACAGGAAGTGGGGACATAAACAGGTGGAATCCTTTGACACCTCATCATTCTTACCTGCGCCCCAATTGGACAAGCTGATGTTATTAAACATACCATGTGAGCCCCTTGTAATTAAACACTTCTGTTCATGCTATTGTGTTTCTCCAATGACAACTCTAACAATAAAAATAATATTCAACTCTTAAAAACTCATTTCCAATGTCATCTTCTGCAAGAAATTATTCTTTTTCTGAATAACCAGATATGCATCTCTGACCTCTCTTTAGATACAAGAAAGGTCTTTTCTCTTATTGTAGTTGCTTTATTTATTGATCATCTCTGTTCTCTAACTAGACTTTAAGGTCATCAAGGTTTGAGACTATATTTTGCATATCTATGTCCCACTTATGATAAGTAATTTGGTGATAGATTAGCTCTGTAAATTTTTTAAATAAATATTTTTATTGATTTCAGAGAGGAAGGGAGGAGAGAAAGAGAGAGAGAGAGAGAGAGAGAGAGAGAGAGAGAGAGAGAGAGAGAGGAGAGAGAGAGAGAGAGAGAAATATCAATGATGAGAATCACCCATCAGCTGCCTCTTGCACACCCCCTACTGGGGATCAACCCCCAACACAGGCATGTGCTCCAACCAAGAATAGAGCTGTGACGTCCAGGTTCATGGATCCATGTTCAACCACTAAGCCACACTGGCTGGACTGTTTTTTATTCTTTTCGGGTATATATTAGGAAAGAATAGCTGGGTCATATGGTCCTTCTATGCTTAACGTTTTGAGGAATCACCAAACCACTTTCCACAGTGGCTGACCCATTTTATACCCTCTGGCAAGCTATGAGTGTTCCAACATCCCTGCAACATTTCCAATACTTGTTATTTTCCTTTTTCTATTTTTCTTTTTTAATTTATGGCCATCCTAGTGGGTGGGTGTGGAGAAGCATGAGGCTTGGTTGGAAAGTTTGTAAGGAGGCTATTCAGAGGAAAGGGAAGTGTACGGAAGGCCGCCCACCCTGTTTATCAGAATTCTGACTTAGGGGAGTGCCAAAGGCAGCGCCCCTAATTATTCCTTGTCCTTTCCAAACAAGTCTGTGTATGTGCAGACCCCCCGGTGTTTACTGGAATCCTTATACTTAATCTTTGGGTGTCCTTGCTTAAAGCACACTGCAAACACACGTGTCCTCCCAAGATTACTTACCCTCTGATTGTATCTAAAAGATAAACTTTATCTCAAACTGCTGCTACGGTAAAAGCCTAACAAGGCAGGCAATCAAGGCTGTCTGGTTCCTTTAGCCAGACAGTCCCTTAGCCCTCTCTTTCACAGCAAATAGTTGTGTTGGAGTAATCCCTTCATCTGTCAGAATCTGCTGGTCAGCCCTGGCAAGGGTGGGAAGTGATATCTCAATGTGGTGTGTGTTTTTTTTTAATGTAATTTTTTTATTGTGTGGTTTATGTGTCTTTCCCTCGTGAGTAATAATGTTCAACATCTTTGCATGTGCTTTTTGGTCATTTGTATATCTTCTTAGGAGAAAAATGTACTCATGTCATTTATCCATTTTTTATTGGGTTTTTCATCTTTTTGGTGTCACTTTTTTTTTCCCATTGGGTACTAGGCTCTCATCAGAGATATCATGTGCAAATATTCTCTTCCATGCTTTAGGATGCCCTTTGATCTACAAAAGGTTTTAGTGTCCAGTGTATCTATTCATTTTTGTTGGTGCTCATATTTTTGGTGGCATATCTAAGAATTTGTGGCCAAGTTCAAAGCCATAAATATTTACAACTATGTTTTTTGTTTGAGACTGTTATAATTATAGCTTTTATATTTAGAATGTTAATCCATTTTGATGTACATGACATGAAGTATAAGGGTCCAAATTAATTTTTTATATATGGGCTATTCAATTGTCCCAGCATCTATTCCATTTAATATTGAAAAAGGTGTGGAGAGTAGACAGAAAGGAACAAGGTAAAATATTAATATGTATATGTTACAATCAAAAGAGGATACTTAAAGGGGTTTCATGAAATCCACTGGTGATAGATTAGGGAGGTGAAAGAAAGCAGAGCAGGAAAACCTCTGGGATTGGATAAAAAGTAAAATTATAGCCCTGCTCAGGGCTCAATCCCAGTAAGGGGTATACAGGAGCAATGAATCAGTGATTCTCTCTCATCATTGATATTTCTCTCTCTCTCCCTCTCCCTTCCTCTCTGAAATCAGTAAAAACATATTTAAAAAAAAAGAAAAGTAAAATGAATAGACATATACTTCCTTTACCTTGATGGGTAGGATAGCTAACAATTAACATTACAGCACACAGAGATGGTCTTCGGGGAACAGATAACAATGAGGGGTTCTGTAGTCTGTGCTCTGGTCCATAGGTTGTGCCCTGAGGGCTCTAGAAAAGATTACTCTGTCATTGCAAAGGTAAGTTATCGTAGATGCAAAAACAGAATAAACAGGTAACTCAAGGTAAAGATTGACCTTTGTCAAGGAAGCTACAGGCCCAGGATGTGACAATTCACCATGACCAGATTATAGTTAGGATTTTAAAAAATATATATTTTTGTATTGATTTCAGAGAGGAAGGGAGAGGAAGAAAGAGAGATAGAAACATCAATGATGAGAGAGAATCATTGACCAGCTGCCTCCTGTACACCCTCCACTGGGGACCGAGCCCGCAACCCAGGCATGTGCGCCCATCTGGAATTGAACCCGGGACCCTTCAGTCCACAGGCCGATGCTCTATCCACTGAGCCAAACCTGCCAGGGCAGAAATTTTTATGTTCATACCATTCTGTGTGGTAACTTCTTGTCTCTGAGTTTAAAGCGCCCACCATACTGGCCTCACATGACCTTGTCAGGTATAGTACACGGCTACTTTTTCCTCTACACCAGTGATGGGCAACCTTTTGAGCTTGGTGTGTCAAACTTCGCCAAAAAACTGAGCATAACTCGGGTAGTGTGTCACTTTGAGGAAAAAACATCATTTCGCAAATGTTTCATCCTCAGGAGCAGCAAATGTTTCATCCTCGGCATGCGGCTGCCTCAGCGGCCACGTGTCATCAGAAGTGGCTACGCGTGTCAGTGCTGACATGCGTGTCATAGGTTCGCCATCACTGCTCTACACTGTGAATGGCATGTAAGTAAAGAATTGAAGTTTATACATACCAAAGAGAAACACTGTGTCATTCTACATTATTAAACAACACTCCTGACGCCAGTGTGAGCGTTTTTCCACACCAAGTAGTTTGCTAGTTCTCAAGACACTGACTAGTTGTTCTACAAGTCAAGTCAGTTCTGACACTAACTGCCCGAGTTAGCTCAGACCGCACAGATTCATCAGATGCCAATTGCAAGTTTGTTTGTCATGTGTACTTCTGACTGACCAGCTGTAAATGGGATTCCCACACCTTCTCTGTAGGCTCAATAATTTGTTAGAGTGGTCAGCACTCAGGAAAATGCTCTACTTTCTCTTATTAGATTTTTATAAATGACAAACTCAGAAACAGCTGGTGATAGATATATAGGGCCTGGGGGAAGGTTGCACAGAGCTCCCACATTCCTCCACATGCAACACACTCCCAGCACCTTGATGTGTTCACCAATCTGGAAGCTCTCTGAACCTTGTCATTTTGGAGTTTTCCTGCAGGTTTCATCACGTAGGCATGATTACATTGGTGGGTACAGGATAGCTAACAGCATTTACAGCACATTGAGATGGTATTTGTAGAACAACATAACAATGAGGAGTTTTTGTGCTCTGGTGCAATAATTGTGCCCTGAGGGGTCTGGAAAAGGAGATTACTCTGACATTTCAAAGGTATGTTAAGTTAGATTCAAAAAGACAATAGACAGGCTCACTTAAGGCAAAAATTGGCCTTTGTCAAGGAAGCTAAAGGCCTAGAATGTGACTACCCTTCATGACCCACTTTCAATTAGGAGTTTTTATGTTTAGACTATGCCAAGTGGTTACTTTTGATCTCATAGTTTGTAGGGTCATCATATTGGCCTCCCCTGAGCTGGTCAGGGATAGGATGTGACCACTTTCATCCGTGGAGTTGAAAGGAATTTTAGAGACAGGAAAGGCAGTTTTCAGGAAGGGGGGTCCTTGGGAGAGGAAGACATACATAATGGGCGGAGACAGCTCCAAGTCACCAGATTGCTTCTCTTACATTCACAGAGAACAGAGCAACGTTACAAGATAAGGGCAAGAAGAAAGGGGGTGGGGGCACTGAGTGACCTATGAACCTTTGGAACTAATACCATGTAAGGAATAAGGAGAAAGTATCCAATTAAGAAAGCATGGCAGACATAAATTAAGGAAGTGTCCAATTAGAAAGTATCATGTTCAGACAAAGAAGTTACCAGCATATATAAACCAATAGACAAAGAAACTCAGGGGTCTAGGTTTTTTCCATTAGAGACAGAGCAGGTTTCCCGATTTAGAAACCCCCTCCCCAGGTGTAGTTTGTATAAAATTGAAATAAATTTCTACACTTTTGCCTAAAAATCTTTTAGTTTGAGAATTTTATTCTTCAAACTTTATAAGACAAGGACCCACAATGAGAGTTTGAGCTTGCAAAATTCCACATCTCAGAGTGAAGAGATTATGTCCTTATATGAGCACTGATTTTAGGTATTAACTATATGGAACTGAAATTAGTCCCTAAAAAAATACAGTCTTCCAAAACTGAATCAGGAAGAATCAGAAAACTTGAATAGGCCTATAATAACTGATGAAATAGAAGAAGCAATAAAAATAATTCCCAGCATGCAAAAGGCCTAGTCCATATGTCTTCATAGGGAATTTTTATCAAACCTTCAAAGAAGAACTAACACCTGTACTCCTCAAACTATTCCAAAAAATCCAAGAGGAAGGAACACATCCAACCTCTTTTGATTAGCCCAGTATTGTACTAATTCCAAACCATATAAGCACACTACAAAGATTGAGAATTATAGGCCAACTAGAGGCCCAGTGCACAAAATTCTTGCACTGGGGGGGGGGGGGAAAGTCCCTCAGCCCACCTGCACCCTCTCCAATCTGGGACTCCTCGGACATCCCTCTCACAATCTGGGAATGCTGGCTCCCAACCACTCGCCTGGTTGCCAACCTGATCACCCCTAACCACACTGCCTGCTGGCCCTATCGCCCCCAACTGCCCTTCTCTGCTGGCCTGGTTGCCCCTAACTGCCCACTCCTGCAGGCCTGGTCCCCCACAACTGCTTTCCCCTACTGACCTGGTCGGCCCTAACTGCCTTCCCTGCTGGCCTAGTTGCCCCTAACTGCCCACTCCTGCTGACCTGGTCCCTCCCAACTTCCCTCCCCTGCAGGCCTGGTCCCTCCGCACTACCCCACCCTGCTGGCCATCTTGTTGCGGCCATCTTTGACCACATGTAGGTGGCCATCTTTGACCACATGGGGTTAGCCATCTTGTGTGAGGGTGTGATGGTCAATTTGCATATTACCTCTTTATTATATAGGATATCCCTGATGAACATAGATGCTAAAATCCTCAACAAAATATTAGCAAGTCAGACCCAGCAATCCTATATAATAAAAGGCTAATATGCTAAGTGTCTGGTCGACCGGTATGCCGTACAAACAATCAAAGCGTAATATGCTAATGATATGATAAGGCCACTCAACCGCTCGCTATGATGTGCACTGACCGGCAGGGAGCAGACAGTCTACCAGTCGACCAGTTGCTATGATGTGTGCTGACCACGAGGGGGCAGATGCTCCAACTTATAGGTTAGTTTGCTGCTGGGGTCTGAACGATTGGGACTGAGTGAGAGAGACTGGGCCGAACATGCCCTGGAGCCTTCCCAAGGTCCCTCCCCTGCTGGCCAACCTCCCGTGTCTCTTCCCAGCCCCGATCATGCACCAGTGGGGTTCTCCAGCCTGGCCTGCGCCCTCTCACAATCTGGGACTCCTCAGGGGATGTCAGAGAGCTGGTTTCAGCCCGATCCCACAGGCTATGCCGAGGGACCCCACTGATGCACGAATTCGTGCACCAGGACTCTAGTATATTAAAAAGATCATCACAATGACCAAGTTGGATTTATCCCAGAGATGCAAGGTTGGTATAATATTTGCAAATCAATAAACATGATACGTCACATAAACAAATTGAAAGACAAAAATTCCATGATTATATCAATAGATGTAGAAAAAGCTTTCAACTAAATCCAATAACCATTTTTGATAAAAACTCTCAGCAAAGTGGGAATAGAGGGAACATGTCTCAACATAATAAAGGCCATATATGTCAAACCTACAGCCAACATCATACTAAATAGGCAAAAACTAAAACCATTTTCCCTAAGAACAAGAACAAGACAAGGAAGTCTACTTTCACCACTGTTATTCTACATAGTACTGAAAGTTCTAGCCACAGCAATCACACAAGAAGAAGAAATAAAAGGCATCTAAATTGGAAGGAGGTTGTAAAACTCTCATTATATGCAGATGACATGATATTGTACATAGAAAACTCTAAAGACTCCACTAAAAAACTACTAGGTTTAAAAATGAATTTGGCAATTTAGCAGGATACATAATTGATACCCCAAAATTGATGGCATTTTTATACACCAGTAATTAATTCTCAGAAAGATAAATTAAACAAACAATCCCATTTACCATTGCAACAAAAAAATTAACTTAGGAATAAATATAGCCAAGGAGGTAAAAAACTGTACTCGGAAAACGATAGGATGTTGAAAAATGATAGAAAAGATATAAACAAGTGTTCATGGTTTGATATAATTAACATTATTAAAATATCCATACTACCCAAATCTATAGACTCACTGCAAACCCTATTAAAATACCAATGGCATATTTCACAGATCTAGGCAAATACTTAAAAAATTTATAGAAACCAAAAAAAGACCCTGAATAGCCACAGCAATTTTGATAAAGAAGAACAAAGTTTGAGGAATCACAATACTAGGTCTCAATTATACTACAAAGCCATTGTACTGAAAACAGCCTGGTACTGGCACAAGAACAGACATATAGACCAACAAAACACAGACCCCAGAAATCAAACCAAGCCATTATGCTCAATTAATATTTCACAAAGGAGGCAAGAGCATACAATGGAGTCAAGCCAGTCTCTTCAATAAATGGTGTTAGGAAAATTGGACAGATACTTTCAAAAAAGTTACACTAGGACCCCAACTTACACCAAACACAAGAATAAACTCAAAATGGATGAAAGACTTAAATGTAAGTTGTGAAACCATAAAAATTCTAGAAGAAACCATAGGTAGCAAAATCTCAGACATCTCTTGTAGCAATATGTTTATGGATACATCTCCTAGTGTAGGAATCCCTTAACACGTCCCGCGTGGTCCAGGGTTCCGGTTCAGGGTTCGAGTTCTGGAGAAGGGCCACACACAAATGAAAGGAGACTTGAAGAAATTCAATTTGGCAAAGTGGGGGGCCAGGCGGTAGTCCAACTCTAGTGGGAGAACTACTCACTGCTCTGGCCCTGCCATCCCTTTTATTGAGGCTTTGGGGAAAACATCTTAGGCAAGATAAACAGAAATTTACATGTAGCTCTTAGGCAGGAAATAACAGAAACTTACATGGGACAAACAGAGGTGGAGGCTGCTTCAGCTAACAATGTCTCAACTAAAGGGTGAGTGGTTAGAGCAATTAAGGTTGTTGACCAGCCTTCCTGGCTTCCTGTCAACATCTCTCTTTTAGTGAAACTGATTTGTTTCCGGCATCCTAGGGCACAGGAAACTAAGAGAAAATAAACAAATGGGATTACATCAAAATAAAAACTCTGCAAAGCAAAAGAAACCACCCACAAAATGAAAAGGGAGCTCACTGCATGTGAGAACATATCTGGCAATGATACATCTGATAAAGGCTTAATATCTAAAATACAAAAGGAAGTCTTACTACTTAACAAAAGGAAGAAAATCCAATTAAAAAATAGGCAAAGGACCTAAACAGACACTTCTCCAAAGTGGACATATAGATGGCCAAGAGACATAAGAAAAATGCTCAAAGTCACTGATCATCAGATGCAAATTAAAACTACAATGAGGTATCACTTCACACCTGTCAGAATGGCTACCATCAACAACTCAACAAATGACAAGTGCTGTCAAGGATGTGGAGAAAAGGGAATCTTAGTATACTACTGGTGGTAATGCAGACTGGTACAGCCATTGTGGAAAACAGTAGGGAGTTCCCTAAAAAAAAAAAAAAAAATTAAATATGGAACTTCCATTTGACCCAGTGATTCCACTTCTAGAAATATATCCTCA
Source organism: Eptesicus fuscus (assembly GCF_027574615.1). NCBI lineage: Eukaryota > Metazoa > Chordata > Mammalia > Chiroptera > Vespertilionidae > Eptesicus > Eptesicus fuscus. The sequence continues at coordinate 93,081,961 of NC_072481.1, forward strand.
GAAATATATCCTCAGCAACCCGAAACACCAATCACAAAGAATGTATGCAAGTCTATGTTCATAGCAGCACAATTTACAGTAATTAAGATCTAGAAACAGCCCAAGTGTCCATCATGGATGAGTGGATAAAAAAGCTGTGGTTCATTTACACCATGGAATATTATGCAGCAGTAAAAAAGAAGAATCTTTTACTCTTTGAGACAGCATGAGGAGACCTGAAGAGTATCATGCTAAGTGAAATAAGTCAGTCAGAGAAAGACAAGTATCACATGATCTCACTCATATGTGGAATCTAATAAACAAAATAAACTGACAAACAAAACAGATCCAGAGACATAGAAGCATGGAACAGACTGTGGTATCTTAGGGGGAATGTGGGGGATGGTGGGTTGGTGGGTGGGAAGAGATCAAACAAAGAACTTGTATGCAGATATGCATAACCCAAGGACACAGACAATGGGGTGGTGAAGGCCTGGGGCGGGCTAGAAGGGGTTAATAAGGGAAAAATGGAGATATATGTAATAGTTTCAACAATAAAGATTTAGTTTAAAAAAAGAAGTTTATCATCAAAACCCCAAAAAAATATTTTAAAAAATGAATGAAGTGGTAATTAAGGTAAAACAAGGTCACATGGGTGGGCCTTAACCTAATATGAGTGATGCTTTCATCAAAAAGAGGAAATTTGGACACAGACACAGCAGGAAGACCACATGAGGACATGGCCATCTACAAACAAGGAGAGAGGCCTCCACGGAACCAACCTTACTGTCACCTGGATCTTATACTTTCAGCCTCCAGAACTGTGAGAAAATAAATTTCTGTTGTTTAAGCCACTCTGCAGCCACAGGAAACTAATTCAGATTTCAGGAAACACAATGATTTCTTTTGGGTTTTTAAAATGCAAACGAGTACCTAAACTGCAGAGATGATTTTCTCTTTATCCACATCACGTAAATATTCTGGGTCAAGATTATGTTTCTGTAAGTTCAGATCTTTTGCCTTCCCCTTTTGATCATGTGTTTGTGGTCATGTTGATGTGAGAAATGTCCAAACTTTTAAAAAATTTTTATAAGAGTTTATTGGAGCAAAAAATGACAATTGTTAGAAAGCAAGATCTCAGATGCCGCAGAGAATAATAGTTAGCAATTTATTTTATACATTTGGAATAAAGGACGGAATGTAAGGAAGATTACATAAAGGTAAGAGAAAGCAAGGCAGGGATCCATTATAGGATAGTTAAGGTTATGTGTTCACTTGAGGGTGGTTACCCCTTTGAGGGACATTACTTCCGGTATTTCTAAGATATGTTAACATAGATGCACAAGAACACACAGGGTTAGCTTAAAACCTTTCACTAAAGAAATTATAGCCCTGAGCATGTCCACCTTTATCTGCCCTATTAAAAAATTATGATCAGATCACTTGTGAGGTTACCTCCCATAGAACTCCTCTTTTATACATAGTCATCTGGTTTCAATTACATCTGCTTCCTTTTGGAACTAGAATAAATAGGTGAGACGATATATCAGCAGCTCAGGTTCTTCTGTCCTATGTGCAGGAGGTGCAGGCCCAGTTCCTGCAGCTCCCCTTGTGGCTGGGAAGCTGAGTGCGATCATTCCCCTCTCTGACAACAATGTGGATTAAATGTCATGAGTCATCACTTGGAATGGTGCTCTCTATACCTACATACAAAACATCCCCTTCTGAGTACCTGTTCTTGGGGGTTAGAGACTATTCAAAAATTACACACAACTACCCTCGTGCCAGAGCAAGGCTTAGTCATTTTCTGGGATTTTAGGATCCTCGTCTTAGGGAGGGGAGGGCCTGATTTGTCTGCACAGCTCTGGGGTGTCATTTACATTGAATGTGTGCTGGGCATGTTATCCCTGGAGGTGGGTACCTGTGGCCCTGCTCATCCTCTGGATGAGGCCTGAAGCATTACTGAAATGTGCTAGAAACTGTGGGAAACATGGAGGTCACCAGGAATTGGACAGGTGACCTCTTAGTACATGGGGCAACCCTCAACCAACTGAGCCCCACTGGCCAGGCTGTATATATGATTTTTATAACAACTCCAGGCCATAGGCAAACAGGAACCATTATCTTTATTTAAAAATGAGGAATTCAGGCCTGCCTGGGCTGGCTCAGTCCTTGAGCATAGACCTATGAACCAGGAGATCACAGTTTGATTCCCGGTCAGGGCACATGCCTGGTTACTCGATCCCCAGTGGGGAGGTGTGCAGGAGGCAGCTGATCAATGATTTGCTCTCATCATTGATGTTTCTCTCTCTCTTCCCTTCTCCCTTCCTCTCTGAAATAAATAAATAAAAATTTTTAAAAAAAGGAATTCAGGACAGTAATGTTTACCAACGTGCCTAGGAATTTATAGTCATAACCCATGGACACAGAAAATAATGTGGTGAAGGCTTGGGAAGGTTGCAGGCTGGGTGGAGGAGATTAATGGTGGGAAAAGGGGACATCTATAATACTTTCAACAATAAAGATAAATTTTTAAAAATTGCAGATAGTAAGTGGCAGAACTCAGGGCTAAAATGAAGGTGTTTGATTACAGAGAGATACAAACAAGAGAGGAAGATAGAGGTTAAGCTGAAAAACTCAGAAAAAAAGACTAAGGAGCTGAACACCCAACAGGGTGTTCTAAGGCAATGGTGTGGAGAGGAAAACAGGAAATGGTAATTAAAGGGACAGAGAAGCGATGAGGACCAAGGTTACGGTGACCAGACGTCCAGCTTTTGGCGGGACAGTCCCGATTTTTAACAATTTGTCCCGCGTCCCGCGGCGTTTTAAAAAAGTCCCGATTTTGGGAAAGAATGCACGACAAGCTAGGAAACGGGAGAACGGGAAGGGAATATACGGTTTTCGGCGGCCACGTGGCTATTTAGCCAGGATATGAGTTTTATATTATTTCTGTTAATTTTATAATGTTAAACTTTAATAATAACAAATAATTGTTGAGAACTGATTATGGAGAACTGCTTATCAAAGTTCGCATTGTTGATCAGTTGTTAGAATTCGACCACCATTGTTTGGACTTAATGAACAATGGCATTTTTTGGGATTGGCAACGACGAAAACATTTTGTAACTGTCTCTCAGACGATACACATCGTACTGCGTGCTAGTAAGCTAGTTAAACAAGTGATGTCATTACAAATCAGCTATTCAGATAATTTAGGTAAGTAATTTATTTATTTATTTTATAAATACATAAATTTTCTTGAATTTAGCAGACAGTACTCGTATTATTTATATTTTATAGTGGCGGCAAAAAGTCTAGCGCCGGCCTTGAAAGTGACACTTAAGACTTATGTTACGGCAAATTTAGAGGAAAAATAATACAAGTTAGTATTGTTATTATTTAGAAAGAAATATAGGATTAAAATAATTTTTAAAATATAGTTACTTTATAACAATTAATTTAATTTATAAACTAACAATAAAATATGTTCATGTAATTATGTACCTACTTACTGTGTTTTTAAGCAATATCCTACCTAATAAAATGGTAATATGTAAATTACCATCACTCCTCTACGCCCACGATTGGGCCAGTGGGAGGCGAAGGGGGCGGGACTCAGGGTGGCCGGGGTAGCTGATTGGGCCAGCGGCAGCTCGAGCTCAGTGTCTGCGCCATGGCTGTGCTGCGGAACAGAAGGGGCCTCTGGAGCAGCGAGCTCATGTCCCGCAGGGGACCATCAAAAGCGGGGGAGCTGGGTGCCTGTCCGCTCAGGCACCAGGCCTTTCAGAAGCCTTCACCGCGCTGGAGGCTTCTGAAAGGCCTGGTGCACCAGCAGACAGGCACCTAGCTCCCCCGCAATTGAAAGTGAAAGTGTGTAGGGGACCCTTCATGTGCATGATTCAATCATGCACTGGGCCTCTAGTGTATATAATAATTTATAATATAATTTTAAATTATTTTTTTAGATTTTTAACATAATGAGTAAGAAAAGAGGATGCAAATTCAATGATGATCTAAGAAGTGAATTTCCTTTTATTAAAAAAACCAAAAGCGATTACAGACCAAATTTTTAATCAAGAACCACCCCCGCCCCCCCGGGCCGAAACCGGTTTGGCTCAGTGGATAGAGTGTCAGCCTGCGGACTCAAGGGTCCCAGGTTCAATTCCGGTCAAGGGCATGTACCTTAGTTTCGGGCACATCCCCAGTAGGAGGTGTGCAGGAGGCAGCTGATCGATGTTTCTAACTCTCTATCCCTCTCTCTTCCTGTCTGTAAAAAATCAATAAATTATATTAAAAAAAAAAAGACCCCCCCTCCCCCTCCTGTCTCTCAACCCCCCATCAATGGTGTCCCGCTTTACCAATGTTAAAATCTGGTCACCTTATTCTTAAGACAGTTCAGACCCACAAGCTTGGCCTCTGCCTTTGTTTCCTCTGAAAAGCTCAAAATGCAGGGTGTGGAATGCAGGGCTCCTGGAGGTGAGGCAGAATGTATTACCTGCTTTGGGGTTACTGGGAGCAGGGCTAGCTCCTTTCAGGAAAAATCGCCATTTTGAAACTGCGTGTGAACGACCAAATGCTGAACTCCTGGCTACTGCTTGTCCACGTCTCCCTGTCCTGCTTCCCACCCCAGCCTGTCCTCAAGCACCTCATGTCTGTGCCTCCCTCCCTGCACCAAAGCCTCAGGTGAGTAGTGGCAAATGAAAATTCCTGTGTTCTGGGTTCAGAGGGGAAAAAAACACAAAACAAAACAACAACCAATCCCCCTTCCCCCCGAAACTGCAGCTTTCTCTCTCATCAACTCTGTTCTGCTGACTCCAGACTCCACTGTGGCCAGCAGCCCTTTGCCTTTCACTACTAGATGTTATCTGTGCTGGGGGTCTTGGCTGTGGTGCTCTGGGCTGTGGAGGTTGTGAGAGTAGCTCCCTCCTCCCTCAGCCTGCTGGTCTGCTTGGTCTGAGAGCTGGGTCAGCTCCTCTCACAACCTTACCCTTCCGACCGGTCTCCAGGTGTTTTCTGTCATTCCATTATATTGTTACAGAATTTACCAGGCGACCGAAAAATACACAGGAGTCCCAGAGATACAGGAAAAACCCATTTATTTTCAACTGTTCCACATGTACTAGTACAGTGACTCAGGGGAGACTGTTTCTCTCCAAATCCTGAGCCCCCCAATATGGAGGAAGCTCTCCCTTTATACCCCTTTGGTTTCTTTGTCCCTAAATATGGATGGGCCTTCCAGACCTTTAATGGGCTTTACAAAAAGCCCCATGTGTTGGGATGGGGGTCGTGAGACCACACCTAAAGGCCTGGCCTGGTGCCAGTGCTGATAACCCCCTCTGGGGGTTGTGTATTGTTCATGGTTTGTGGCCTCTGTAAAATGGGAGTACTTAGGTAAACAGGTCTTACAAGACCAGATTATGGAGAAAGGGGCAGTGACTTAATTATAGGCTATCAAGGATGTACATTAGGTTACTGGAACAAACTCAGATTGCTAGCCCCCCGCCTCCCAAAAAATAAGCCTTCTCCTTGACTGGAACTCAGTTGGTAATTCCAGGTGAATGTTCTCCAATTTAGTTGTATTTCTAGTCTCGCCCTTGGATGAGGTGCATGGCATGTATGCCTATTCGGCTGCCATTTTCCAACCCCAGAACAGGAATTTAAAATAACTGAGATTAATATGCTAAGGGCTGTAAGGGAGAAGGGGACAGCTTGCAAGAGGAGATGGGTAATGTCCCAACACCCATTTTTGAAAAAAGCTCTCAACAAAGGGGGAAGAGAAAGACCATGTCTCAACATAATAAAGGCCATACATGACAAACCTACAGCCAACATCATACTCAATGGGAAAAAACTAAAACCCTAAGAACAGAAACAAGACAGGGATGTCTGCTCTCACCACTCTTATTCAACATAGTAATGGAAGTCTTAGCCACAGCGATCAGACAAGAATGAGAAATAAAAGGGATCCAAAATTGGAAAGGAGGAAATAAAATTCTCATTATTTGCAGATGACATGATATTGTACATAGAAAACCCTAAAGATGTCACCAAAAAATACTAGATTTCATAAAGGATTCAGCAATGTCGCAGGTTAAAAACTTAACACCCAGAAATCAATGGCATTTTTGTACACCAATAATGAATTCTCTGAAAGACAAACTAAACAAATAATCTCATTTGCCAATGCAACAAAAAAATTAAGATACTTTGCCAGGGTGTTATCCTGCATCTGGAAGGGTTCAGGAATCTGGAGAAGGGGCTGTGGTAAATTAATAAAGAGACTAGACATGAAATATAAATTTGGAAAGCATTCTAAGTCAACCAGAGGAGACTTAGCTATAGTAACCAAGTTCTCCCTGAATCTCCATACCCAGGGCTTTTTATTCACACATTTTGGCCTATAGCAAAGCAGATGTACATATCAAAGGTAAAGTTTGGTAAACAGTAAGATTATCAGGTTGGGGGAACTGCCTTTGGCTGTTCAGCTGTTTGGCCAGCAGCAGGTAATAACAAGTAGATTTTCAGGTTTGGGGAAATGCTCTCAGCTGTCTGGCAGCAGGCAATAACATGTATCTTCAGCCATGCTGAAACCTCAAGGTTCACCAACCTTTTGATGAACTTCTTGCATTTATGACCTGCTGGGATAATCCCTCAGCATATCCCCCTTCTTTGTTTTAATAAATCTAACAAGAATGTACATCATTTGCAAAGCTCGGGATATTTTAAGATTTTTAAATTTAATGGAAAGGACAGAGTTCTATCATGTCCCTTTTGCTGCCAGGCATCAAAGGAATCAGTCTGCAGTAAGCTCCTTTCTGGGTCAACAGTTTTTTGAGTCCTCTTCCTAATCATTGTCCAACTGTTTTTCATGGGTACCCTTCCCACTTACTGTCCCCTATGATATGACAGCAATGATATTCCAGTTCTGGATGGTGGACAAACAGGAATGCAGGTCCGACCTTCTTTGGCTTGTCCTCGGCAACCTGCAGCAACGCACAGCTGCTGACTTAGCATGGCAAGGCGTCTTCACATCCTCTATCTCTGGACTGTTTCTCCAATCTCGTCATCTGTTGCTGGAGTAGTCTGATTAGTTCCTTTCTCAGATCCATTGTTGCAGAAATTCACACAGGCTTGGAGGAGTTTTCTGGAAATATATAAAAATATTCTCAACCAAAGGTTAATAAAGGAATCCTTTCTATAAACTAGTTTTGGGATTCTTTCATTCTTGCCCAAACTATTTTCCTTTAGCTTATTCTGACACCATGTGTGTCTTGCCATCAGCATTACAAGTGAAAAAAATTTTCAAAGTGAAACATTTAAAGCAATTAAGGCTCGATGTAATTTTTATACAGGGGATTATTCCACTACTCTCCCCCCCTTTTTTAATTTAAATATTATTAGGAGGCTTTTGGAAATCTTGCAATGCAGTCTTAATAGCTTTTAATTTTAATTTTCTGCACAGAAATATGACTGCTTTGGATTTCTTTTCTTTTTTTAATATATTTTATTGATTTTTTACAGAGAGGAAGGGAGAGGGGATAGAGAGTTAGAAACATTGACGAGAGAGAAACATCGATCAGCTGCCTCCTGCATGCCCTCCATGGGGGATGTGCCCGAAACCAAGATACATGCCCTTGACCAGAATCAAACCCAGGACCTTTCTGTCCGCAAGCCGACGCTCTATCCACTGAGCCAAACAGGTATTGGCTGGATTTCTTGTATTATAAGCAGCTTTACTACAAGATAAACCATCAGGAAAAAATAGTTAATGTTTCAAGAACAGGTTCCTGTCTAGTTCAACTAAATTTTTCTGAATATTTAATTATTTTAATTTGCCAATTTAAATTAATCTGAAATAAGGCTTATTTTTTTAAATTTTACTTGTCCTTGGCTGTGGACAGTAAATGATACAAATAAAATTTCTGATATCAGTCTTTGAGTATTTTTATATAAGCTTTGTTTAGGGAGGCAAAAACACAAATTATTTACTTTTCTTTTTGAGGCCTAATATATTGATTTTTAATTACAGTTTTCCAGACATTTGAAGGAAACCTTTCTTTGTTTCTTTCCAGAGTAATTTCTAGGTCACCTTTCGAGTTTCTTTTAAAAACATTTTGCTTTCTTTTCCACCAAGCAACTTACATGGCTGCTTCTCAGATGCTGTCTGATGTGGCTGTATACCTATATTTAAGTGACTCTCTTTATATTTATGGTGACTACTATTGATTAGATTTAATGCTTGAATAATAACCTTCAGTTTACCCTGTAAATACTAGTGGAAGAGATTGCAAAATTTTAAAATTTCTCCTTTTTATTAAGCTTAAAATCTACTTTTAAACAGCATTCTTTTTTACTCATTTTGCATATACAGAGGGTTCATGGGAAGTCCCAGTAACTTTAAGAGGACTGGTGGTATGCAAATTTTTACTTTGGCTTTTGTTAAATCTAATTGCTTATAAAAATATTGGCTTCTCATATAACTGCATTTATATGAGACCTTGGTTATATTTTGTAAAGCTAATTTGTTAAGTAATTAAAGTAGGTATCCTACCTAATAATAGACAAATATGCAAATTGACCGTACCCTCGCTATGCCCATGATTGGCCAGGAGGCGTGGGGGGGCAGGACTCGGGAGAGCTGGGGTGGCTGATTGGGGCGGCCCGAGGTCAGCGTCTTCGCCATGGCTGTGCTGTGGCACAGAAGGGGCCTCTGGGGCAGCGAGCTCACATCCTGCGTGGACCATCAAAAGCGGGGGCTTCTGAAAGGCCTGGTACACCAGTGGACAGGCACCCAGCTCCCCCGTGATTGAAAGCGAAAGTGTGTAGGGGACCCTACACGTGCATGATTTAAACATGCACTGGGCCTCTAGTCTTCATAGAAAAAGCAAATCAAGCAAATTTATAGGTCTGATCCATGAGGCACAAATGCCACCCCATCCCTAGCCTATTTGAAGTTCAGAATGCTAGGGCTTTTGTCTTTTAAAATTTTGTTCCTTTTTTTTTTTAATTCCACTGCTAAAGAAATCTGGTTCTGCAATTTTGCCTTGCTTTCAGATGTTAAAAGTTTATAACAACCTTACCCTGGACTGATATCTTGCCCCTTGTACTCCTGCGGGTACGCTGTGCTCCAAGGCCAGGGTAGGTTTCTCTCCCTTTGAAATTCTATACAGTAGACCCCCTCCCTTAATTCGGCCAAAGGGAGATTTGGGGAAAATAGGGAATTTAGAAATCCAGAAACAACTACAAGGACTTGGACAAACTGTCTTTGAGGTCCACAGGTGGGTTATTGACTGATTACCCATCTCTCTAGGAACAGCCGTACATCCTTATAGACCTGGAGACCAGGTTTGGGTAAAGGACTGGAAAAGGGAGCCCCTCACGCCTGCCTAGAAGGGACCCTATCCATTCATATTAACCACCCCCACAGCTCTCAAGGTTGCAGGACTAAACACCTGGATCCACCACTCCCGGGTGAAGGCAGCCCACCAGCCGAGTGACATCCAGTCTGAGTGGAAGGTGACCTCTGACCAGAAACACCCCCTGAGGATCACCCTCAAGAAGACAGCAGACCTGGCCGAGCAACCTGCTCCAAGGAATTCAGATAACACCCTGCTGAATTCTCCCTAACACTAATCTTTCTTTCTTATCTCCTCCTAACATAACATGCTCTAGTATTTCTGGATAATCACTGGTTTTATCTAATAATTGTTATTTTGTTTTTTATGAGAGCCAGAGGAATCCAATACTAGTTACCAGGAGGAGAACTCATCTGCCCTTGCTGGGACACAGAAGCACCATAAAATTACTGCTCCCCACACAACAAGGAAACAAAGGCCTTATCATAAATTGTTGGATTACACCTTGTCATGCCATCCTTTGCTCCTTGCTTAGAAACTCGCTAGCCAAGTATGTTAGACCGGGTAGTGCAAGAGAAAGCCCAATCAAGCCAGATTTTTGTTAGCTATACTTATCAGCCTGCGGCATGTTACGACTCTACTACCAAATGCACTTGCGGGAGGGGGGGGGGGGGCGGGGGTTGTATTGGACGGAAAAAATAATAATAGGACCTGTCACGGCCAATGTGCAGCTAACTAATGTTGCTCCTATTTGTTTCAGCAGTACACAGGGCCAACATCCAACAGGTCACCTCCCAGATGAACTATGCAACTCTACCCCAAAGGCTGAAAACACCACCTACCCCTGGTGCCCCTTGCAGGAACATTCTACACTTACCTCTGCCTGCCTGCAAACTGGACGGGAATGACTTTAAACTTCAGATGGTCCTACAAACCAGAACTCCCTACAAACCCCTCTGAGAGGAAGAAGCAGAATGCTAACCCCTTAGTCATCATCCCTTTCCAGCAGGAAGTAGCTAAGAGCGATTGTCACCCCTGTTCACCATAACATCCCCTGGTCTTTGCTCTATAGGCTAAAAGAAGCTTGTGGGACAAGGGGGGTAATGAGGAGGAAACTGGTCTTGCAAGGTGTGTCAGGTCATAAAAACTGTGAACAATGCACTGCCCTGGGGGAAGGGGGAAGGGTCATTATCACTGGCCCCAGGACAGATGATTAGATATGGCCTGGGGACCCCCAACACCTGGGGGCCTTCCTGTAAGCCCAGGAAAGGGGCCAGGGAACAGACCCAGAAACAAGGAGGCATGGATCAGACTGTGGGGCCTCAGAGGGAGGGTAGGGGAAGGTGGGGGTAGGGGGGAGAGATCAACCAAAGGACTTGTGTGCATGCATAGGAGCCTAAGCAATGGTTAAGGACAACAGGGTGTGGGGGCATCCGTGGGGAGGGGGATGGGATGGGAATGGGGGGATGAGGACAAATATGTGATACCTTAATCAATAAAGAAAAAAAAAAAAAAAGAGTGAAGCCCTATGCGCGTTTCTTCACTCTGATTTGGAAATTATTCCCGGAGTCCACTAGTGTTAATAAACGGGGTCCCTCCCTTTCTCTAGGAAGCGTGCTTGGTATTTCTTTGGACTTCTGCAACAGATAAACCCTACCTTCCTGAGTGTGTAAGTATCTCTGAGCTTTGATTGTGGCCATTTATATTTTAAATTCAGAAGGAGAACACTCCAATGTGATTTGACAGAACAGTTACTTTGCCTCAACTCTAGACAGTAAATGTATTGATTGATTGATGTATAATGATCAATTTTGTCTGTGATAGAGCCAAATTACCGTGCTGCCCCTCCCTGTAGACTGCAAGAATGTATCAGTTGCATGTACCTACCAATAGGAATGTAGAGAGGTGGACTCAGTCCACTTTAGGCAAGCTTCCCAGTGTGCCCCTGTGTAACTGGACCCCTCACCCTACCCCTGACCAATCATGGGGGTCATAAACACTCTCCCTGCCCACTACTTGAGACCCCCTTTAAAGCCTTTGTTCTGGCGAGAGAGGTTCTCTTTTTCCCCGGTGAGCGCTGGAGATGAGAGCTCGTGCTAGCACGAATAAAGGTTCTCTTGCAGTTACAGCGGGTCTTGGCTCCTTCCTGGGGGGTTTTTGGGGATTCTGAACACTGGGCATTACATTTGGGGGCTCGTCTGGGATCCCCAAGCCCTCCGAGGGACCCCCAAACCCGGAGAACCTGACTGGCCACGGTAGGTGTCTGTTTTGTCTTTTGTCTCTTGTGTGAGCTCAAATCTGAATTTCTGGCAGTGCCCGAAGCGGTCTAGGCGGACGCGCTGGAGGACCACGGGCAAGAGGCATCGGGAGACGTCTCGATCCTCTTTCAGGAGGGACGTGTATTCCCCTCAGGAGGGACATTTATCCCCCTCCAGTTTCTGGGACGAGGTGGGTCGCTCCCGCCAGTCAGCGTGAGGCCATCGTCCACGCTTTTGGTTCTGCTCCAACGGACTCGCGTTGGAAGGCTTTTCTTAAGGATCCTCTGTTTGTGTGTGTTGATTTGTTTTTGTTTTGTTTTGTGGACTCTCTTGACGGACGCTATGGGACAGACTCAAACCACTCCTTTAAGCATTATGATTGATCATTTCAAGGAGGTTAAGGGAAGAGCTAGCAACCTCAGTGTGGAGGTCCGGAAGGACCAGTGGCAAACTTTTTGTTCTAGGGAGTGGCCGACTTTTAGTGTTGGATGGCCGCCGGAGGGGACCTTCGACCTCCCCACCATCCACCGGGTGAGGGACATTGTCTCTCAGCCCAAGAAGGGACATCCTAATCAACTTCCTTATATTATTACTTGGCAGGACCTCGTGGAAGATCCGCCCTCCTGGCTTAAGCCCTTTCTACCCCCACACCCCCCAGAGCCAAAACCCATACTTGCCTTACAGGAAACGGAGAAGGTAAAGAAGGACCTCACCCTGCCTTCAGCACCCCTCTACCCTGTCTTGCAGGGGGGAACTGAAGAGGAATTAATCTTTCCTCCACCGTACCAGCCCCTAGGAACTCACAAAGGGGCAGTCCTCCTCTGCCGCGAGAGGCAGAAGCGGTTCCAGCAGCGGAGAGGGGAGGAGTTCCGGCAGCAGAGAGGGGAGGAGTTCCGGCAGCGGAGAGGGGAGGAGTTCCGGCAGCGGAGAGGGGAGGAGCTCCGGTTCCTGCGGGGAGCCCGCCCCTCACTAGACAAAGGGCTCAGAGGGAATTGCTTATCCCGGCCGCTGACTCCACAGTGAAGACTCTGCCTTTACGAGCGGCAGGGCCCCCAGATGCGGAGGGAAATCAGCCCTTTCACTATTGGCCCTTCGCCACTAGTGACCTGTACAACTGGAAGGCTCAGAATCCTAAGTTCTCTGAGAAGCCGGCAGGACTTATTGACTTGTTAGACTCTGTCCTTTTCACCCATCAGCCGATATGGGACGACTGTCAGCAGCTCTTACAGGTCCTATTCACCACAGAGGAGAGGGAGAGGATCCTCAACGAAGCCCGGAAATTAGTTCCGGGCGTGGATGGAAATCCCACCACCAACGCAGCCCTAATAGATGCTTCCTTTCCCCTGACTAGGCCTGAATGGGATTTCAACACGGCAGAAGGTAAGGAGAGGCTCCGGGTCTACCGCCAGACTCTAATGGGGGGTCTCCGCATGGCTGCTAGGAAGCCGACTAATCTGGCCAAGGTAGGGAATGTTCAACAGGAAAGGGAAGAGTCCCCGGCTGCCTTTCTGGAGCGGATCATGGAGGCATTCCGTACCTACACCCCCATGGATCCAGAAGCTCCCAATAACAGGGCGGCTGTGGTCATGGCCTTTGTAAACCAATCAGCCACAGATATTAGAAGGAAACTGCAGAAGGTAGATAGGTTAGGGGAGAAGAGTTTAAAGGACCTGCTGGAGGTAGCTGAGAAGGTGTACAATAACAGAGAGCCCCCGGAAGAAAGGCAGGCTCGTGGTGCGGCGGCAGCTAGCAGCAAACAAACCCGAGACCTAGCTAAGATCCTGCTCGCCACCACCGCGGACTCTCCCGAGGAACGGAACCGCCGTCTCCGCTGACTCGCTGGCAGCCAGGAAGACGGTAAGGGGACCACCCGGGGCGGGAGGCAGAAGCTGCAGAAAGATCAGTGTGCTTACTGTAGGGAGATAGGGCACTGGAAACAAGAGTGCCCGAAGAGGACCAGCAAAAAGGGTGGTGGAGCGGATCGAGTAAAGGTTCTGGAGCTGGATGAACTGAGTGATTAGGGGAGTCGGGGTTCGGACCCCCTCCCCGAACCCAGGGTAACCCTTAGAGTGGAGGGGACCCCCATTGACTTCCTTGTCGACACCGGAGCACAACACTCAGTCCTCCGTACGCCTCAAGGAAAATTAGCAAATAAGAAGTCTTGGGTGCAAGGGGCAACTGGTATGAGCCAGTATTCATGGACTACCCGAAGAACGGTGGATTTAGGGACGGGACGGGTATCCCACTCTTTTATGGTAATTCCGGAATGTCCCTACCCCCTGTTAGGACGAGACCTACTCACTAAGATCGAAGCCCAGATAACTTTCAGACAAGGGGGGCCTCAGGTTACTGATGGCGAGGGCCACCCTATTCAGGTCCTGACCATGAGGCTGGAAGATGAGTACCGGCTTCACCAAAAAGCCTCTCCAGTAGAGGACAGCATGGACGAATGGCTGCAGGAGTTCCCCATGGCTTGGGCGGAGACAGGGGGAGTGGGGCTCACCGCCCACAGGGCCCCAGTCCTGGTAGAATTAAAACCAGGGCAAGGCCCGGTAAGAATCAAACAGTACCCCATGCCCCAGGAGGCCCGGAAGGGAATTCAGCCACACGTTCGGAGACTGAGGGGCCTAGGAGTGCTGGTCCCCTGCCAGTCTGCCTGGAACACCCCCCTCCTGCCAGTCAAGAAGCCTCACACGAATGACTACCGGCCAGTACAGGACCTCCGGGAAGTAAATAAAAGAGTTATGGACATACACCCAACAGTCCCCAACCCATACACTCTCTTAAGCTCTCTGGCGCCCTCCCGTGTCTGGTATACTGTGTTAGATTTGAAGGATGCCTTTTTCAGTTTGACGCTGGCACCCCGCAGTCAACCCCTGTTCGCCTTTGAGTGGCATGACCCGGAAGAGGGCTACAGTGGGCAACTGACGTGGACCCGGTTGCCTCAGGGATTCAAGAACTCGCCCACCATCTTCGACGAGGCCCTAAACGAGGACCTGGGTGAGTACCGGAGAACACACCCCTTCCTCACTCTCCTTCAGTATGTGGATGATATCCTGATTGCAGCAGACACGGCTGAAGACTGCAAGCAGGGGACAAGGGACCTGCTGGCCTCCTTGGGGGCCCTTGGGTACCGGGCTTCTGCGAAGAAGGCCCAGATATGCAAAGAAAGGGTGAGTTACCTGGGATACATCCTGGAGGGTGGACAGCGGCAGCTGTCAGATGCCAGAAAAGAGACTGTTTTGAAAATCCCAACCCCCACCTCCCGAAGGGAAGTGAGGGAATTCCTAGGGTCGGCTGGCTACTGCCGCCTCTGGATACTGGGTTTCGCGGAGATAGCCAGGCCCCTATATGAGGCAACCAAGGAGGGAAAGGCATTTGAATGGACTGAGAGAGAAAAGACAGCCTTTGAGCAGTTAAAGAAAGCCCTCCTAAGTGCTCCGGCCCTGGGCCTGCCAGATATCACGAAGCCATTCCACCTCTTCGTAGATGAACACAAAGGAATAGCGAAAGGGGTCCTGACTCAAACCCTAGGCCCCTGGAGCCGCCCAGTGGCTTATTTATCCAAAAAGTTAGACCCTGTAGCTGCCGGATGGCCACCGTGCCTACGGATTATTGCAGCAACGGCGCTTTTAGTCAAAGACGCTGACAAGCTGACTCTGGGGCAGGAAGTCTGGATCACCACCCCACATGCCATTGAGGGAGTCCTGAGGCAGCCTCCTGACAGATGGATGAGCAACGCACGTATAACACACTACCAGAGTCTCCTTCTCAACCCTCCCAGAGTACGGTTTCTTCCCAGTGCGGCTCTCAATCCTGCCACCTTGCTGCCCGACCCCGACCTAGATGCTCCCCTACATGACTGTGCAGGAATCCTGGAACAAGTGCATGGGATCCGGAAGGACCTGACCGACCAGCCCCTTCCAGATGCAGACGTTACCTGGTTCACGGACGGAAGCAATTTCGTACGGGACGGAAGCAGGTATGCGGGTGCAGCTGTAGTCACTAAAACGGATACTGTATGGGCAGAGGCCCTGCCCTCCGGGACGTCAGCCCAGAGAGCAGAGCCTGTGGCCCTCACCAAGGCCCTGACACTGGGAGTTGGCAGGCGGCTCAACATCTACACAGACAGCCGTTATGCGTTCGCCACCGCTCATGTTCATGGGACAATCTACCAAGAGAGAGGGTTGCTGACAGCAGAGGGGCGGACTATAAAAAATAAACAGGAGATACTTGACTTGCTCTCGGCCTTATGGCTCCCTGCCAAGTTGGCCATCATATACTGTCAAGGGCACCAGAAGGCTGATGACCCAGTGGCAAGAGGAAACCGCAGGGCTGACCAGGCGGCCAAGGCAGTAGCCCTTTCTCCGATCCCCACCATGGCCCTACAGCTCCCAGACCCAGGGGACCCAGTTTTGCCAGTTCAGCCAGGATATTCCCTGGGGGAGTTACAGCGCATTAGGAAGCTTCCCCAAGCAAAAGAGGAGAAGGGGTGGTGGTATACACCGCAAGGGGAGCTCATACTGCCGGACCAGCTTGGAGTGTCCATGATAAAGCACATGCACCGGTTCACTCACCTGGGGGCACGCAAATTAAAGGACTTAATCCGACATGCCGGAATCAAGATTCACCAACAGGACACCAAAATAAAGCAGGTTGTATCTGCCTGCAAGACCTGTCAACTCACAAATGCAAGAACCGGGCCGAGTGAAAAAGGAGCCCGGCTCAGAGGAACCAAGCCTGGAGCACAATGGGAGGTCGACTTCACTGAGGTTAAACCAGGAAAGTATGGCTATAAATATTTATTAGTATTTGTAGATACCTTCTCCGGATGGGTAGAAGCATACCCAACTAAGCATGAAACAGCTCAGACGGTGGCCAAGAAGCTGCTGGAAGACATCTTGCCCAGGTACGGTTTTCCCGCTGAGATAGGGTCGGACAATGGACCAGCCTTTATCTCGCAGGTAACGCAGGCAGTGGCCAAGGCCATTGGGGCAAATTGGAAATTGCATTGTGCTTATAGGCCCCAAAGCTCAGGGCAGGTAGAGAGGATGAATAGAACTCTAACAGAGACCCTTACCAAACTGACCATGGAGACTGGCGGGGACTGGGTGGCTCTCCTTCCATATGCCCTTTACCGGGTTAGGAACTCCCCCTACACCCTGGGTTTTACCCCTTATGAGATCATGTTCGGCCGGCCACCCCCTATTATCCCCAACCTTAAAGCTGACTCTCTTGCAGAATTTGAAAGTCAAGAACTGTTTCTTTCCTTGAGAGGGCTCCAGAAGGCACACGAGGACATTTGGCCGCGCCTCCGCGCTATCTACGAGACTGGCCCAACCCCGACTCCTCACCAGCATAAGCCGGGGGACTGGGTATACGTCAAGAGACACCGCCGGGAGACCCTTGAGCCACATTGGAAGGGTCCTTACGTCGTGGTGCTGACGACCCCCACCGCTCTCAAAGTGGACGGCGTTGCCACCTGGGTCCATCACACCCACGTTCGGCCAGCAGACCCCTCGGCGATCCGTGAAGACTTCATCGCCCAGTGGAGCGTTAGTCGAGACCAATGCAACCCGCTCAAGCTCAAGCTGAGGCGTTCTCAACCTGCCTGATGTTGGTAACCCTGCTCGCGGCCACTCCCACCACCGGGAGTCCCCACACCCCCTTCAACATCACCTGGCAGATCATAGACACCAGCTCGGGGACAGTAGTTAACCAGACTTCTCAAATCCACCCCAGAGACACTTGGTTCCTGGACCTCTATATAGACCTTCTTATCTTCTTTCCTGACATAACAACTGGAAAGCCTATTGGGAATTTCGATGGGCCAAACCTCTCGGGGTCCAGGGACCTCAGAACATTCTATTTCTATGTTTGCCCCAGGCACTCACGAGGACACACCCAGGACTCATGCGGGGGAATGGGGAGCTACTTCTGCGCCTCTTGGTCGTGTGTCTCGACTGGGCACATCTGGTGGGCTCCCCCGAAAACTGACGACCTGATAACCGTGACAAGGTCGGAGGCGCCGCCTTGCCCTGTGGGATTTGGGAGGTATCTCTGTAACCCCGTGCGAATGTCCTTCACAAAACAGGGGAAAAAGGCAACAGGATGGGACGCTGGAAAAACTTGGGGAATCAGACTTTACCATGAGATGAGAGACCCGGGGACGCTGTTTACCCTCCGAGTACAGGCGACACCCCTTACCCAGAAAACCCGTGCAGGGGTGGGACCCAACCGAGTAGTGGCCCTCCAGCCCGCCACCCCCCGAGTGTCCGTGCCCAAGAGCACCCGGACTCCAGCTTCACAGCCCTCTACATCCCCAGTCCCTATCAGGACATCGCCTGCATCCCCTACCCCGGCCCGCAGGCTTCCGCCTGATGCAGACCCCTTGTGGAACACGGTTGTCGGAGCATTCCATGTTCTGAATGCTTCGAGGCCTGACCTGACTGAGTCCTGTTGGCTCTGTCTAGATATCCAGCCACCATACTATGAAGGCATTGCTCTTAGCGGCAAATACACTACAGCCATTAATTCCAGCTCCTGTAGGTGGCAGCAGTCTGCTGCAAGGCTAACCCTCCAGACAGTAACAGGACAGGGCACTTGTATAGGCCACGTGCCCCCAGAACAGTCGCATCTCTGTAATGAGGTCCTTACTGTTCCCAATAAGACAGTGTATCTACTTCCCCCTGAGAATACCTGGTGGGCCTGTTCCAGTGGCCTCGCCCCCTGCATCCACACAAGAGTCCTCAACTCCCCGAGGGAAGGCTTTTGCACACTCGTCCAGTTGATCCCCAGACTCATATATCATACGGGGGACGAGATACTTAACAGGTTTGGCTCTGCCAATCCCAGAAGCAAGAGAGAGCCTATTACCGCCCTGACTATGGCTGTGCTCTTGGGGCTCGGGTTGGCAGGAGCAGGAACTGGGATATCATCACTCGTCATCCAGGATAAGAATTATGGGATTCTGAGGGCGGCCATAGATTTAGATATAGAAAGAATCGAGAAATCAATCTCTCATCTACAGGAGTCACTCACTTCCCTATCGGAGGTGGTACTACAAAATAGGAGGGGATTAGACTTATTGTTCATGCAGCAAGGGGGCCTTTGTGCGGCTTTGGGAGAGGAATGTTGCTTCTATGTCGACCACTCCGGGGTCGTAAGAGAGTCTATGGCCCTCCTGAGAGAAGGATTGCAGAAGCGCAGGTTAGAAAGGGAGAGATCACAGTCCTGGTATGAATCTCTATTCAACTGGTCCCCCTGGTTAACCACCCTCCTCTCTGCCCTAGTTGGGCCCCTTATAATCCTACTCCTGCTGCTGACCGTCGGACCCTACATCATCAATAGATTAGTTCAGTTCATCAAGGAACGAGTAGGGGTCGTGCAGATGATGGTGCTACACACTCGGTATAAGCCTCTACCAACGGAAGAAGAGATGGGGTGCCAACTGACCCATGATTGGGTCTGTAAGTCTCATGACAAAGGGGGAATGATAGAGCCAAATTACCGTGCTGCCCCTCCCTGTAGACTGCAAGAATGTATCAGTTGCATGTACCTACCAATAGGAATGTAGAGAGGTGGACTCAGTCCACTTTAGGCAAGCTGCCCAGTGTGCCCCTGTGTAACTGGACCCCTCACCCTACCCCTGACCAATCATGGTGGTCATAAACACTCTCCCTGCCCACTGCTTGAGACCCCCTTTAAAGCCTTTGTTCTGGCGAGAGAGGTTCTCTTTTTCCCCGGTGAGCGCTGGAGATGAGAGCTCGTGCTAGCACGAATAAAGGTTCTCTTGCAGTTACAGCGGGTCTTGGCTCCTTCCTGGGGGGTTTTTGGGGATTCTGAACACTGGGCATTACATCTGAACCTTATATACAGTACATGTTGACTTCAGAAATGGCTTTGTTTTCTATTTAACCAAATACAACAACCCAGGAGAAAAAATAAAATTCAGAAAACTTTTTTCTTCAATTAACGTGTCTCAGGTTTTAATTTAACAGCTTCTCAGTGCAGCCTCTCTGTCTTGACTTTCCCACACTGACCTCTTTGTAGAAGCCGGTGAGTGGAGCTCTGGTTCTGTGAGAAATGGCGGAGAGCTCACAGGTTTGATCAAACCACTAGAATTTAGCAACAAGGGCTTTCAGTGAGTGTTGGTTTCTTTATTTAATAAGCTGTAAATCAGTCTAAAATCTTCACTATTGAACTCTTCCTGCTTAAAAGAAATTCTATAGAGAGTATTTTTATCCCTCATTAATGGACCTTCCTTCACCCTTCTCATGATAAACAAGTTCTCAGAGTAAAAAACAAACAAAAATCTACCATCCCTTTCACACTACATTGTCCATACTAACACACACACACACACACACACACACACACACACACAATAGGACATTTTCTTTGTTGCCATTTCATGTTGAAATTTGTAAGAAAACAGGGGACAAGTTTCATGAATGCAGAAATATTTCAGACCCTCAACCACGATGAATTTTGGTGAAGTCCATTCCCAGACATTTAAAGTGGGAAACAAACAAACGGCCACAGAAATAGTGGTGTGGCCATCACTGTGAGGAGAACACTGGGGCCACATCCATGTTGGTTTCTAAAGACAGTGACACCAAGGCTGTTGGTTGGAACTGGGGACCCTGAGAAAGCAGGTACCTGCCAAGAAGGACTCTTTTTGGCTAAATCGACTCAAATTGATAAGTCAGACCCTTGCAGCCATTTCTACGGGAGGAGGAGGGTCACCAGGAGGGCACTTCAAGGAGAAGACTGCACTGAACTGCCTGCCTGCACTGTGCTCCTGCATCTGGGCCAGCCCTTAGAAAGGAGTCCCTAGAATATATTTCAATCTTTAAGACTGAGGCTTTCCCCATTCATTTGGAAATGTGCACTTATATCCTTATCAGCATTTTCTCTAACCAATCAGAGCAGCTCCATTCTGACCAATCAGGAGAGTGCTTTTTGGACAATCAAACTTTGAGGACTTGGAGTCTTGTCTTGCATGAGGATGGACCAATCAGAGACCAGGGGTGGAGACTTCTCTCTATTTGAGCCAGCTTCTTTCTGGCTCTGGGAGCACACTTTCTCTTTCCACTCAAGATTAATTCCTGGAGAAACAGGAAGAGGGAGATGGAATGGAGCAGGTGGAGCAGAGCAGAGCAGAGCAGAGCAGAGCTTGCTAGCCAGAGAGGGCCACCTTGCCACCTGCTGCTTCATACTAGTAACTGAGCTGCATCACAATTGAACTGTTTGCACTGAATAAAGTTTCCTTCTTCACTGCACCCTAAATTGGGGATTCCTGGTGGCACTGAACTGGCACTGATAACCATCAGCTGACAGGACTGTTTTATCTTATACTGGAGGTCCCTCCCCACCTCACAAAACAAAAACAAAAGCACAGAAAAACAACCAATTTGGAGTATACAGATGAGATTCAGAGGGGCTAGTTTGCCCTCTAAGAGGTGATACATTATGTCCTCTCAGTGATTCACACTTAGGCAAGAACCAGGCCATCAGGTCCTTGCCAGAGATCTGAGTTCCCTAGACTCAAAAAGGTGCTCATCTCCTGAGTAATCCACCCTCATCTAGCCTTCTACTGGCAGTGCCCAGACTGCTGCTGTGCTCACCCTGCTGCCCCACCCTGCTCCTTCTGCCTCTCCACCCCGGCACCCCACCCCCCAGCGCCGTCCCCTCTTCCCCGCAGGCCCAGAGCTGACTCATTTCAGGAAAAGCATGACACGTGGGCATTGTCAGATCCCGAGCCCCTCCCACTCAGCACCCACTTCCGGGATTATTTAAGGGCTGTGCTTGCACTGCAGGCATCTTCAGCTCCTGAGCCCCTCCCAGGCACTAGCCAGCAACAGGTGAGGCATCAGGCCCATTAGGAAAGTGAGACTGAGCCAGTGGGGGCTGCCCTGTGCTGGGATCTGCCAGCTGCTAACTCCTGGCTCAGCCCTGGCCTTTGGTGGGCTGGGTACCCGCAGCCCCTGCCCTTTCACTGGTCTTGCTGCCTGCACTGCTCATCTGAGCTGGAGAGGACACCTAAAACATCCCCCACCCAACCCCCTAATCTGGGGCTGGAGGGCCAGCTGACCTGCAATGGACTGGACGCTGCCTTGTGGCTGGAAGCCAGAGCCAAGC
The DNA here is from genome assembly GCF_027574615.1 of Eptesicus fuscus. Taxonomy (NCBI): domain Eukaryota; kingdom Metazoa; phylum Chordata; class Mammalia; order Chiroptera; family Vespertilionidae; genus Eptesicus; species Eptesicus fuscus. Next base: position 93,103,697 of record NC_072481.1, read on the forward strand.
CTGAGATTATATTTTTATTTCTTTCTCAACTCCCTGCTTCCCTGAGCAGTTTGTGACAGTTTTTAGGCAGCCCTGGAGGCACAGCTTTTCATTGCTGGGAGGGAGGGAGCCAGGGAGGGAGAGAGGGAGGGAGGGAGGGAGGGAGGGGAGGCCAATGTGATCCTAGAGGTTACTTTCCAATAACAACAGTCATACCTGAATGTATTTCTTACAGGGAAGCAGCCAGCACAACTATCCTTCCTTGCCCATCTCTGTGGAAACAAGCTGTGAGACAAGTCAGGATTGGTAAGCAGGCTTCTGGGCTGAGGAGGAAGGCCAGTCACCAGCACCTGAGGGTGTCAGAGGGGATGCTTGTCCCCTGCTCCTGGTGGGCTGCACCCCGACCCTAAGGCCTGTGCTGGGTTTCCAATCTCTCACTTCCTATACCAGCCTTGAGACTTGGGACACTTCACCTCTCTAAACATTCGCAACTGAATCTTGAAAATGAGGAAAATTGATCACTTTGCTGAAATTTGCTTTAATGTGGAGTGGGTAGCTATGATTTTCTAGTAGAAAATTATCATTTCGGGTAAAGGGTGGGATATGGGTGAGCTCCCCTGCTGAGCAGGAAAGGCCCAGTCCTGGCTGCTGAGTCTGCAAGTCAGAGCCCTCCAGGGTCCCTGGGTCCTGTCCCGGGTCTCTGATGGATCCTGGTCCGGTTCCCCCCTGTGAGCTCATGAGACAGTGCTCTTGCCCTCCTGGAAAAAGAAAAGGAAGTACAAGTGTCCGGTGTTTCAGGGCGGGGAAGACGTGCAGACCTGTCGTTGCCTAATTTGCTGTGTGCTAGGCCTCTGTCCTGTGTCGTAGCCTCACCATGGAGCAGCTGAGCTTGGCCAACACCCGGTTCGCAGTGGACCTCTTCCGCACCCTGAAGGACAACAACCCCTCCGGGAACATCTTCATCTCCCCCATAAGCATTTCCTCGGCGCTGGCCATGGTCTTCCTGGGGGCCAGAGGCACGACCGCGGCACAGATGTCCAAGGTCAGCAGGAACTAACAAAAGGAGCCTGGGTTCCCTGTGAGTCCCTGCTGAGAAGGCGTGCCTTTGAGCTCTTACAGGTGTTTTAAACACTGTACTGTGTGTTCCACAGCGACACACGACGAGGCCGGACTTCCAGAAAAGCCCCAAGAACAGTTCATTTACATGCAGGCTTTCACTCATGATTGAGTCCTTACTGAGCACATTCATGTGCCAGGCCCTGTTTTTTGTTTGGCTGAGGATACAGCAGTGAAGAAAGCTGTGAAAGCCCCGGTGTGGGCTGCTTCTGTTGCAGTGGGCAAATCTTTGAAGGCATCTCCTCTCCATTCAGATTTTTCAGTTTCTGCTTTGCATGCAACCCGCTACTCATTAATAAAGGCCTGCTGTGCAATGTTACCTTTCAGCACAAAGTCACACAGGGAATGCACCAAGTGGAGAGGTTGGCGGTGTTGCCTTTTTGAGGGAACAGGCCACCGTGGGATTATATACTGCTGAGGCCTAGCCCGGTGCCTGGCACAGGTGCCTGTGTGGGTAGGAGGGTCCGAAGGAGAGGAAAGAAGTGAGGTATGGCCGCTGCAGGGACTGGGCCAAGCCCTGGGTGGTAAGGCAGGTCCCTGTCACAGCGAGAAGAAGCAGTGACGCCTGGCCTTCCACCTGGCCTTCCTGGGTGTGGGCCGCACCACTGTGCTGTGTGGTCTTTGTTGAATTCTGAGCCGGGACCTCCCGCTCTCCTTGAAGTAGGGGAAAGAGTACAAGGTGCCAGCAACTGGGGAAGGTCCAGCCTTGGATTCAAGTTTATCCATCTGTTCCAGCTCCAAATCTTTTATTTCCGCATTTTCTGAAAAACCAATGGTCGTTACCACTGCAGACATGAAAGCATTTTTATATTTTCCAAAACCCACTTTTTATTTTACCCCCAGTAATAATGGTTAGTTGCTTCTTGCAGGTTAATGTCAGCTTCTATTTTGAGGTTTATCCAGGCACTGTAGTACCTCAGGAAAAATAGTTTTAAGGGTTCCCCTGGTTTTCCATTAAAGCAGATCTATCACAGCAATTGTGCAAACATTCCCTATCTTGGTGAGTAACTGGGCTTTGTACATTGTGTAGATTTATTCTTTGTGTGTAAAATAAGGAACCAGCCCAGGACTCATAAAACCATAGAGATTCTTTATTTGTAACATGAAAATTAAACTTTTGGTGAATATTAAGTTTATAGATGTTATTTTTAAGTTACTGATGCTGATAGTGTAGTTTAAAAATCCCCTCAATTCTGTAATACCTTTGTGCTCCCACATAGGGGATGATTCTCAATTTTACTGTTTATTTCTGAGAACTTTCAGTAAAACTCTCTTTGATACAGAACTTATATATGAATATACCAGTTATTGTTTTCTTTGGAGAAAAAGCAGACACAGGTAAATATTTAGCCTATTAACCACTTACATTCATGGGACTATTATTATAAAAAGAAGTGATATAAAAAGAGCTTATGATGTAATTATGTCGCACAAAGCTATACATTTTAGATTCTCTATTCTTTCGTTCTCCAATGAAATTTTAATAAAGTATTGGGCTGATATTAATAAAGTATTAATAAAGCTGATATTATTGATAACTAGTAATATAAGCATTAATTTAATTTGATAGGAGCAAATGTCAAGGAATCCGTTTCAAAATAAATGGCTGCAGAAAGAATGTTTTCTCTATTTTAGACTCTTCACTTCGATGCGGTTAAGGAGATTCATTCCAGTTTCCAGAGTCTGAATGCTGATATCAACAAGCGCGGGGCTCCCTATATTCTGAAACTTGCTAACAGGTTATATGGAGAGAAAACCTATGAGTTCCTCCCTGTGAGTACTTTACTTTCACATCTAAAACTCACCAAACAGTGCAGACATTTTCCAGCACAATCAAGTCACAGACGTCAGTTTTTATTTTTATAAACATTCAGAAAGCAATACAGAATTTACACATATGGCAGTGTCCCCATTAGAGATTCGATTTCATTTGATAGTCTTCACAGGAACAGATTGACCCTGGCTGTTTTACTAAAGCAAGAGTGAATTCCATAATGCACTCCCCAGAACAGTCAGTGTATACTTATTTCTGAAAATGTTAGCCAAAGGTTAGAAAAGAATTGGTAAATTTTATGCAACACAAAAACTACTGAACTGTACCCTTAAAATGATTAAGGTGGTAAATTTAATGTTATGTGTTTTTTACCATAATGCAAAAAGTATAAGGGTTAGAATTTTTTTTTGTTACAGGAAATTTATGTCTTTTAGGACAATTTTTATTGCTTTTAAGGATTTTATAAAACCAGTTCTGTATGTAATTGGAATTATCCGTGATTTTGTTTGTTTGACCTCTTTTTTATTTTTTTTTAATTTTAAACAGGAGTTCTTAGCTTCAACCCAGAAAATGTATGGAGCTGAACTGGCCAGTGTAGATTTTCAGCGAGCCTCTGAAGATGCAAGAAAGGTGATAAACGCGTGGGTCAAAGGGCAGACTGAAGGTAAGAGAGTGGGCCGAATGTAGTCATTCAGGACACACTGGCCGTTCTTTTCCTCCTTCCACTTCCCCAGCCTGCAGATGATTCCCTGCCCTTTTCCTCTGCCCTCACCCTCTCGCTGGGGCTAACCTCTGCCACTGCCCAGAGCCAGACAGCTTTTAAATGTGGAAATTCCTCAAAGTGGGAACTTCAATGCTTTCACTGAAGCAGCTAAATATTTTCCCCATAAATTCACAAAACCACATTTAAAAATTAAAACTAACATTGAATGTAGGATAAAAAGGATAAAGCTTTGAGAAAAATCCATCCTGGCCAGATTATGGAAAAGAATCCTATATAATAAAAGCCTAATATGCGAAGTTCCTGGTCATCCAGTCGGTTGTCTATTCAACCAATCAAAGTGTAATATGCTAATGATATGCTACGGCCACTCAACTGCTCACTATGATGTGCACTGATCACCAGGGGGCAGACGCTCCAAGTGGTTGGGACTGAGGGAGACAGGCAAGATATGCCCTGGCAGTCTCCCCCAGTCCCTTCCTGAGTGGCCAACCTCCTGCATCCCTCCCCGGCCCCGAGTGTGCATCGGTGGGGTCCATCCTCTTGGCCTATGCCCTCTCACAATCCGGGACCCCTTGGAGGATGTCGGAGAGCCAGCTTTGGCCCAATTCCACTCAAAGCAGGAGCTGCCCCTTGGTGGTCATTGAGCTCCCACAGGGGGAGCACCCACTCAGCCAGAAGCTGGGCTCACAGTTGGTGAGTGCAGCGGCGGTAGTGGGAGCTTCTCCTGCCTCCAAAGCAGCGATAGGGATGTCTGACTGACGGCTTAGGCCCACTCCCCATGGAAAGTTGGGGGTCCCTAAGCCGGCAGTCGGACATCCCTTGAGGGCTCTTGGACTTCAAGATGGCGCAGGTCAGAACGAGGGACCGAATTTGGTGCACCGGCCTCTAAGTCTGTAACAATAAAAGCATAATATGCTAATTAGAGGAGACAACCTTCTGGAGACCTTCCGGGCGAAGCTGTGGCAGTGGGGGCTGAGGCAGCCACAGCAGCAGGGGCCAAGCCCCTCGCACGATTTTCATACCTGGGGCCTCTGGTATTCTCATACTTGTGACACAAACTCCTGTGACCATAGTATTTTGGCAAATGTCTTATCTAAGCTGTCGGGGTGGCTCCATCTCAGCTGTTTCTCCACCACATCTCTCTCTAACCTCATCAAGGTCTGAGGCCGGGCACTTACCCAACACCTGTCTCCCATCCAAGGCGTTCGTCATGGCCATGCTGTGGTCACAGGGGAACTGGTGTTTCCGAGGACTAACTGTCCTCACCTTTGGATATCTGTTAAAATACTGTCTGTGAGAGCAGCTTCCACCTGGAGGCTTTGAAGAAATGACTTACTTAAAAATCATTTTCATTAAGAAATATTGTTTATGCCTGCCACAGAATGGCCATTCACAAAGAAGGCTCATTGTTTCTCATATAATGCAGAGAAGATTGTCCTGCTTTTAGCTTTTAAACCCTTTAGTTGGTTTACTTACAGTTGAAACACACTGGTAGGGTGTTCCTAACTTAATACATTAATGGGAATTAAATAAAAGGTATAAATTTGTATTGCATTACAATACAATTCAAAATTGGAATACTGATATGTGAATGTTTTTTAAAAAAACTTACTTTATTTCTTTAGGGAAAATTCCAGAATTGTTGGCTGCAGGCGTGGTTGATAATATGACCAAACTTGTGCTAGTTAATGCCATCTATTTCAAAGGAAACTGGCAGAAGAAATTCAGTCAAAAGGCCACAACCGATACACCTTTCAGATTGAATAAGGTGAGATGATGTGATTACAAAATTGCTCTTTTCTCTAAGAAAATGCAGATAATAATGTGAATGACTTGGTTTTTTCGACTGTTCAGAAAGACACAAAAACAGTGAAAATGATGTATCAGAAGAGCACATTCCCACTTGGCTACATCGAGGACCTTAAGTGCCGGGTGCTGGAGCTGCCTTACCAGGGCGGGGAGCTCAGCATGGTCATCCTGCTGCCAGATGACATCGAGGACGAGGCCACGGGTCTGAAGAAGGTAACGGCTCCCACGCTCATGCTTCATGTTTCCGTCTGACCCAGCGGGGCTGCCTGTGTGTATGTTGTGTGGTTGTAGCCCATCAGTGTTTGCTACTCTGAAGCCCTAAGATGAACTTTTCAGCGACTGTCAGTGAACAGTTGTGGTGGGGGACATCTAAGGACCTATGTTAAATTTAACATGTCAGATGCTGGCCGTCCGCTGCGCGCTGCTCACCGCCCAGCTGGCCGTGCCGGGGGCTGCGGCGGCCCCGTGGCGCTGTCAGTGCTGAAGCTGGAGAGCGATGTGCTGACCAGCAGGCCCGGCGCCAACGTTACCCTGACCTGTCCAGGCGGGAAACCGGGGGCAATGCCACGGTCCACTGGGTGCTCAGGAATCAGGTGACGGGCTCGAGCCACGACTGATGGGCTGGTTTGGGAAGGAGGCTGCTCCTGAGATCCCTGCAGCTCAGCGGCTCCGGGAACTGTTCAGGCTACCAGGACGGCCTCCGGGTTGGAACCGTGCGCAGGCTGGTGGCGGGTCCTCCCGAAGCGCCTCAGCTCTCCTGCTTCCGGAAGAGCCCCGCCAGCAACGCCGTCTGTGAGGGGAGCCCGCAGAGCCCCGGTCCCGGAGCACCAGGGCCGTGTTGTTGGTGAGGAAGTCCCAGCACGGTCCGGCGGGGAGTCCCAGAAGTTCTCCTGCCAGCGGGCAGTCCCCGAGGGAGGCAACGCTTTCTACAGCGTGTCCCTGTGCGTGGCCAGCAGTGCTGGCAGCAAGTCCAGCAGACCCCACACATTTGAGGGTCACGGAATCCTGCGACCCGACCCACCCGTCAACATCACGGTCACCGCCGTGGACCGAAACCCCCGCTGGCTCACTGTCGCCTGGCAAGACCCGCCCTCCTGGAATTCCCGTTTCTACAGGCTGCAGTTTGAGCTCCGATACCGGGCCGCACGGTCCAAGGCATTCACAGCACGGATGGTCCAGGAGCTCCAGTATCACTGCACCATCCGTGATGCCTGGAGTGGCAGGAGGTGCGTGGTGCAGCTGCGCCCCGGGAGGATTTGGGCACGGCCTGTGGAGCGAGTGGAGCCAGGAGGTTCTGGGCACCCCCTGGACAGAACCCATGAGCTTTTTAACTCCGCCCACGGTGGAGGTGTCCTCCACGAAGGCACCTACTACCAAGAAAGACAAGGACAGCATCTCCTCAAACTATGCCGCAAATACGACAAGCTTCCCAGTGCAAGTCTCCAGTTCCACTGTACACACTCCTGGTGGCCGGAAGCCTGGCCTTCGGAACGCTCCTCTGCATTGGCCTTGTCCTGAGGTTCAGGGAGACGTGGCAGCTGCAGGCCCTGAAAGAAGGCAGGACCAGCAGGCACCCACCGTATTCCTTGGGACAGCTGGTCCCCGAGAGGCCGAAGCCCACCCCAGTGCTGGTCCCCCACATCTCCCCGCCAGTGTCCCCCAGCAGCCTGGGGTCGGATAACACCTGGAGGCACAGCCAACCCCATGCCAGCGGCTCACAGAGCCCGTATGACATCAGCAACAGAGATTCCTTCTTCCCCCAGTAGCCGGCGGGCTGGCGCCTGGCGGGCTGGCGCCTGGCGGGCTGGGGTGTCAGACCCGCTGAAATGTGTGGATGGCAAAGCACACGCGGCTTCTCACCGTCGTTTCAGATCATCTCAGGTGCGTGGGGCCTCTGGCTGTGCTGTCACAGAGGGGCCTCACAGAAGGTTCTGGGTGAACACAGGTGTGCTGGCCTGATCAGAAGGAAGAGGTGGTTGAGTTTTTGAACCCCTCTTTCCCACAGCCCTGCCTGCAGGGGTTACAGTGAACGTGGGCCCCATGCAGGGAGCACTGTCGAGTCCACTGGACACTCGGGCGGGCAGAGCCGGGCATCTGCAGAGGCCTCGGACCCTGGGCTTCGTGTGGACAAGCTGCCGGCCCCCTGCTCACCTGACCTGGCACCACATGCCGCACCCTCAGGAGGTGGGATGGATTTCCAGCCAAAGACACCCCCCCAACCCGAGTCACCTATCTCCTGGCCCACGGCACAGTTTCACCTTCTAGCTCAAACTCTTGAAGCCCAAGAGCCTTTGCAATTCAGTTTCCTAGGCCTGAGGCCGGCGTTTCTTCAGTCGCCCAGGCTGGGGGAGCTCTCGACTGTCTTGCCTCTCCTCCCCAAGCTGGATACAGCTGAGGGGAGCGTGAGTAGCATCTCAGGACCAGGTGGTTTGAAGTGGAATTGCAATGAGCTCCTCATTAGCATGTTGCTCAGTGTGAATGTTAACCTTAAGCACCTGCTGAACCCAGAAGCCACTGCACTGACTCAGTTTCCCTCTCTGGATCCCAGGACTTGAGGGGGAGAGAAACAGAGGGAGTAGGGGCGTGGCGACAAGGTCTCCACTCACAGTAACGGTGCTGGGTGAGACGCAGCCTCTGGAAACCTCTATTCTCCTTCCTCCGTGCCCCCCCGCCCCTGAAAGGAGAACAGCATTGGGGGAGGGCTCCCGCCATGGGGTGGGCGGGGTGCCAGGGAGACCAAACTGTTGGACTCAAACTGTTTATTGTGTTTTCACCTGAGCCTGAGTACCGAGGAGAGAACGTATGTGAAAAGACATAAGAACCGGCAAGAATGTATGTTAACTTGGTCTTTACAGAGCGCTGAGGTTCTCCCTGAGAGCACGCAAGGCCCCGTGCTAGCCGAGCATCTGTAGGTAAACAACTCGGCCAGAAGCCCTCACTGTGTTTGGCACAAAACTGAGTCAAATGAGAAAGAGGAGGAGAAAAAAGAAATGATTTTCCCCTCTTAGAGAAGAGACTCTGGTTTCATTCTAAATTTTGTTTTTGTCTTAAAAGTGAAAGAAATTGCCTGCTGCTTCTCTAATTTAAGGGAAGAGCAGCTGTGACTCCTCCCTTTCTCCCTCCTCCCGCCCCCGAGGTTGGGAAGGACCGGCTTCCGGGTTGGTGTTGGGAAGGGGCCTCCCAGGGCTGCCAAGCAAGGTCAGTTGCAAACCCCCACCCCCGACAGCCAGGAGCCCTGGTTACCCGGGGGCAGGGGAATTCACTGCTGCCCGCCCTCAACCGGTGCCTTCCTCTTCTTTAGTTCCTTGAATTTGATTCAGTTCAGCTAAATGTCTAGCCGTGACTCTGAGACTAACCCACTTCAGCTCACTTTTCTGTCCGGGCTTTGAAAATTCAGTGATGAGCGGGGTTCCCCAGACTAGTACCCTCCAGCATCATGGGGTGTCCCGGAAGGAGGCTGTGATTAAAATCCGTTGGGTAACTGTGGACCAAAAATTTACCAGACCACAACCTTTTCTAGGAGTCTGGCCTTTCAGAAAAACACCCGCCAGCACCGGGCAGGTGGCAAAGGGTGAACATGACCGCCTTTTATTTGCTGTTTGCTGGTTTCAAACTGTTACTATGTTGGGCAAGTGGCGCTTTTCATTGCTGGCTTTGACTCAAGTGTCAGACCCCATTGCTGCCTTAGGCAACTCTCTTAAGTGTGACGGAAGGCAGGCAGTGTGTGTGTGTGTGTCTGTGTGTGTTTCTATAAAGTTTCTTTGAGAACGGCAAAAATGCTGTTAAAGGGAAATATTTAAAAAAACAAAACAAAAACGAGACTGCCTGAGAAAGGGTGATTCTGCCCCTGGTTCTTTAACGCTTTATAAAGGTTTTAACCACAACCTCTGTTACCAGAGCCAGGAGGAGCCCTGCTAGTGGGAGATGTGAAATCAGATAGCCCCTGATGATTGAGAGCGAGGCAGCTTTGATCTCCAAATTGTTATTACTTTCATTATTATTGTAATGGCACTGCTTTTTTTTTTTTTAATTGAAGAGGGTGTTTTGTTTTTTTTTTCTTTACATTTTTATAAGCTAGTGTACATGAAGGAAAAGTGTTTGTCTTCTCTGGGTTGTGGGCTTTGCTCAGTGGACACAGGTGTACACCCTACGCTTTCTCTGTCCTCGGATCTATGGTCCGTGACCCTGTGTTTTCAGCCCCCGGGTCATTCTCACCTGTGTTTCTGCAGCTCACGCGCTGCCTTTTATCCTCAGCAAAGGTCTCCTCTCCCAGTGCCCGCAGCAAGCTGCCCCAGCCAGCTGTGAGAGGTCGGCATGCTGACAGTGGAGAGTACACATGACAACTTATCCTTCTGGGTTGGAAAAGTTACAAATATGCTGGTTCAAGATCTTAACTAAAGTGGTCATTAATTCGTGTAGCATTAGGAAACTGTTTGTTCAGATGTCAAGGGGGCGGCCTTGGCTGTGCCTGTGAAGCCATTGGTAACTCAGAGAGCTCTTTGCTCGGATGGGGCCCAGGCCCCCGCTGGTTTTCTGCCAGGCTCTGGGCTCACTCTGTGTTGATTTCCCTGCTCTCCTGGGGAGAGAGGGTGGTGGCAGGAAACACCTTCATTAGGTGTGGAGTCTGCTGCTGGGACTGGGGCGGCAGTCCACCTGGTGGCGAACAGAGCCCCGTGGAGCAGGCCGGGAGGGACCGTGGGGTGTGGGTCTTCTGCAGAATGCCCAGGAACCTCTTGCCCTGCTGCTTGGTGCCGAGCTGTATTGCCCCCTCTAAGGTTGACTCTGCTGGGGAGGAAGCTGGCATCCAGCTCCAGGTGGAGTTGGTGAGAAACTTACCTTAATTTGGAGAAGCAGGGGCAACTGTTCGGTCTTTCAGACCATGAGCATGGAACCCAGTTTTCCCATGTGGACAGCGGGGCTGCGACTGGAAGGCCGCCTGTCTCCAGTCCTGCACCAGACGCTCCTGAGCGTCCCCTAGAGGTCCTGCCAGCATCATATGCGCTCTGTGGTCTGGTGCTGGCGCAGGTGTGTTTCTATGGCAACCTTCATGATTTTTGTTAATTTGCTAATTTTTATTTTATTTTATTTTCAATTATGGCTGGCATTCAATATTGTTTTGCAACCTTAATGATTATTAAGGAACATTCTCAGTTGTATGAACATATGCTCGAACCAAGATCTGCTTTAGAAGGAACGGATTGGAACAGCATGTAGCAAGGCTGTTAATTAATAGGGAAACCATTTTTGGATGGCGATCACACAACTGTTAAATACCTCAACTTTTCTTTTGGAGATGAAAATAATAGTTTTAAGTTTTTATTTTTTTACCTAATTACCTAAGAGCAAATACCAAAGGCTGATGTCTGTATATGGGGCAAAGCGTCAGTATAATATGTATTTCAATGTTTTATTGTTTTATCAGCTATTTTGCATTTAAAGTGAAAATTGTGTTTGAAATAAACAATTTCTAAAGCTGAAAAAATAAATAAATTTAACATGTCAGTGGCAGCTCACAGAAATTTTCTTAAATGAACTTTAGAGGAAAGTGCAGTAAAATTAGAATTATTTTATTGAAACAAATATATTAAAATTAAAAATCCCTAAACATTTATATTACATAGCTTCACCTTATACTATGAGATCCTATTATTACACTGGTCATTCTCATCACAATTCATATAGATTGTGAATTAAATTTCTAAGAGCTACATGGCAGAGAAGACCCATATGAAAGCTAAGCCTATTTTCTCATATGAACTTTGTATGATGTTTCTATTTTATTTCAGTTAAAGGCAAAGACATTTCTTGTCAGGCTAGGACTAGGCAAATCTGTGAAGATTATGGTTTTCTTTAGTGTCTCTACCCTGCTGCGTGGTTTTTCTCTACCCTCTCCCTAACCAAACTGTTATCAGGAAGAGGTCCAATATTAATTATTTGCATGTATAAAGTCTGCATTAAAATCAGTATGTTCCTTCTTTTAATTGTATTTTCATATTTGTCTCTTCTCTGATTATAAAGAGAAATTCTCCAGCCTCATAAAAGACATAATCAGCATCAGTAGAACAAGTGGAATGATGGGTCCATTCTAGTCCAATAGTAGTAGTAATATGCTAATGATAATAGCTGACATTCTTGTGGCACTTACTGTGTCACATTAAATCATTTAATGCTCACAACAATGCTATAAGGTAGGTACTATTATTAACCCTCTCCCAATTTTAGATGAGGAACTAGTCCCTTTTCTTTTTTTACCCACAAGCTAAATCTATTAGAGATTACTTCAGCACAGTGAGTTCACAGAAAACCACAGTGATCAGTAGGGTTCAGAATAGAAGAAATAGAATAAAATATTTGAATTTTACCTTGCACCAATCAACCAGTTAAAGGAATAACAGCCATCCTGGCCTATCACAGTAATCCAGTGTGGTAGGGGTTTAGGAAAGCCTGGGTTGATGGATGGGTGGGTGGGTGGATGGATGGGTAGTTGAAGCATCTGATGTCCAAAGTTCCTGTTACTTGGGCCCTTGATGGCTTGGAACACAGGTCTGTTCTATTACCACCAATTGCTGAAAAGAAATGAAATCCTCAAAATGGCATCTATTTTGGTACAAAACATGAAAGAAGCTAATTAGCAACTGATAACATGAGTCCATTCATGTAAATACTGTTTATTACCTTGCTTATGTGAAGTAGTTCTCACCTCTTCTTTTGCCCATTCTCATTTCAGATCGAAGATCAATTGACCTTGGAAAAACTGCATGAGTGGACCAAACCTAAGAATCTGCGTTCCACTGAAGTCAAAGTCCACCTGCCCAGGTTCAAGCTGGAAGAGAGCTACAACCTCAACTCTCACCTGGCCAGCCTGGGTATAGAGGAGCTCTTTACTACCAGGGCTGATCTGTCTGGCATGTCAAGAGCCAGAGATCTTTTTGTATCAAAAATTGTCCACAAGTCTTTTGTGGAAGTAAATGAGGAGGGCTCAGAGGCAGCGGCTGCCACAGCTGCAATTTGCGTGGGTTGCTCGCTTATGCCAGTGGAAAATTTTGTGGCCGACCATCCATTCATTTTTTTCATTCGACACAATCCCTCAACTAACATCCTGTTCTTAGGCAGACTTTCTTCCCCGTAGAGAATGGAAATCCAAGGCCAAGGTCACAGCTTTACCACTGGCCCTTTCAATGGTGATAGTCTTCATATATCTTCCGCAACAAATCTACCATCCCAATCAAATCTCTAACTTCCTTTGTAATGTCAGCTCTGTTGGCTGTTTACACGCATTAACTTTGGCATAGGTGTCTATTTTCCTTTCTTTATATTGATAAATTCAGTGATTGCTTTTGAATGCACCAAGCAGATATGTAGATGCTTGACAGTGTAGTAAACTAAGAAACTGCTGTACTCTCTTGATAGCCATGAGAAAAATTATAACATTGTAATTTATTTCACAGATAGACTTCTGGAAGCTATGATAGAGAGACATTCATTGTTGAAGGGAGGCTTAAAAACAGACATTCAATTGAAATAAAGGAGAGCAGCCCAATTAAGGGTTGGATTATGAAGATAAATTTGCCTTGGCCAGTGTTTCTGACCCTTTGTTCTACAGGATTAGTATTCTATTATAGGCCCTCTGACTTCAAACTAGTAAAGAGCTTATTTTTCCATTCCACCTGGTTGGTAGTTTGTGTGGGATCATGAGGAGTTAAGAAGTGTCTTATCTTAAAAGATGCCAGGAAACCACAAAAAAGGAAGTGTAGTAGGAGAGACTGTTAAGCTAGAAGGAATACAAAGATCACACTGTTACCAGCTTCTTGTGTGTTTTCTGTAAGGGCTCCTGATTTCCATCATCTAGTCCAGACTGTGATAGCAATGGGATGGCTTTATGCAATGCTGGATGGGGAGGGGCTCTGTGATCATTATAAACCTTAGTCAAATGCACTCCTTGGAATGGGGATTGAAATGCTGCATTTTCTTGCTCCCACAAAGCTGGTGGGCTGGCTAATAAGGTTTCCTAAGATTCTGCTAGCCTGACTGTTCTCAGTCCTCTTCTTTCTATCTGATCCCAGAAGAGACAGGACTAATGGGGTTCTTGGACTGAAAATATTGACATCCATGATGATAGTCAGTGACTCCATGAAAGAAAAAGATTTTAGCAAATCTGTTGACAAGCTTTCCTTCCTTTTTTTTCTTAAAATACAGTACTGGCTTCTACAACATTCAAGGTTCTCTTAGCTATAGGAAAAACAAGAAAAGCAAGTCACTGCATTCTGTAATCCTTCTCTTTGGGCTCTTATGCTAAAATCTACTCAGTGATTTAGAGTAAATTGTGCTAATCAGGTAGAAACTGAACTGCCTGGTCCCATGCAACTCTGCTCAAATCCTTCTCTTTCTTTATATATGAGAGAACAGGCTCTTGTAATATAAATAAATTATTGAAGGTTAAAACACCTAATAAACTTCAGAGCAGAAACTAGAATTCAATAAATATTTTATGTGGAGAACATCTAATTCTTTAATGTAATGGAGAATTAGGTAACTCAGACCTTTTAACACAACAAAAAACCCAAAGCAAGCAAGCATGAGCCCAAAGGCAGGGGAGCTGCCATGATTATGAAGAAGTACTCAGCAATCCAGGGTAAATTGGTGACTATGGAAACTGGGGCCACTTTTCCTCCAGGGGCATTTCCCAACCCAACAGAGGTAAAAGGGCATGAAGCAGGGATTTTGATGATGTTCAAGGCCAGGCAGGCAGAAATTTGGCCTGTCAAGTATGGCGGCCCCATTGTGACCCTGTGCTTTCATTTGGCAACATAAGAACTACACTCTAGGAGTATGATTAAAGCAGCTCAGAATGTAGCCCTGATATAAGTCCTTAAACAGTCCCCCAAATTCCAGTCCCTCGAATTGGATTACATCTATTCTGGTTTGCTACTATCCAGAGGCATATGGAAGAAGCAAACAAAATCATCCCTAGGGGAAGATTACCCATAAACCTCAAATCCTACATAATAAAAGCCTAATATGCAAACTGTCCCCGCTGGCGGTGGTTTGACCAGGAGATCAAGAGTTCAACTGCTCGCTATGCTGTGCGCTGACCACTAGGGAGAAACATGGAACATGGCAGCTGGCAGTAGTGGAGGGGCTACTGCCCAGATGGGCCTCAACGTGAGCAAGAGCGGGACCATGGTGGGATGGTGGAGCAGGTGAGTGGGAGGAACCAGGCCAAGGCAGGTGCGACCAGCTGAGGTGGCAGGGTGCGGGACTGCCACCAGGCTCCCAGGTGCTGAGGGAGAAAGGGCAAATACCAATATTAAAATATTTATTCTAATTATTTTCCTTTCAATGTGTATGAATCTGTGCACCAGGCCACTAGCTATTTTTTTTTCAATTTTTTTATTAAGGTATTATATGTGTACATATCTTACCATTGCCCCCCCCACCCCACTCCCATATATGCTCTCACCCCCAGAGTTTTGCATCCATTGGTTATGCTTATATGCATTCATACAAGTCCTTTGATTGATCTCTTATCTCCCCCACCTCTCCCTAACTTTCCCCCTATAATTTGACAGTCTGTTTGATGCTTTACTGTCTCTGTATCTGTCTTTTTGTTCAAGTTTATAATGTTCTTTATTATCCATAAATGAGTGAGATCATGTGGTATTTTTCTTTCATTGACTGGCTTATTTCACTTAACATAATGTTCTCCAATTCCATCCAGGTTGCTGCAAATGATGAGAATGCCTTCTTTTTTTATGGCAGCATAGTATTCCATTGTGTAGATGTACCACAGTTTTCTGATCCAGTCATCTGCTGACGGGCACCTAGGCTGTTTCCAAATCTTAGCTATGGTGAATTGTGCTGCTATGAACATAGGAGTGCATATATCCTTACTGATTGGTGTTTCTAGTTTCTTCAGATATATTCCCAGGAGTGGGGTTACTGGGTCAAATGGGAGTTCTATTTTCAGTTTTTTGAGGAAACTCCATACTGTTCTCCACAGTAGCTGCACCAGTCTGCATTCCCACCAGCAGTGCACGAGGGTTCCTTTTTCTCCGCATCCTCGCCAACACTTGTTGTTTGTTGATTTGTTGATGATAGCCATTCTGACAGGTGTGAGACGGTACCTCATTGTTGTTTTGATTTGCATCTCTCGGATAATTAGTGATGTTTAGCATGTTTTCATGTGTCTCTTGGCCTTCCGTCTGCTTTTGAAAAGATTCTATTTAGGTCTGTTGCCCAGTTTTTTATTGGATCATTTATGTTCCTTTTATTAAGTTGTATAAGCTGCCTGTAGATGTTGGAGATTAAACCTTTATCAGTGATGCCATTTGCAAATATGTTCTCCCATGCAGTAGTCCTTCTTGTTGTTTTGTTGATGGTTTCTTTTGCTGTGAAAAAGCTTTTTATTTTGATGTAGTCCCATTTGTTAATTTTCTCTTTAGCTTCCATTGCCCTAGGGGCAGTGTCAGTGAAGAATTTCTTTTGGCATATGTCTGAGATTTTGCTGCCTGTGGATTGCTCTAGTATTTTTATGGTTTCCCGTCTTATGTTTAAGTCCTGTATCCATTTTGAGTTTATTTTTGTGTATGGTGTAAGTTGGTGATCAAGTTTCATTTTTTTGCATGTATCTGTCCAATTTTCCCAACACCATTTATTTAAGAGACTGTCTTGACTCCATTGTATGTTCATGCCTCCTTTGTCAAATATTAATTGAGCATAGTGGTTTGGGTCAATATCTGGATTCTCTATTCTGTTCCATTGATCTATATGTCTGTTCTTGTGCCAGTACCAGGCTGTTTTGAGAACAGTGGCTTTGTAATACAGCTTGAAATCTGGTATTGAGATCCCTCCTACTTTATTCTTCTTTCTCAGGATTGCTGTGGCTATTCGGGGTCTTTTTTTATTCCAGATGAATTTTTGGAGAGTTCTTTCAAGGTCTGTGAAATATGCTATTGGTATTTTAATGGGGAGTGCATTGAATCTATAGATTGCTTTGGGTAGTATGGACATTTTAATGATGTTGATTCTACCAATTCATGAACATGGTATGTTCTTCCATCTGTTTACGTCTTCCTCTATCTCTTTTTTCAGTGTCCTGTAGTTTTCTGCGTATAGGTCTTTTACCTCCTTAGTTAAGTTTATTCCTAGTTATCTTAACTTTTTTGGTGTGATGGTAAATGGGATTGCCTTTTTAGTCTCTCTGTCTGTAAGTTCACTATTGATGTATAGAAAGGCCATAGATTTCTTGGCATTAATTTTGTATCCTGCTAAATTGCCGAATTCATTTATTAAGTCTATTAGTTTTTTGACTGAGTCTTTCGGATTTTTTATGTACAATATCATGTCGTCTGCAAATAAATACAGCTTTAGTTGTTCTTTTCCAATTTGGATCCCTTTTATTTCTTCTTCTTGTCTAATTGCAATGGCTAATACTTCCAGTACTATGTCAAACAGGAGTGGTGAGAGTGGGCATCCGTGTCTTGTTCCTGTTCTTAGGGGAAATGGTTTTAGTTTTTGTCCATTGAGTATGATGTTTGCTGTGGGTTTATCATATATAGCTTTTATTATGTTGAGGTATGAGCCTTCTATTCCCATCTTGCTGAGAGTTTTTATCAAGAAAGGGTGTTGAATTTTGTCAAATGCTTTTTCTGCATCAATTGATATGACTATGTGATTTTTATCTCTCAACTTGTTTATGTGATGTATCACGTTTATTGATTTGCGGATATTGTACCATCCTTGCATTCCTGGGATAAATCCTACTTGGTCATGGTGTATGATCTTTCTGATGTACTGCTGGAGCCGATTTGCTAGAATTTTGTTGAGGATTTTGGCATCTATGTTCATGAGGGATATTGGCCTGTAATTCTCTTTCATTGTGTTGTCTTTATCTGGTTTGGTATTAGGGTGATGCTGGCTTTATAGAAGGAGCCTGGAAGTGTTCCATACTCTTGAATTTTTTGGAATAGTCTGAGGAGGATAGGTTTTAGTTCTTCCTTGAATGTTTGGTAAAACTCTCCTGTGAAGCCATCAGGCCCCGGGCTTTTGTTTGCTGGAAGCTTTTTGATGACTACTTCAATTTCGTCCATAGTTATTGGCCTATTGAGCTCTTTAGATTCTTCTTGATTGATTTTAGGAAGGTTATATTTTTCTAGGAATATGTCCATTTCCTCCAGGTTGTCCAGTTTGTTGGAATAGAGTTGTTCATAGTATTTTGTAACAATCCTTTGTATCTCAGTGGAGTCTGTTGTTATTTCACCTCTTTCATTTCTGATTTTGTTTATTTGGGTCCTCGCTCTTTGCTTCTCAGTGAGCCTGGCTAGAGGTTCATCAATCTTGTTTATCCTTTCAAAGAACCAGCTCTTGGTTTTGTTGATCTTTTGTATTGTTTCTTTGGTCTCTATGTCAATTATCTCCGCTCTGATCTTTGTTATTTCCTTCCTTCTGGTTACACTGGGCTTTTCTTGCTGCTTTTTTTCTAACTCTTTGAGTTGTAGGATTAGGTAATTTATTACCATTGTTTCTTGTTTTTTTGCAATAGGCTTGTAGAGCTATGAACTTCCCTCTCAAGACTGCTTTCGCTGTGTCCCATAGAATTTGGATTGTTGTGTTTTCATTGTCATTAGTTGCCATGATGTTTTTTATTTCTTCCTTGATCTCTCTGGTAACCCAGTCATTGTTTAATAGCATGCTGTTTAATCTCCATGTGTTTGATTTCTTTGGATTGTTTTTATTGTAGTTGATTTCCAGTTTTATGCCACTGTGATCTGAGAAGATGCTTGATATTATTTCTATCTTCTTGAATTTGAAGAGACTTTGCCTGTGTCCCAGCATATGGTCTATCTTTGAAAATGACCCATGTGCACTTGAGAAGAATGTATATTCTGTGGCTTTGGGGTAAAATATTCTGAAGATGTCAATTAATTCCATCTGGTCTAGTGATTCATTTAGGATTGCTGTTTCTTTGCTGATTTTTTGTTTAGAGGATTTGTCCAGTGGTGATAGTGGGGTATTAAAGTCTCCTACTATGATTGTATTGCTATTAATCTCTCCCTTGAAATCCTCCAGGAGTTTTTTTTATGTATTTGGGTGCTCCTATATTGGGAGCGTATATGTTTACCAGAATTATTTCTTCTTGTTGGATATCTCCCTTTAGTATTATGAAGTGGCCTTCTTTATCTCTTGTTATGGCATTTACTTTGAGGTCTATTTTGTCAGATATAAGTATTGCTACCCCAGCTTTTTTTTCATATCCATTTGCCTGAAAGATATTTTTCCATCCCTTCACTTTCAATCTGTGTGAGTCTCTTGTTCTGAGGTGGGTCTCTTGTAGACAGCATATATATGGGTCGTGTTTTTTTATCCATTCAGCCACTCGATGTCTTTTGATTGGAGCATTTAGTCCGTTTACATTTAAAGTTATTACTGACAGGTGTTTGTAGTCATATCTATTTTTGTGTCTGTATTCCTTCTTACCTGTTTATTTCTTCTTTTTACAGTATTCCCTTTAGCAATTCTTGCATTGCTGGTTTGGTGGTGATAAACTCCCTGAGCCTTTTTTTGTCTGCGAAGCTCCTGATTTCCCCTTCAATTTTGATTGATAGTCTTGCTGGATATAGTATTCTTGGATTCAGTCCTTTGCTTTGCAACACTTTGTATACCTCCTTCCATTCACTTCTAGCTTGTTGTGTTTCTGTTGAGTAATCATTTGACAATCTGATGGGTATTCCTTTGTAGGTAACTCTCTGTCTCTCTCTTGCCACCTTTAAGATTCTCTCTTTATCATTTATATTTGCCATTGAAATTATGACATGTCTTGGTGTGGGTCTTTTGGGGTTGATCCTGCTTGGGACTCTCTGTACTTGCATAACTTTTATCTTTCCCATATCTGGGAAGTTTTCTGTCATTATTTCTTCAAATAGGTTTTCTAATCCCTGCTGCTCTTCTTGTCCTTCTGGCAGCCCTATTACATGTATGTTACTTCGTTTCATGTTGTCCTGAAGCTCCCTTAGGCTTTCCTCCTGCTTTTTAATTCTTTTCTCCAATTGCTGTTCAGATTGAGCTTGTTTCTGTACCTGATCTTTAACTCACTAATTCGGTCCTCTGCTTCTTGTAGTCTACTGTTGAAACTTTCCATGGTGTTTTTGATTGTAGCTATATCACTTTTCATTTCTTCCTGATTCTTCCTGATTCTTGCATAAGTTGTTGATTTTCTCATCCATCCGATGTATAAATTCCACGACCATTACTCTAAACTCCTTTTTGGCCATGTTGTAAGCTTCAGTTTCACTGATTTCCTTTCTTGGCGACTCCACATTTTCTTTCCTCTGTGAGTTATTTCGTTTCCCCATTCTGGCTATCACCAGAAAGCTCAAGCTTCCGTTTGCATGGACCTGGTCCGTGTGCTGTGAGGGCTTCGCTCCACCCGAGTTTAACTGAAGTGCTCTGACACTAGGACGTGTGGCTGCCTTTGGTTGGTGGGAACCAGACTTGCCCAGGGTCAATGTCCCCAGTGTTCCGTGTGGTCTCGTGTGCACTCTTAGAATCAGGGGCCCTGTCTGCACCACACTATTGGTATGTGCCGAAAATGAGATCCTTAGCATGTGCCAGGAGTCAGAGGTTCCCTGTGTCTGCACCAAGACTCGAGTGTCAGAGTCTCTGTTGCCTTGTGTGGTTTCTCGTTGGGAATCAGGGTCCCTGTGTGTGCATGCACCAACAATTGGGGTCGCTGGCTCTTAGTGTGAATGCGCTGTGAGTCAGGGATCCCAGGCAGCTGTGTCCAGGGTGCCAAATTCCCTGAAGTGGAACTGCGTCCTGTGTGTGCTCTCTCTACTGAGCCAAACCAGCTAGGGCGCACACTCTTAATTTCCTGAAGGTGAGCTGGCTCCGTGCACTCTCCCAGAGTCCCGGAAGGGGGGCAGAGTCCATCCTGCGCGCCAAATTCCCCAAAGGGGAAGCCCCTCTGTGCAAGCACTAAGATTCCCCGAAGGGGGAGCTGTGACCCGCAAGCCAAATTCCCCCAAATTCTCCAAAGGGGAGCCCTCTGTGCGCACTGACAGATTTCCCCAACAGGGAGCTGCTTCTGTCCCGCAAGCGCCAAATTCCCTAAGGGGGAGCGAGTCCCTGCGCAAAGTTCTGCGACTTTGGTGAGGGGCGGATCTATCACTTACAATGGCGCTATCTGCGTGCCTGCGGGAAGGGGGATAGGCTCTTTGACTCAAGGAATTCTGCCGGGAAGTCTGGATTCTTGTTGTTTGTTGGTCTGAAGCTGTGATAGCAGTTCTCTGTCACCAGTGGCTGCAGGGTCCTGGTTTGTGTCAGAAGCCAGGATCCGAGTCTCAGGCAGCTCTGTTTCTCAAGATGGCGTGGTCTCCGCGTCCGCACCAGCTGCCAAGATGTGTCCGCTTTGTGCGCGGGGCTCCGCCATCTAGGACTGCCCGGTTAGGCAGCCCCTTGGAAGACCTGCAGAATCTAACTGACCCTAGCTCATACACACACACACCACACACGTCTACACTCTCCTCTATGGGTTCCTCACTCACACTCTCTCTCTCCCTACCTTCCTGCCGGTCGCCATCTTCCCAGGTTAGTGGTGTTTCCACTAGCTATTTTTATAATCAGCTTTTTAAACTAAACTATTTAGCACATAATCAAAGATAAGTGGGATGGGTGAAGAGCTATGACAACATGAATAAAAATCAGCACAAAAAAACAGAAGTACAGGGGCTCTAAATATTGGAACAATCACACACAAATTATAATACAACACTGTTTTATCAAGTTGATAAAAACCAAGGTTAAACATTTCAGCAGATAACTAAAAGTTTAAAAGATATTGCATATTAGAATAAAAATGAAACAGAGCCCAGCCAGGTATGGCTCAGTGGTTGAGAGTTGACCTATGAACCAGGAGGTCATGGTTCGATTCCCAGTCAGGGCACTTGCCTGGGTTATGGGCTTGACCCCCAGTTGGGTGTGTGCAGGCAGCCAATCAATGATTCTCTCTCATCCTTGATGTTTCTATTTCTCTCTCCCTCTCCCTTTCTCTCTGAAATTAATTTAAAAATATTTTTTAAAAAGAACAAAACTGAAATAGAAATCCTAGAACTCAAAAATATAACACATGAAAAACTAAATAGAAGATTTATCAACAAATTAAACAGAAAAAAAGTGAATTGTCAGACCAGAAAGAATTACCCATAATTTCTTCCAGAAAGATAACTATAATTAGTAAAGCCTAGAAAGACAAAACAATGAAAAACATAATAGGAAGGATAAGAATAGTCAAAATAGTAAGAACATGTTTAACAGAAAAATATAAGGCAAGAGACAATATGGTGCAGGATAACATTTAAGATCTAACATTCAAAATGTGTATTCTAAAACTTATATGTAAAAACATCAATTCACAGATTTTAGAAATCCTACTCACCCCCAAGCAGGATACTACAAAGAAATCCATCTCTACTCACATCCCAGTGAAACTACAGAAAACCAAAGAGATGATCATGAAAGAAATAAAAAAGGCCAAAGAGAAAAGACAAAGTACCCTCAGAGGAGAAACAACTAGAAGGACAATACATAAATCAACAGAAATTATGAGAACCAGAGATTATAGACTGATTTAACATGCTGAGAAAACACCACCCAAATCTCCTGCCAATCCAAAATTATTCTGTACCCAGGACAAATAGTCCTTAAGATATATTCAGACAAACAACAACTGAGAGAGACTTAAAAGAAATTCTAGAGCATATTATTTATGCAAAAGAAACATATGAGCTGTAAGAAAAGAACAAGAGCAAGAATATGTTTGTATATTTTCAGAAAACAACTCCATGACCATGTGGATTCCAGCAACAGAGAGGAATCAACAGGACTACTCCAGCCATGAAGAAAGAAGAGAAGCAGTCCAGAGATGGAAGACACCGACGTCGCCTTGCCATACTAGCAGTTAACAGCTGTGCGTCACTACAGGTTGCCCAGGACCAAACCAGAGAGGCTTGGACCTGCATCACCACCATTTGTCCACCATCCAGAACTGAAATGTCATGGCTGACATGTACACATAAGGAACTGTTTGACATTGAAATTGGGTTTCAAAAGAACTGTTGACCCAGAAAGAAACTCACTACAGACTGATTCATTTACCTGTCAGCATAACCATTATTGCTTGTCTCATTTTTGGTTCTTATAAGTGTATTTCTAATAGCACATGATCTCACTCATCTAGGGGAAATAATGAACAACATAGACTGACAAACAAGAACAGACCCAGAAACAAGGAGGCATGGATCAGACTGTCGGGCCTCAGAGGGAGGGTAAGGGAGGGTGTGGGAAGAGGGGAGAGATCAACCAAAGGACTTGTGTGCAATCATATGAGCCTAACCAGTGGTTAAGGACAACAGAGGGGTGGGGGCATGTGTGGGGAGGGGTATGGGATGGGAATGGGGGGATGAGGACAAATATGTGATACCTCAATCAATAGAGAAATTTAAAAAAAAGGGGAAAAAAAGAAAAAATCCTCCTATCTAATAAAGAGGGAATATGCTAATTGACTGTCCCGCCCTCAAAGATGGCAGCGCCCACAGCCCATAAGAGGGAATATGCTAATTGACCTCCCTGCCTTCAAAGATGGCAGCACCCAGAGCCAATAAGGAGGGAATATGCTAATTGACTGCCCCACCCTCAAAGATGGCAGTGCGCGCAGCCACAAGGTGGCAGTGCCCAGTCCCCTCAGCCCCACCAGGATGGGAGGCACCCAGCCCAGCCGCTCCCCCTGGCCTGCCTCCAGAGCTCCCCAGTCCCTTCAGCCCCTCAGCCACCCAAGGCCAGCCCAAGGTGCAGGTAAACCTCCAATGGTGGCTGTCCAGGTGCCCAGGGCAGCCCGAGGCTCGGGTAACCAGGGCAGGCTAAGGATTGCGCTGCTGGCAGTGGCAGCAGCAGAGGTGTGATGGGGCGTCGCCTTCCCCTGATCACTGGGTCACATCCCACCTCTGAGGGCTCCTGGATTGTGAGAGGCGGCAGGCAGGGCTGAGGGACCCCCCCACCAGTGCATGAATTTTCATGCACCAGGCCTCTAGTTTAAATATAAATTTAAATAAATATTGACCATATAAAACAATAGTAATAATGTGTGCAGAATTTCAAACATACACAACAATAAAAGAAATGATACCATTGATGTTGGAGAAGAAAAATAGAGGCAATATTTCTGGAGTCCTTGCATTTTCTGCGAAGAGAATAAAATTACAATTACAATCACTAGCTGCTTAATGACATTTTGGTCAACAACAGAGTGCATCCACCATGGTGGTCCCACAAGATCATAATGGAGCTGAGAATTTCCTATTGCCTGGTGGTGTTGTAGCCACCATAACACTATAGTGCAAGGCATTACTTGTGTGTTTGCGGTGACGCTGGTGTAAACAAACCTACTGCACTGCCAGCCATAGAAAAGTATAGCATATACAATTATGCACAGTACATGATATTTGATAATGATAGCAAATGTAGTTATCGTATTATAACTTTTATCATTATTTTAGACTGGGTAATTTTTCTATTTATGAAAGAGCAATGTGCTGTAAAACAGTATGGGATGTTACCATGGCAGCAGCCTCCTACATTTTGTGTTTATTGTGTTTCTTGATGGAATCATTTTCTCTTGTGCTGGACTTAATCTCATGCTGTTTTTTACAGTAACATGCTGTACAGAGTTTTCGCCCAGGAACAATAGGCTACCCCACATTGCCCAGGTCTGGAGTGGACTGTACTGCTAGGTTTGTGTAAGTGCACTTTATGATGTTTGCACTACCACAAACTTGCCTAACAACATGTTTCTTAAAACATATCCCAAATGTAGGTGGCACATATCTGTACAATAATATTAGACTAGAGGCCCAGTGCATGAAATTCCTGCACGGGAGGGGAAGGGATGTCCCCCTCAGCCCAGCCTGGACCCTCTCCAATCCAGGACCCCTCAGGGGATGTCCAACTGCCAGTTTAGGCCTGATCCCAGTCGGACATCCCTCTCACAATCTGGGACTACTGGCTCCTAACTGCTCACCTGCCTAACTGCCTGATCACCCCTAAATGCCCCCCTGATGGCCTGGTCACCCCCAACTGGCCCCCCTGCGATCCTGGTCACCCCCAACTGCCCTTTCCACCGGACTGGTCATCCTTTACTGCCCCTCCCCACCACTGACCTGGTCGCCTAACTGCACCCCTCCGCCAGCCAGATCGCCCCTCACTGCCCCTATCTGCCAGCATTGTTGCCCCTTACTGCCCCCCCTACCCGCCTGGTCATTCCTAACTATCCCTGCCTGCTGGCCTGGTCGCCCCACGCAGCCTGCTGCTCAGTCCTTTGATTGCCCCTCACTAACCCCTCCTCCGGGGTCTCTGTCTGCTCTCCAGGTGCCTCTTCCATGCACGTCGCCTCCCCTTTGTTAGGGGTCACCCCGTATAGAGCCCTGTTCCCTCTGCCGCCACTTTCTCACATCTCCTCTGTGTTCCGGGACCCTCAGAATGATGTCCGCCCCACCTCGTCTCTGTGCTAAATAGCCAGTTTCCACTCACAAATCCAAACACTGCTGGTCCATCCAAACTCATTCATCAGCACACTCATCCTGCGGGTCCTCCTTTCTGAGCTTGGAGCCTGGCCAGACCACACTGTGAGCCCAGGCAGGAAGGAATCATGGCCAAGACTGGGGGGCCAGGCTGGGACAGGGGGCAGAACAAAGGGACACTTTCTCTGGGGAGGAATCAGTGCCCCCTGAGCATATGGTGCTTGAGCCATCTACCTGGGAACAGGGGTCAGGGCTCTGTAGAGTGTTTTCCAGGTCTCAGGGGCGCCCCGTGGGGCTGGCAGCCTTCAGGGGGCAGCGTGGGGCGGCAGCAGGGGGCCGCTCCAGGTGGAGTAGAAGCCAGTTCACTAAAGGAGCTTTGAGCTTAGCAGTTTGATCTGCTGCCACTGCCATACTTAGCCCATTACCTTAAAGTTTGGGCTTACTTTGGGGGTGGAGAGGAACAGTAAATAGATTTTCCTTTCAGTGAAATATGTGTGAGCTTTAAAATTTTTTTAAAAAATACACTTCAAAATTGACGCGTGTCAGGGCCATACCACTGTGGGGTATTGAAGCCACCTTGTCTTCATTCTCTGGCTGCAGATCCTGCATCATGGATGCTGTTTCTGAAGCAAATGGCACCTTTGCCCTCCGCCTTCTCAAGATGCTGTGTGAAGACAACCCTTCTCCCAACGTGCTCTTTTCTCCTGCCAGCCTCTCCTGGGCCCTGGCCTGGTCCTCCCGGGGGCACAAGGGAACACCGCTGCCCAGATTGCCCAGGTCAACTGCCTCTCTGTGGCCAGGGGACCGGCTGCCTGAGTTCTCAGGTGTTCTGCTCTGTTGTCTCCCAGCCTCACGCCTCAGGGGGAAGATGCAAAGAGCAGGGATGGCATCTCCGTACCTCAGATTTTTAGGAAAAGTTTCTCATTAATAACCTGGTAAAATGATCAAAACTTTTCCTATGACATTGTCTTCATTTAAAAAATGATAATGAAATCATTAAGCAGCTGAGATCTAATCTCATTTCTGGAATAAAAGACTGTGAACTATGCTTTTCTTTGGTAAGGAAGGATAGATTAATGTCTACTTCAAGTCACTGATATGCCAACTTGCCCTCCTAGCTCAGGTGTAAACAGAAATATGCAAATATGGCGAAAACCATGTACCTATTACACATACTGATGTCCTAACTGTTAGTTAGGTGAGGTTAACAAATACTCAGTAAACATCTGGAAATGATGAAGGTTTCCTTTCTGTTTGTTCCCTGGGGCTTTATAAGGGGGGGGGGGGGGGAAGGGGGGCAGGAACCGGTGCCTGAGGCAAGTCCTACAAGCTGGCATCATAGCTGAGCTCCTGGCCATGCACACACCTTCACTGTAGACTGTTGGCCAGTGGGACTCTGTTTCCATATGAGGTCCTTCTCCCTGAGAATCCTCTTCAGTGCAATCACTCATTTAAATCCCTTCCGGTGCATGGGACGCAGGAGCGCAGGTTTACGGTGTCCTCTAAACCTAGTGAGGTTTCCGGTGTTTTAGGCGAACCAGGCGGAGAGCCTCTCAGGAGTGGTTAGAGCACCCAGACCTCTGGTTCCCACACCAGAGCTCCTGACCCTCCAGTGCCCCAGGAGACCACGGATGGGAATCCAGAATCAGCTTTGGATTCCGATTAAGCTCTCAGAGGCTCACAGTCTTTCCCACAACTACTGTATTTTGGCCATTTCTCTTCAATTTTTTTTAACACTTTAATTGCATTTTTGAGGGTAAAATTCAGGGCTATGTTTTCTTCTACTTAGTGCATACTTATGCTTTTCCTGGGATGCAAGATTTAAAAAGAACCTCTTTCTGGACCCTTCTCATCCTTTTCTTTTTTCCTCTTGCTCATGTTCTAACAAAATAGATCAATTGAGGCAGAAAACCCAACTCCTTTACTCCCCTTTCCTGTGTTCTCTCTTCTTCCCACCTCCCCCCACCCCCTGTTCTTTCTGTCTTTTCCCCTCTGATTCTTCCCTCCACCCAATGAGGGGGTGTTTCTGTAGCATGTATTAAATACGCAGTAAATGTAAACGCTATGTCCTTTAAAGGAAAATTTTGTGAAGCATTTTGAGACCAATAAGAGAATATCGATCATTTAAAGTTATGTTTCCAGAGGCACTCTCCTTGAGCGCAGAGAAGGACATTCATGTGGGTTTCCAGGTCCTTCTTGTGGAAGTGAACAGTCCTGGCTCTCAGTTCCCGCTCTGATTGGCCAGCAGGCTCGTTGGAGAAAAGACATTTGAATTCCTCTCAGTAAGTTGAATCAGCAGAACAAGAAACGGTGTATTCAAAATATCGAGTCTGAGAGGAAGACCCTAGAAACTTAGGGTAAACATAGTTTTAAAAAATTCATAGTTCTCTAAGTGTACCTTGAGTTGTTTAAAATGTGACTAGTTCCAAAAAAATGCATTTATCTATTTCTGGCCATTCATGGCTTAGTGCTTACCCATTTATTAATTCTGATATTTTCATATCAAGCCCAATGAGATGTAGGCTGCTTTTCATAAAAAGATGAAATATTCAGATTCTTTTGGAGACTTGCTGATATTTTCTTTAGGAATGCAGCCTCGTTACATCCTTTTGTCTCCAAAGACCTTTCAGGAATCCTGTCTTCAATTCTATCACGCTGAGCTGGAGCAGCTTCCCATTGTCGAAGCTGCAGAAGGGTCCAGGAGTCATATCAACACCTGGTGTCAAAGATGACTGAAGGTTAGCACCCATGCATCACCCGTACCTCCTCCCCCTTCACTTCTCCTCTTCCTTCACCTCTTCTTCCTCCTTCCCCTCCTCCTCTCTCTCATCCTCCCAGTCCTGCTCTTCTCCCTTCTCCTCATCCTCACCCCCTTCTCCCTTCTTCCCTCCTCTTCCTGCTCCTCTGATTTTACTAGTGTTTCAGATGATCAGAGTAATGTTGATGGGCTGGGCTGCGTGGCATATTTGAACTTTATCCACTCGTCAAGGTTCCAATCCCATGCTCAGGTTTTCAACAACAGAGAGTAACTTTTGTCCATTCTCTCAGGAATTTATTTGACTGATGTAAATATCTGAAGAAACCCTTAGGCCCCATTTTCTTTTTTATAACTTACACTGAAACATACTTGGTCAGTATCTCTCACAGGCTGCATGAATCCATCATCTCTGTAGCAAGGAGACTGATGGTCAAATCTTCCCTGGGTCGTGCCTTGGGCTCTATCACCACTGCCTTCACTGGAGAGAGGCCCTGGACTGCTCTTTGGGGAATTATATAAAAGCCTCCATTTAACCAAGAGTGACAACCAAGGCCCCCCTCCAGCCCACCTCTCAGTTCTTGCTTCCTTGTTCTCCCGCCTGGGGCAGTGTTTTTCCTTGAGTGATGCAGAAGACTTTCACCGCCATCGACTCTGTGGATGTTCCTGGAGCACTGGTGATCATGAATGCATCTCATATGCATTGTTTTCCATTTCTGAAAGTAACAATGCAAATATGAAAAAGAATGTTCGGCTTTTGACTAATAATAAAGTACCTGCCAATAAATGTTATCAGGGTTTATTCATCATGCCTTATAAAAATCAACTGGATATATTCTTTCCTTTTCCCAAAAGGTAAAATTCCTAGCCTGTTACCAGACAACTCTATTAAAAAAGAGACCAGGCTGCTTCTTGTCCACGCCATGTACTTCAAAGGAAGATGCAATGGACCTTCCAGAAAACATGCACAAAGGAAATGTCTTTTAAAATAAGCCAGGTGGGGAAGCTTTCAAAAACCCTACTAGTTTGATGAAAAAATTAAATGGAAAATTTTAATTTTGTGAAAGCATGAATGATTGGTTAAAACAGTCAAAAACAACACATTTCTGAATGGAATTTTAAACTCAGTAAAAAGAACTAACAGAAACAAATATATATATATATTTCTTTTTACATTTCATTCCTCCTCCTGTTGCCTCTGTCAATTTTTATACATTCATTGCTGCCACCTGTTTCTGGAAACTTAAGGTATTTCTTCATGTGCAAGTTGTTAAATAGGAAGCGAAAAACAACACACACAGGTGTTAAGAAAATATGATACTTGTGTGCATTGGAGGTATAGAGGGAGTGAATGTGAAAATATATTCATTAAATCATGTATTTTAAAACGTAAGTATAGACTTGGCTTGCTGTTAATTAATGTATCATTAATTGTAAATTATGTATAAATTGCTACTATTATAACAACTAAGACTTTAGTCTTGCATTGAGATATAATAACCTCAATAAGGACAGACTTTGAAATAGTTTTCCAATCCTGAAATCCCTGCAAAATATCATTTCAGAAAATTGGAAATGTGTATAGATAATATAGCCCTCTTTTACCTTTTTTGGATAAGGTGTACTTTAAATAATCAGCTCTCTTGTTGCAAAGCAAGGAGTGGAAAACATTTTAGCACTGACTTTAGAAACTATGTTAATTTTTATAGTGGATGGTCTATAGCAACTTTAAAAATTCAGTTTAATAAGTCTAATACTGCCACTAACTTCTGCATGCATATACCTTTCAATAATATAGAAATCACCTCCCAGTAGTAGAATATCAGACTTGGAAAATTGAATGTAAATGCATGAAGACACATCTGGTTCTGGGTTCTGGCTAAGAGACTATTTTCTGACAGGGCAGGTCCATCTACACTGCAGTCACATGCTGTGAAACTAGAAGTTTCATCCCACTTTTTCAGAAGCCCTTTTTCTAACTAGATAGAATCCTTTGATCACATGCTTTCTTAAATACATTGCAGAGCATATTTCACACAAGGAGAATCTGGCTTGTTCCTCTGGAAAATGCAGAGTATGGCACTGATCCTCTGAATTACACATCTCCTCAGGGGCTGCCACACCTGCTCATAGCAGATGCCCTGCCATCAGGATGGAAGGAGCGGGGACTTTCCGAAGTGCTCCCTGGAGCAGGGATATTGTTTCCACCACGGCTGCTAAGCCCTCCCCTGGAGTCTGCGCTCATGGGGGAAGGTTACTGCCTTTTCCACCTGTGCTTTCCCTCCAGGCTCCTCTGTTTGTTCCCCTCTGGAGGAGCAGAGGCCCGAGCAGATGATGTTCCAGGAGGCCACCTCGCCTACATAAGGAGGCGAAGGCCCGGGTGCTGGAGCTGCCCTCTGGGGGCGAGGAGCTGAGCATGCTCATTCTGCTGCCTAAACACAAGGTGGACCTCAGCCAGGTGAGGTGAGCCAGGGACACCCCCCCTCCCCGCCCCGTGCCCTTCCTCACAGGACAGAGCTCTCACCAGCTGTGTCTGCCTTTTAAGTTGGTGACGGGGCCACAGGCTGTGGAGCACGGTGTGCAGCAGGGGCTTTGGACTCTACCTGCTACTCAAGACCCACTTCTCCAGTATGACCTCTCCCAATTATTACCTCAGGGGCTCCCCTTTTCTCCTCTCTGAACCGGGCATAACAAGAACGTCTGCCTGAGGGTTCTGATGAGGATGAAGTGGGGATAATCCACGGACAAGTTTAGCACATCGCCTTGTGTAATAAGCCCACTTTAACTGGGTCCTTATCAGTGACCTGATCATTGTTGTTAGGGGTATATTGTAAAGAGCCTTGTCTTGATTCAGAACCTGAATCTGTGGGTGGGAACAAGCTCAGGCATTAACCTAAGGAGGGGTAGGTGAGGAGGGCAGGGCCAGCGCTCAGGGCAGAGGGTCAGGAACAGTCCCCACTGGCTCTCATCCCCCTTCCCCTCTACCCCCACCCTTAGGCCCTAGGGTGAGAGGATCCACCTCTGCTAATAGGCTCTGGCCCAGCACCTGGGCGGGCCCTGTCCCGTGTCCTGAGGGCTGAGTGTTGGGGGCTGCAGCCCTTGGCTCTGCCTGTGTCCCTCTCCTGTGAAGCTGCTTCTCCACAAGGATGCGGATCCCCTGAGCTGATCTTTCCCCTGGGCACGTACTGTGAGCCCTTTATTTGTCAATCTTGTTGCTTCGCAGCAATGTCTTCTCATCTTCAAGAATAAGCACATTCCCAGCTGGGGTGACTCAATGGTTGAGCGTCAACCTATGAACCAGGATGTCAAGGTTCCATTCCAGGTCAGAGCACATGCCCAGGTTGTGGGCTGCATCCCCAGTATAGGGTGTGTAGGAGGCAGCCTATCAATGATTCTCTCTCATCATTGATGTTTCTATCCCTCTCTCCCTCTCCCTTCCTCTCTGAAATTAATAAAAAAATATTTTTTAAAAAAATAGAAAAGAATCAGCAGAGTGAAAAGAACCAAGTGCACAGTCAGCTGGGCAGTGACTCTTGTCGGGATGAGAGCACGCCTCTCAGGAGTCCTGGGAAGGGGAGGGCAGCCTGGTCTCGGTGCCTCTAGGTGGTTGGAGATGCCCCTGCTTGGTATGGAAGCCACATGTGTAACAGCACGTGGGCAACATCTCACAACCCTCCTGGCAGGTAAAGGTGCCTCTAGTCCTGTGTGACCATCAGCACCCACCTATAGGAGGAGGAAAGGCACGTGAATGTTCTGTGTGCATATTTATATGTGCTGAAGTATGAATCCTAAAGGCAAACTCTGGTCTTTCAGGAGGAAAAAAACCTCACTTTTGAGGAATTCATAGCCTGGACCAAGCCATCCTGGATGAGGAGCACTGACTTGGAGGTTTTCCTTCCAAGATTTCACCTGGATGAGGGCTATGACATGGCCCCTGTGCTTCAGCGTTTGGGAATAGCTGATGCCTTTCAAGGGACAAAGCTGACTTTCCCTCAATGTCAGTCAGGAAAGAGCTGTTTCTGACCAACATTGTGCACAGAAGTTTTCTGGAGGTGAATGAGGAAGGCACCGAGGCTGCAGCTGCCTCAGAGATGGACATGGCCATCAACTACTGTGGTGTTGTACCGGCAAGATTCTGTGCAGACCATCCCTTCCTTTTCTTCATCAGGCACAACAAAGCCAACTGCATTCTGTTCAGTGGCAGGTTTTCCACTCCATAAGGGGGACAGTTACTGTGCCTGTGAGCATTTCCCTCTTCCTGTGTCCTCAAATCTCACCATACAGCTCAGTCAATTCACAGGGCAAAGGACAGAGCAGAGTCCTCATCTGGCTGAATGATTGGCCATGCCTCTCCACACTCAGCTGTCCCTGTACTAACCACTCATTATGCCACTTAATCAATATTATAGGGCAATAGACTTCAGTGGTCACTGTTGTATTCATGATACATGCCAGACCCCATTGGATGGCATGCAAAGTTTTCCTATATGGCTCCAGACTTATTTCTTACTCATTCCACTGGCAATGAATTCTTGTTTCATTGTGCTCAGTCTTGTACTCGCTTCTTGTCACATACTTGCCTTAGTCAGACTGCTTCCATGGCAGTATGTGCTGTGAGCTGTTGTTACTGTTTCATACTTTTTCTGGTGCTTGAACTTCTTAAGAGGTTTCTATAATGTACATTTTTATTTTATCTTTTATTGATTCTCCCTGATCATCAAGTATGTGCAAACAGGAAGTGGGGACATAAACAGGTGGAATCCTTTGACACCTCGTCATTCTTACCTGCGCCCCAATTATATAGCTTTTATGTCAACCTAATTGAACAAGCTGATGTTATTAAACATACCATGTGAGCCCCTTGTAATTAAACACTTCTGTTCATGCTATTGTGTTTCTCCAATGACAACTCTAACAATAAAAATAATATTCAACTCTTAAAAACTCATTTCCAATGTCATCTTCTGCAAGAAATTATTCCTTTCCTGTATAACCAGATGTGCATCTTTGACCTCTCTTTAGATACAAGAAAGGACATTTCTCTAATGGTAGTTGCTTTATTTATTGATCATCTCTGTTCTCTAACTAGATTTTAAGGTCATCAAGGTTTGAGGCTATATTTTGCATATCTATGTCCCACTTATGATAAGTAATTTGGTGATAGATTAGCTCTGTAAATTTTTAAAATAAATATTTTTATTGATTTCAGAGAAGAAGGGAGGAGAGAAAGAGAGACAGAGACAGAGACAGAGAGAGAGAGAGAGAGAAATATCAATGATGAGAATCACCCATCAGCCGCCTCTTGCACACTCCCTACTGGGGATCGACCCCCAACACAGGCATGTGCTCCAAACAGGAATAGGGTTGTGATATCCAGGTTCATGGGTCCACGTTCAACCACTGAGCCACACTGGCTGGACTGTTTTCTATTCTTTTGGGTATATATTAGGAGAGAATAGCTGGGTCATATGCTCATTCTATGCTTAATGTTTTGAGGAATCACCAAACCACTTTCCATTTTATACACACTGGCAAGCTATGAGTGGCTGACCCATTTTATACCCTCTGGCAAGCTATGAGTGTTCCAACATCCCTGCAACATTTCCAATACTTGTTATTTTCCTTTTTCTATTTTTCTTTTTTAATTTATGGCCATCCTAGTGGGTGGGTGTGGAGAAGCATGAGGCTTGGTTGGAAAGTTTGTAAGGAGGCTATTCAGAGGAAAGGGAAGTGTACGGAAGGCCGCCCACCCTGTTTATCAGAATTCTGACTTAGGGGAGTGCCAAAGGCAGCGCCCCTAATTATTCCTTGTCCTTTCCAAACAAGTCTGTGTATGTGCAGACCCCCCGGTGTTTACTGGGATCCTTATGCTTAATCTTTGGGTGTCCTTGCTTAAAGCACACTGCAAACACACGTGTCCTCCCAAGATTACTTACCCTCTGATTGTATCTAAAAGATAAACTTTATCTCAAACTGCTGCTACGGTAAAAGCCTAACAAGGCAGGCAATCAAGGCTGTCTGGTTCCTTTAGCCAGGCAGTCCCTCAGCCCTCTCTTTCACAGCAAATAGTTGTGTTGGAGTAATCCATTCATCTGTCAAAGTCTGCTGGTCAGCCCTGGCAAGGGTGGGAAGTGATATCTCATTGTGGTGTTTTTTTTTTAATTAATTCTTTTCATTGGGTGTTTTATTTGTCTTTTCCTCATGACTAATAATGTTCAACATCTTTGCATGTGCTTTTTGGTCATTTGTATATCTTCTTAGGAGAAAAATGTACTCATGTCATTTATCCATTTTTTATTGGGTTTTTCATCTTTTTGGTGTCACTTTTTTTTTTCATTGGGTACTAGGCTCTCATCAGAGATATCATGTGCAAATATTCTCTTCCATGCTTTAGGATGCCCTTTGATCTACAAAAGGTTTTAGTGTCCAGTGTATCTATTCATTTTTGTTGGTGCTCATATTTTTGGTGGCATATCTAAGAATATCTGGCCAAGTTCAAAGTTATAAATATTTACAACTAATGTTTTTGCTTGAGGCTGTTATAATTATAGCTTTTATATTTAGAATGTTAATCCATTTTTATGTACATGACATGAAGTATAAGGGTCCAAATTAATTTTTTATATATGGGGTATCCAATTGTCCCAGCACCTTTTACATTTTTTATTGAAAAAGGTATGGACAGTAGACAGAAAGGAGTAAGGTAAATTATTAATATGCATATATTAGAATCAAAAGAGGATACTTAAAGGGGTTTCATGAAATCCACTGGTGATAGATTAGGGAGGTGGAAGAAAGCAGATCAGGGAAACCTCTGGGATTGGATAAAACGTAAAACTAATAGCCCTGCTCAGGGCTTAATCCCAGTAAGGGGTATACAGGAGCAATGAACCAGTGATTCACTCTCATCATTGATATTTCTATCTCTCTCCCTCTCCCTTCCTCTCTGAAATCAGCAAAAACATATTAAAAAAAAAGTAAAATGAATAGACATATACTTCCTTTACCTTGATGGGCACAGGACAGCTAACAATTAACATTACAGCACACAGAGATGGTCTTCGGGGAACAGATAACAATGAGGGGTTCTGTAGTCTGTGCTCTGGTCCATAGGTTGTGCCCTGAGGGGTCTGGAAAAGATTACTCTGTCATTGCAAAGGTAAGTTATCATAGATGCAAAAACAGAATAAACAGGTAACTCAAGGTAAAGACTGACCTTTGTCAAGGAAGCTACAGGCCCAGGATGTGACAATTCACCATGACCAGTATTTAGTTAGGAATTTTTAAAAATATTTTTTATTGATTTCAGAGAGGAAGGGAGAGGAAGAGAGAGATAGAAACATCAATGATGAGAGAGAATCATTGACCAGCTGCCTCCTGTATGCCCTCCACTGGGGACCGAGCCAGCAACCCAGGCATGTGCCTCTGACTGGAATCGAACCCGGGACCCTTCAGTCCACAGGCCGATGTTCTATCCACTGAGCCAAACCTGCCAGGGCAGAAATTTTTATGTTCATACCATTCTGTGTGGTAACTTCTTGTCTCTGAGTTTATAGCGCCCACCATACTGGCCTCACATGACCTTGTCAGGTATAGTACACGGCTACTTTTTCCTCTACACCAGTGATGGGCAACCTTTCGAGCTTGGTGTGTCAAACTTCGCCAAAAAACTGAGCATAACTTGGGTAGTGTGTCACTTTGAGGAAAAAACATTATTTCGCTAATGTTTCAACCTCAGGAGCAGCAAATGTTTCATCCTCAGCATGTGGCCGCCTCAGCGGCCGCGTGTCATCGGAAATGGCTACGCGTGTCAGTGCTGACACGCGTGTCATAGGTTCGCCATCACTGCTCTACACTGTGAATGGCATGTAAGTAAAGGATTGAAGTTTATACATACCAAAGAGAAACACTGTGTCATTCTACATTATTAAACAACACTCCTGACGCCAGTGTGAGCGTTTTTCCACACCAAGTAGTTTGCTAGTTCTCAAGACACTGACTAGTTGTTCTACAAGTCAAGTCAGTTCTGACACTAACTGCCCGAGTTAGCTCAGACCCCACAGATTAAGGGCTCAGTCTCATGAGACTTCCCCCATTTCAGATGCCAATTGCAAGTTTGTTTGTCATGTGTACT
Source organism: Eptesicus fuscus (assembly GCF_027574615.1). NCBI lineage: Eukaryota > Metazoa > Chordata > Mammalia > Chiroptera > Vespertilionidae > Eptesicus > Eptesicus fuscus. The sequence continues at coordinate 93,139,556 of NC_072481.1, forward strand.
TCTGACTGACCAGCTGTAAATGGGATTCCCACACCTTCCCTGTAGGCTCAATAATTTGTTAGAATGTCTCAGAACTCAGGAAAATGCTCTGCTTTCTCTTGTTAGTTTTTATAAATGACAAACTCAGAAACAGCTGGTGATAGAACATAGGGCCTGGGGGAAGGTTGCACAGAGCTCCCACATTCCTCCACATGCAACACACTCCCAGCACCTTGATGTGTTCACCAATCTGGAAGCTCTCTGAACCTTGTCATTTTGGAGTTTTCCTGCAGGTTTCATCACGTAGGCATGATTACATTGGTGGGTACAGGATAGCTAACAGCATTTACAGCACATAGAGATGGTATTCGGAGAACAAGGTAACAATGAGACTTCTTGTGCTCTGGTGCAATAATTGTGCCCTGAGAGTTCTGGAAAAGGAGATTACTCTGACATTTCAAAGGTATGTTAAGTTAGATTCAAAAAGACAATAGACAGGCTCACTTAAGGCAAAAATTGGCCTTTGTCAAGGAAGCTAAAGGCCTAGAATGTGACTACCCCTCATGATCCACTTTCAATTAGGAGTTTTTATGTTTAGACTATGCCAAGTGGTTACTTTTGATCTCATAGTTTGTAGGGTCATCATATTGGCCTCCCCTGAGCTGGTCAGGGATAGGCTGTGACCACTTTCATCCGTGGAGTTGAAAGGAATTTTAGAGACAGGAAAGGCCGTTTTCGGGAATGGGGGTCCTTGGGAGTAGAAGACATACATAATGGGCAGAGACAGCTCCCAGTCACCAGATTGCTTCTCTTACATTCACAGAGAACAGAGCAAGAAGAAAGGGGGTGGGGGCACTGAGTGACCTATGAACCTTTGAAACTAATACCATGTAAGGAATAAGGAGAAAGTATCCGATTAGGAAAGCATGGCAGACATAAATTAAGGAAGAGTCCAATTAGAAAGTATCATGTTCAGACAAAGAAGTTACCAACATATATAAACTGATAGACAAAGAAACTCAGAGGAAACTCTATGGAAAATAGATTTTTTCCATTAGAGACAGAGCAGGTTTCCCGATTTAGAAACCCCTCCCAAGGGATAGTTTGTATAAAATTGAAATAAATTTCTACACTTTTGCCTAAAAATCTTTTAGTTTGAGAATTTTATTCTTCAAACTTCATAAGACAAGGACCCACAATGAGAGTTTGAGCTTGCCAAATTCCACATCTCAGAGTGAAGAGATTATGTCCTTATATGAGCACTGATTTTAGGTATTAACTATATGGAACTGAAATTAGTCCCTAAAAAAATACAGTCTTCTAAAACTGAATCAGGAAGAATCAGAAAACTTGAATAGGCCTATAATAACTGATGAAATAGAAGAAGCAATAAAAATAATTCCCAGAAAACAAAAGGCCTAGTCCATATGTCTTCATAGGGAATTTTTATCAAACCTTCAAAGAAGAACTAACACCTGTACTCCTCAAACTATTCCAAAAAATCCAAGAAGAAGGAACACATCCAACCTTTTTTGATTAGCCCAGCATTGTACTAATTCCAAACCATATAAGCACACTACAAAGATTGAGAATTATAGGCCAACTAGAGGCCCAGTGCACAAAATTCTTGCACTGGGGGGGGGGTGTCCCTCAGCCCACCTGCATCCTCTCCAATCTGGGACTCCTCAGATATCCCTCTCACAATCTGGGAATGCTGGCTCCCAACCACTCGCCTGATTGCCAACCTGATCACCCCTAACCACACTGCCTGCTGGCCCTCTCGCCCCCAACTGCCTTTCCCTGCTGGCCATGTAACCCCCAACTGCCCACTCCTGCAGGCCTGGTCCCCTGCAATTGCTTTCCCCTACTGACCTGGTCGGCCCTAACTGCCTTCCCTGCTGGCCTAGTTGCCCCTAACTGCCCACTCCTGCTGACCTGGTCCCTCCCAACTGCCCTCCCCTGCAGGCCTGGTCCCTCCACACTACCCTCCCCTGCTGTCCATCTTGTTGCGGCCATCTTTGACCACATGTAGGTGGCCATCTTTGACCACATGGGGGCAGCCATCTTGTGTGAGGGTGTGAAGGTCAATTTGCATATTACCTCTTTATTATATAGGATATCCCTGATGAACATAGATGCTAAAATCCTCAACAAAATATTAGCAAGTCAGACCCAGCAATCCTATATAATAAAAGGCTAATATGCTAAGTGTCTGGTCGACCGGTAGGCCGTTCAACCAATCAAAGCGTAATATGCTAATGATATGCTAAGGCCACTCAAACACTCGCTATGACATGCACTGACCAGCAGGGAGCAGACAGTCTACCAGTCAACCAGTTGCTATGATGTGTGCTGACCACCAGGGGGCAGATGCTCCAACCTGTAGGTTAGTTTGCTGCTGGAGTCTGAACAATTGGGACTGAGTGAGAGAGACTGGGCCAAACATGCCCTGGAGCCTTCCCAAGGTCCCTCCCCTGCTGGCCAACCTCCCGTGTCTCTTCCCAGCCCCGATCATGCACCGGTGGGGTTCTCCAGCCTGGCCTGCGCCTTCTCACAATCTGGGACTCCTTGGGGGATGTCAGAGAGCTGGTTTCAGACCAATCCCGCAGGCCATGACGAGGGACCCCACTGATGCACAAATTTGTGCACCAGGACTCTAGTATATTAAAAAGATCATCACCATGACCAAGTTGGATTTATCCCAGAGATGCAAGGTTGGTATAATATTTGCAAATCAATAAATATGATACATCACATAAACAAATTGAAAGACAAAAATCACATGATTATATCAATAGATGTAGAAAAAGCTTTCAACTAAATCCAATAACCATTTTTGATAAAAACTCTCAGCAAAGTGGGAATAGAGGGAACATGTCTCAACATAATAAAGGCCATATATGTCAAACCTACAGCCAACATCATACTAAATAGGCAAAAACTAAAACCATTTTCCTAAGAACAAGAACACGACAAGGAAGTCTACTTTCACCACTGTTATTCAACATAGTACTGGAAGTTCTAGCCACAGCAATCACACAAGAAGAAGAATAAAAGGCATCTAAATTGGAAGGAGGTAGTAAAACTCTCATTATATGCAGATGACATGATATTGTACATAGAAAACT